>NC_143401.1:5958125-6282812 GCF_052110815.1 Crocodylus siamensis | reverse complement strand
AGGAGCCAGCAAGGTCAGTCTGGACGTGTCCCTGAGCCATGGCAGGACTGAGCAGACAGACGGTCATGGCCGAGGAGAGGGGGGAAAGAACAGCAGGCATCTGACCAGGACTGTGCGTGCGGGTGCCGGAGGGGGTCCCGGCCGGGGGTTTTCATGCTTGCAGTGAACAGGCAGCAGCTGGTTGTGCTTGAAGTGCACGCTGGGTTAATTCAACCCTGTAGCTATCTGGGAGCAAATCTGCCCACGGGCGCCGACCTCGCCCAGGATAACATTACCCAAAGCTGCCCTGTGATTTTGAGGCAGGGCTTTTCTAGACTTGCAGTGGGATTTAGGCTCCTAAATCACTTTGGGAATTTGTTACCTATGGTTTCTTTTTAATGTGTTTAAGCTAGAAGCAGAACCTAAGGCTCAGTCAGAGCAGGACCCTCCTTATCCCAAACCAGCATCTGCACACAGCAGAGCCTGGAGATTTCGGTGAGGAGCGTTGTGCTAGTTTAGGGGTGTTGAACTCATCTGGTGCAGATGAGTGGCATAGGGCTGGGTCATGGGCTGGATGAGGCCCACAGACCCCTCGGCATGCCAAACCCAGCACCCGCTCTGGCCAGTCCAGGACTGCACTGCATGTGACCAGGTAGAATGGGTGCTCCGGGTATTGGATTCAGCATGCAAGGTGGGGATCCCTGACTGGCCTTGCACGAGTACTGTGTGCATCGTGCATACTGGAAGGGGGGCCACGTGCAGCGTGTGCCCTGAGTCCTGCCCACCAATAGCACACGTTGCTTATGTGGGTCAAGTCAAGACCCAGGACCAGCCCATGGACTGTACCGTCAACACCTCTGTGCTACTTGATCCACAGGTGTGATTTTAAAGTGATTTAGCAGCTGGAGCAAGGTCCTGTGCAGACCTGCAAGGTGTGTCTCCCTAGCTGAATGGTGTGCAATGGTGAACAACCCAGCCAGAGCGAGTGGCAGCAAAGGTGGCAGTGACGTGGTTTTACTGTAGGCCAGTACAGCATGGCACCGGGGCACACATGCCCTTGCTTCTCCACCGCTATCAGTGTTGTATCAGCCTGCCTACAGCTCACACGGGCTGCACCCGGCAGGGTAGAGGTGCCCTGGGAGCTGGGTTAGGTCCAGGCGGTTCAAGCTCAACAGAGCAGGTTGAAATGGAGCCGAAACCAGTTTCTCTGAAACCAGACTTGTGTCCGCACTGAGTACAGCGCTGATTTAAGTACGCCGAGGCAAAAGTGGGCTTCGCCGCCCCCGGACTGTGCTACACTGGGGAGGGGGCATGACAGTGTGGTCAAGCCTAGGGGTTTCTGCCAGGACCCCTTTCCTCACTAGGGTGGCGATAGCAGCCATGTGCCAGTCTGGGGCAGAGAGAGCTGTGTCCCCGGCTGCCTCCTCTCTCGTAACCATGAGACGGGTGGCACGGAGCCAGGCTCCCACCCTTTGCTGATGCCCTCCAGGGCGGCGGGGCTGAGAGCACTTGGGGATGGGGAAAGCTGCCAGGCTGCATTCCAGCCTGGTGCCATTCCCGCGAGTCCAACGGGCCTGAGTCACAGGCTGAGATCACCTTGTTCCTGGCCGGCCCCGCTTGGCTGTACCCCAACCCCAGACGGCTGCATGCTCAGGGCGTGCGTGAAGTCCGGCCTTGCCCATGCCCTGGGTGCGTGGAGCGCCGTGTACCCTGGAGCTCTCCTCCCTTCCAAGCAGCCGCCTCGCTGGAGTACAAGGCAGCAACCGCTGCGCTCTGCGCTGGACTGTCTTCACTGTGAGCGTGCCGTGCTGCTGGGAGAGCAGGGAGCACCACGGCTGCTGGCCCCTGCCTGATGTGCATCACCCCAAAGCATCGCCCCAGAGGTGCCAGGCCCCCGGCTCATAGGGAAGAAATAAGACAGGGGCTCCGTATGCAGCAGGGCAGCTCAGGGACCCTTCTCCCAGGTTTTATTTTGCAACCGGCAGGGCTCTTTCTTCTTTACATGGAAGCTCTAGGAAAATCCTGTCACCAGGAGTAGGGTGGTGGGGCTGGCTGTGTCGGGAGCCGCAGCTGGCTCCTTTATCGAGCTAGCAGAGAGCTCACAGCCACGTGCCCAGCTCCGTTTGCCAGCTTGGGCCTGGATCCACCCAGACTCACCTGCTGTGAGCCTTCCCCACGGCATCTTCAGACCTGCCCTAACCCCGGTGCATTTGGCCGTCACCCCAAGCAGGATTTGGGAAGCACCAGGCTGGTCATTGCTCAGCCTCCAGCACCCGCCTTCAGAAACCACGTGTGCTGCTACGATTGACACCTGTCCATCTGCAAGGGCACAGCCCAGCCTGCCTCTGTGTCTCTCCCCTGGTCTCCTAGCTCCAGAGAGCCCGCAGCCTTGGGGCGGTGGCATCTCCCCAGGGACAGGAAGGAGCTCCCAGGTCAAGGAGGGCATGTGTCCCGCCGCCTAGGCCTTCCCAATCCCATTCCCCTTTGGGTCCAGATGGCCGATAGCCCCTTCCCCAGCCAGGCTGTGCAGCTTGTCCTTGGGACTCGGGTGTCTTGCAGGCTGGGGAACAGCACACGGGTCTTTCCCCCTGTCCCGTGGGAGTGGGGAGCTGGCTGCCTTCGTGGGGGTGTCATAGTTGTGGGGGAGCAAGGGTTCATTGTTTCTAGGGGCAGATCCATGCATGCAGTCCTGGGGCCGAGGCAGCTCCGATCAGGGGCCCTTCAGCAGCCCTAGATCCACCAGTTTCCACCTGGGTGGAGGGGCTGGGGCCACTGCTCCCACTCAACCCACTGGGAGGATCCCAGGCCCCCCAAGGAGGGGCTCTGATTGCCCCTTTGCTTTGCTGTGCCAGGCTGCCGTGAGCCGGATGCTCGTGCCCAGAGACGGGCGGTGTCCCAGGCCTGGAGACCCCTGGCTCACCCTCCTTCCATCCTCCTTTTCCCCCGGCAGATTCGGAGGCGAGATGAGGCTGCTCCAAGGTCTCACGCTCCTGCTGCTCTTGGCGGCGGCAGAGGGGCGCAAGGGGCGCACGCGGCGGGAGCTGGCGCCCGGCCTGCACGAGCAGGGTATCCGCGACGCCGGTGGGTCGTACTGCGAGAGCAAGGATGCGTGCTGCCACGGGCGGGACGACGGCTGCACCGTGCCCTACCTGGACACCATCTGCTACTGCGACCTCTTCTGCAACCGCACCGTGTCCGACTGCTGCCCCGACTTCTGGGAGTACTGCCTGGGCATCGAGCCGCCCTTCGCCGTGCAGAAAGGTAAGGCGGCCTCGGGCATCCGTGTGGGGGCAAGTGCCGGGCGTGTGGTCCCTGGCCACTGCCCCAGCACCCTCCCTCCATCCCATCCATGGGGCAAGTCCCAGACACGGGGCGGCCTAGCCCCCCGCTCCCCTCTGCGTCACGCTGCCCTTGACTCCAGTCCGTGGGGCCGTCCTGGTCACCCTTCTCGCAGGGCCCCGAGGATGTGGTCATTTCCCCCGCAGCTGTGAGCCGGCGGCTCTGCACACACAATAGCTGCTTTTCTCTGCGCTGGGCGGTGGGAAGGGGGAGTCACCAGCAGCTTTTCCTCGGGCTCTGGATGTCTCTGGAGTGAGGAGCCTTCCCTCCAGAGGTGCCGGGTGCAGGGATCCTGGTGAAATAGGAAAGGATCCTCTTTACCCCTGGGCAGACCCTGGGACCGGGCTCAGCTGGGAGCGAGAGGTGGCCCGGCATATTCTGTGTAGGGGCATGGGGCTTGCTAGGTAGCTGGTGTCAACCCATGTCCTCCGTGGAGCCGCACGGTTTTGCACACTACATGCTGACCCTTTGCTAGCCCCCCTGCATCCTCATACTCTGGAGAAACCCTGGCAGGTCCCTGGCCCCCAGATTGCAGCCGGGCGTAGCCGGAGGCAGAATCCAATGCTGTGTCCAGCCGTGGGTTGCTTTGCCCATGGGTGTGACGTGGCCGCTACCAGGCAAGGACGGGGCAGCTCTGGCTGTGGCGCCCTGTGGGCTAAGTTGGGGCACAAGCATCCCCCATTTGCTTTGAAAACCAGGGGAGTGATCCTGGAAGAAGGGGCCAAGACACCAGTGACACCCATCTCCTTGGAAATGAGGCCACAGGGGCTTCTGTAGTGAGCAGGACCTGGTGCTTGTGGATGTGCAGGGCTGAGCTTGAGACTCTTGTGGCCACACTGACTCACCCGAGCAGGACTTGTCTCCACACTGCAGGAGGTCCCTGCCTCTGGGGCTTGTGGCAAGCCTCTTTCTGAAAAGTCATTGAGGACCAGAGCCAGCTCATGCATAGGGATGAAGCATTTGTCACTAGCTCCTTTATCTAGGAGTTGTTTGTGTGCCCTGGCAGCCTGGCATGCTAGGTCATCCTGCAAATGCCCCTTGTAGGCAATGACGCAAGCACGCCGTGTCTGCAGGAGCATGTCACACCTTAGACATGCTTAACTCCTCCGGCATCAAACCCCAAGCCGACCAGGGTCATGCCCCCTCCATCGGCGATCCCGTGGGCGATAAAGCGGTTTTTGGCTGCGCTCTGGGCAGCGGCTGCCACCAGACCCTGGGGCAGGGAGGGAGAGGAGAGGGGCGAGGGGCTGCAGTGCAATCAGCTAGATCAGAGGGGCAGCAGCACAGCCGGGGATGTGGGAGCACCTGCCTCTTCCCCACCTCCGAGAAGGCATTTAACCCGTTAATGCTCTGGGAAGCCAGACATCAGCACTGGGCAGTGTGGAGTGAAGCTGGAGCAGCTGGAAAGAGGAGCATGGGCTAGTCTGGGAGCATGGTACAGGAGTGACAGCACTGGGTGGGGACTCTGCATAGATGTCCAGTGTCCTGCTCGTCTATGCCCCCCCGTGACCTCGTTCTTTCTCTCTGGACCTTGGTGAGCGAGTGGAAATGCACTCGAGCCTGAAGGTGCTCCCAGGCGTGGGGGAAGCACCGGCATTTAGAAATGGATTTGGGAGCCAGGTGGATGCTTGCTCTGGGGCACACGGACCAGGCCATCTGCTGCCAGGCAGGGCCGAGCTGCAGCCTGACCTAGGGGGTAGAGCAGCCTCAGGCTGCGATGTGAGGCTGAAAGCAGGTGAGTTGGGACAGTTTATTCACAGAGGCCCAGGTCCTTGAAAGCTCATGGGCCTCCTCAGAGCAGAAATGGCAGTAATAATGCCACCTGCCTCACAGACTTCCTTGCATGGGAGCTTCTCACCGTGTTTCCTTTCTCCTGCCCAGTGTGCGTCCGTGGTGGACACAAGTACCCGGTCGGAGCCACATACAGAGAGAACTGCAACCTCTGGTGAGTGCCTCTGCCAGGTCCTGCCAGGCTCTGCTAATTACTCCCTGAGCCCCCAAGGACTTGGGTTTGTCTTTACAGCGTCCAATGCATGCATCTCATAGAGGGGGGAAAGGGATCACGGCCTCCCTCCCAGCTGTGAGACTTCAGGCTGGGGGAACGATGTCCTTGCTGGAGACAGCTGGGACAGAGCATTACATGTGGCAGGGACCGCCTTGGTCCAGGAGAAGGGTGTTGGATGCTTTGCCCTCTGCAGCGCGCAGCGGCACGGGAAGGAAACAGCCTTTCGCTGCCGCCCAGCGTGAGCTCGTTCCAGGCGTCGCGGGTTGTCTCTACACACGTTGCAAAAGCATTTCTGGAATCCTGGAAACTGGAGATAGGAAAGGCAGATTTGGCTCCTCTGTGTCTCCATGCACAGAAAGCAAATATTCTGCGGGCCTGGAGGGCTCTTGTCTTAGATTGGCGATAGCAATGCCCATCAGAAGTCAAATCGCATGTGTGTGCTTCCCTGCAGGGTCTGCTTGCAGGCTTAACACCAAAGGGCCGCCCCCCCGCCAAGAGCAGATCCGTCGTCTTTTCTAGGTGGGATGCACAGAAAACTGGGGTGTAACAGTGAGCCGGTTAGTGGGGCAAACTGGAGATGGAGTGCATTGTGCAAAGCCAGTCCTCAGTTAGATTCTGGCCTGAATCTGGAGCGACTCCACTGATTTCAGTGGAGCTGCTCCAGATTTACACTGGTTTCATGGAAACAGATCCACCCCCGCCTGTCACGCTGCATCTGCTGTGCACCCGGGGCACGTTGTGCGCTTCAGACCGCGTGTCCCTGCCCACCTGTACTCCCTCCCAGCACACAGCCACCACAGCCATGCCACGAGCCAGCGTGGGTCTCAAGGGAAGTCATTTGCTACTCAGGGCATCGGGGAGGGGGCATGGTGCCCCCATTTGCTTCCTGCTCCAAGGCTGCGGGTGCTGCCAGGTGGCACGGGATCTGGCCCATGGGCTGTTCCCAGCCCGTAGGGGTTAATATCGCGTGGTGCGCATAGAAACCAAACAGCAACGCTGGAGGGGGGAGAGAAGGGGCTTTTATAAGGCATCTTAGAAGCACTGGAATTTGAACTCTGGCTTTTTCCATTACCTCATGAGTGTTGGTGCTCCAGCCGCGAGGCACGGGCTGAGCACCCGACAGGCTGCAAGGAGCGAGGATGCCCCCCCATGCTGGGTGATCCTGCACAGGAGAAATGCCGGGCCCAGGGGCAGTGCTGCCCTGGGGGTGGCCATCCCAAGGGACCTGGTCCCAGCTGCAAACTGTCCCAGGGCAATCTGCGGGCTGTGGGTTGGGGCGGGGGTGTCTGGAGTGGATGGTTTCTGTCTCCACCCTCTATGCAGTGCATAGTTATAGCTAGAGGCCTCTGCCTCGGCACCCACGCATCTCTCGGCCCCAGGGGGCCTGGGGTGGGGTGGAAGGAGACCCGCATTTTTTGGCATTGAGAAGATACAGGAGCCCCTTTCTCCACCTCTCCTGAGTGGGGGATGCAGCTCATCTCCCTCCAGGCTGTGTTCCTAGCTGCACTGTCTCTCCTCTTGGGGGGGGGGTACATACGCACGCGTGCATGTGCATGCACATATTCATATGTATGTGCACATGTGAGTGTGCATCTGTGTGCATGCGTGTGTGCGCACATATGAATGTGTATGTGCATATGTGTGTGTCTGTGCATGCATGTGTGCACATATTCATATGTATGTGCACGTGTGTGTGCGCACATGTGAATGTGTATGTGCATATGTGTGTGCATGCATGTGTGCACTTATTCATATGTATGTGCACATATGAGTGTGCGTCTGTGTGCATGCATGTGTGCGCACATATGAATGTGTATGTGCATATGTGAGTGTGTGTCTGTACATGCATGTGCACAGATGAAGGTGTGCACATGCATAAATGTGCACATATGAATGTGTGTGTGTGCACATGGCTGTACCTTTGTGTGGGATACTCGTGCTGTCCTCTCCATGTGCCCGCTGCCACCTGCCCAGGCTGCCAAGCACGTCAGCTGTCCAGCGGTGTGACCCTGGCAGGGGGGCAGGGTAGGACCTGGGCACAGTGGTCCCCTAAAGCCCAGCGTGCTGGCATGAAGGGCAAGGGGCAGAGGACTTGTCTCACCTCCCTGCCTTCCCACTCCCCAGTCTGGCCAGCTGCCAGGGGAAGAAAGGCTCAGATAGACTGGCAGCCCCCGTTGGCAATGCCTGGCAAGGGGCTCCCTGCAGCCCCGGGTCCCGCCTGGCTCTGGCTTTAATTGGTGCCCGCCATGCCAGCTCCTCAAAGGGAAGCACAGGCTTCCAGACGGGGCCTGGAGAACATCCCAGGAGGTGCTGGGAGCAATTAGTGCTGGGGGCAGCTCAGCTCTGGGCTTGCCCATGGCAAAGTGGGAGTGGGAAGGTATGTGGCGGGGGGTCCCCTGGGAGCAGCGCAGCAGCAGGACGCGCAGCGATGCCCCCTCCTCGGCCCTGATCCCCCCCTGTGCCTGCCTTGGGCCTCTCTAATCCCAGCTCTGTGGGGCTTGCAGCTTCGACTCGGGCAGATACCTTCGTTCTGCTGCAGGAACAGGGGCCTGGAGTCTTCCCCTCCCCAGTCTGGGCTCCAGCCCAGAGCTTGTTGATGTTAGCAGAAGTCTGGCTAACTTTCCAGCTCATTATTTTTCATCCCAGGCTCCCTTGCCCTCCTGGACTCCAGCAGGGACCTGCAGGTCAGCATGCCAGAGTGTGCCCGGACTTCGGGGTCTCTCTGGCCTGCGATCCTGGGGCTCTGAGCAGCCGGCAGAGATATGGGATGCGGGTAGATGCAGGGCTAGGGGAGACCCTCAGTTGACTGTGGGAAGGGGAGAGCTTCCCGGGGGATTGCAGGCAGACTGCAGAGCTGATATCAGTCCATGTGCCGTGGTGTTGCCCTGTGGCCCCTCTCGAACTCCTGACTGCGTAGCAGACCCCCAGCTCATGCCACCGACACACTCGTGACTGCGGTGGCAGTGTGCTTGGGGGGGATGTGAGTGGGAGGCAACACACATCCAGAGCCCACAACACACCCCTGGTGCAAGGAAACCCTACATAGCAATGCCTGCCAGCCCTCGGGTCGTGCTTTGATGTGCGTCCAACTCAGCACCCCCTTCTCTCGCCTCCACTAGCACCTGTGGCTCCAGTGGCCGCTGGGACTGTGAGGACCTCGCCTGCCTCATGGACGGCAGGATGATTGAGGCCGTCAACAGAGGGGATTACGGGTAAGAACTGCAAGGGGTGCATGCAATGGTGCTGGGCTGGAGATGTCCAGCCACAAGGCACCTGCAAAATGGGCCTTTTGATTCGGGAGGAAACCCTTTTTCTTGGAAAATCTGTGAATACTCGCCCTTATCTTGGCCCTGTCCCTTACTTGGCCCCCTGTGAGAGAGGCACTGGGGCCAAGGGTGAGGTGTCCAGGGGTCTGGTACTGAGCAGGGATATAAAGACCTCAGCAGACGGCAGCTCCTTCCCACCTCTGAGCCATGGCCCTGCTCGGAGTTGGCTACCCCGCCACGAGCTGAGCTGAGCTTGGAGGAGAGAGGTCCGGGCCTTCTTGAACGTGGCAGCGCCCAGAGTTAGGTGCAATCACCGTCATGACATCAATACCCTCCTGCCCTCCCCGTGGGGGAATCTGGTCGTGGCGCCCAGGGCGGGCTGGGTGCCTCAGCGCTGCTCTGCTTTCACCTCCCCGGGGTCGTCCGGCAGGTGGAAAGCCGCCAACTACAGCCGCTTCTGGGGGATGTCACTGGACGAGGGCATCCGCTACCGCCTGGGCACCATCCGCCCCTCCACCACCGTCATGAACATGAACGAGCTGCATGTGAGTTGGTCGCGCCCCTGCCCGGGGGTGGATGGGGGTTACTTGGGCCGGGGGACATGGGCCCTGCCTGGAGCTGCTGTCCCTGAGACGTCGGGACTCAAAGCGTGTTTCTGCGCTCAGGTGGCCCGTGTCACTCCATGCTGCTGTGAGGTGCGGGAGCACTGCCTCCCCCCGGCTTCATGGGGAACTAGACTCAGGGCAGATTAAGTGACATGACCATGGTCTTCCAGGGGCTCTGAGCTGGGGTCCCCTCTGGACCTGACCAGCTCCCCTAATTGAGCAAGGTTAGGCTGCCAGGGGCCACCCCGGTGAAGGCAGTGGCTCCATGCCTTGCAGGCCTGCTGAGGCCCCTACAGAAATGCTGAGCATGCCAGATGTATCCAGCAACAAGCCGACTGTAGTGCAAGCTCCCAGGCTGGAGAGCAGGCCCTGAAGAGCCTTCCAGTGCCCAGAGCGGGGATGTTATCACTGCATGCCGAGGGCGCGTGTCCACAGCCCCCCACCACGCATGTGAGCACCGTCTACATGCATGGCTGAACATGCAGCAGCCCACACGAGTGTGCGGCTTGCTCACGTGGAGGCACATGCCTGACCTTGCGTGTACTGGGATGCAGTAACCCCATGCACCGGAGCGGGGAAGGGCTCAGGATCAGCTCACAGCCCTGTTTTCTGCATGGCAGTGGGACAGGCGAAAGGGGGGCAGCCTCGGGGGGAGAAGGGAGAGAGATGGGGGCAGAGGCTCATCAGGAGAGGGACAGCGGGGCCCTTTCCTTTAAAACCACTGGCTCAGCACATTCAGCCTCACAGTCCCAGGATGGGATTTTCTTTCCCATGGGAAAACAGGGCCCTGCAGCCCCCCCCACTCCAGCAACGGGAGCCTGGCCGCATGGCCCAGGACCCCAGACACCTCCCAGCCCTGCCACCTCCGGCTGTGCCCGGGCATCACCAGCAGCCCATCCGCTGGGGGCAAAGGGGGGCTCTGCTCTCGCCCAGCACCATCCTGTTTGCCGCAGAGGCTGCCCCTGCACGATGCAAGGGGGAGCTCGGTGCTGTCGCGCCTCAGGTTTTCCAAGCATGATCCCGGAGGCTGTTTTTTTTCCCCTCTCTCCCCCAGCGAGGGACAAGGCCAGCCGGAAATGCAGGCTGTCCAGGACAGGACAGGACAGGACATTATTTCAGCTCGGGCTATTGTGTGCTCTGCCTTTTGTTTGTCTCTCCACGCTTCGATTTGACCCGACCAGGGCCACGATAAGCCAGGGCCGGAAGAGGTGGAAGTGTAGCTGGGGAGGCGGCAGGCTGCAGGCCAGGCAGGAGAGTCTGCGTCCTTCTGTTTTAGGGGTTCCCCTGAAATTGCGTGACCCAGATGCAGCGGCCCTGGTCGGCGGGGAGAGGGCCGTGATGGGGCATCGTCCACGCAGCCGTGCCCAGCCCCTCCCGGCACTGACGGCACCTGGGAGCAGATGCCCAAGGCGGGCAGGCGCTGCCCGTGCTGCAGCCCCCAGCCCGGTGGGGAGAGGACCCCCTTCTGCAGCAGATCCCACTGGTTTCTGCTCCCACGTCCCCTTCACTCCTTGCTACGAGCCCACCGTCGTGGGGCAGGGCTGGGCTCCCTGTGCGGCTGGCTTGGAGCCTCCTTTCACTGTGCCAAAAAAAGAGACCATGAGTCCAGTTGCTTTTGGCTTGGGCGGGGAGCCGCAGCCCTGTTCCCACGGCCCTGGGGGTGGCTGGGTCTCGGCTGCTTCCAGCCCTCCCTGTTCAGGGACCCTTGGCCTCCTCAAGGTGTTAGGACAAGGGAGGACGTTTTTACCCTGGCCTGGCTTTGCTTGTCTTGGAGGGCACCTTTGGCTGGCTCTGTAGGATACCCAGGAGGAGGGAGCCCAGACATGAGAGGCAGCCTCTTTGCTGGCCCCACAGCTCAGCGGGGGAGCAGTGCTCCTCCAACACCCGCTTTGCACCCCTGTGGCATATACTTAGGGACTGGCCAAGTTTAGGGGAAGGGGAGGACAAGCCGCTCCCCAAGTGAGATGCTCCCCTGGGTGCTGGAGCGGGAGGAGGAGCTGGGCCCTCAGCAGCTGAGGCAGGCTGCAGAAGAGGCCTGTGCCTAGTATCACAGGCTTGCCTGGGAGCCAGGAGACAAGATGGCACTAGGCGCTTCACAGCTGCGGGGTGACAGCCCGCAGCCCTGCAAATGGAGCGCTCACCAGGGTCTGCAAGCACAGGCCTGCGTGAATGAGGAGAGCCAAACAATGGACTTCGCGTGCGGAGCAGTAGGCGACCTCTGCAGACCCTCTGTCTGTCTTGGGGACTTAGGGACTAGCTCCCAATTCCCAATTCTCTGCCGTCTTCTAAGTAAGGGCATGGCAGAGGAAGGCTCTTTACCCCATCTTGCTGGCGGGGTGGCAGGGAGTGGAGGCACAAAGAACCCAATTGACTTAGGATGCTCTGTCCTGTAGCCAAGCCCTCAGGCTTCCCAGTACCTTTGAGCCTGAAAGCCACCCTGAGAGGCAGAGGCTGGTGTGTGCCCAAGCCACTTGGGAAATGCAGCGGCATCCTCCCTTGCACCAGAGGTGCCAAGCAGTTTCCCAGGGCCTTCCCGGAGACTGCAGCAGTCTGGCAGCTCCTGAGTTCCCGTCGTCTGCCTCAGGCTCCTTGGCTCAGGGACTTGCAGGTGACTTCTGTGGGGGAGCTGGGAGCACTGGGGGCAAGAGATGAGCAGGAAGCATTACCGCCCCTGGCCCTCGGGCACCTTCCAGCCCCTCTGCCCTTGTGCAAAGCCCCCAGGCCTCCCCCACCTCCCATGTCTTTGCCTTTGCAGATGAGCATGGACACCAACGAGGTGCTCCCCAGCTCTTTCAACGCAGCCCACAAGTGGCCCGGGTTGATCCATGAGCCGCTGGACCAGGGCAATTGTGCTGGCTCCTGGGCCTTTTCCACAGCAGGTGAGATGCCCAGGAGCTGAGCTGGAGGCTGGGAGGGGGCTGGAGGAGAGCCTCCCGCACGGGAGACGGGGCAGGGGAGATGGGCTGCACCAGCTGTGCGAGGAGCCCCCTAACCACGTCGGCTTTCCCCCAGCCGTGGCTTCGGACAGGATCTCCATCCACTCCATGGGGCACATGGTGCCCGCCCTGTCTCCTCAGAACCTGATCTCCTGCGACACCCGCAACCAGCGGGGCTGCAGCGGGGGCCGGATCGACGGGGCCTGGTGGTACCTGCGCCGAAGGGGGTGAGCATCTTCTTACCTGGGGCTGGGCAGAGCTTTGGGCATAGGAGAGGGCACAGGGGCTGGAGGGCAGAGTAAGAAGGCATCAGCAGGGTGGTGTAGGGCTTGGATTGTGATTTGGGGTTGAAAAGCATTGGCTTAGCTGTGGGGGGCGGGGGAGCCTAGACCGGGGGAACTGGGGCTCAGGGTTGAGGGGCATGGGCAGAGCTTGAAAGAGGAACTGGGGGTAGCATGGGCTTCCCCAGGCTGTGGCGTGGCTAACTTGGGTGGCCATCTTGGCCAGCGATGGATACTTCTCGAGCGGTCATTATAGAGCACGTCCCTCCTGGCTGGCCTTCCAGATGCCATCGTTGCCCAGGAGTGGGGACAGTGCCTGCAGTGCTAGGGGGACCCCAGATACAATGGGAGCTGCTGTGCGCCACGGTTTGACCCCATGCCTTGTCTCGCTTCCCAGGGTGGTGAGCGAGGAGTGCTACCCCTTCACCAGCCAGGAGAAGGACAGCCCCCCCGCGGGCCGGCCCTGCATGATGCACAGTCGCTCCACGGGCAGAGGGAAGAGACAAGCCACCCAGCACTGCCCAAACCCCTACACCCACTCCAACAACATCTATCAGTCCACCCCTGCCTACCGCTTGGCTTCCAGCGTGAGTGCCTGGCCCACAGCCGTGGGGGGAGCTGTGCGGAGCCCCGTGTTGGGGAAGTGCATGTGCAAGCATGTCTGCACGCTGGCGGGCTCACACGGGTGTGCCAGCGTGGGTCAGAGAGGGCACACGAGTGCCTGTGGGCACACGAAGGGCCGCGTGGTTATGTATAAGCGTGGGTACAGATGCGAGGGCTTCTGTGCCCTTGTGAACGTGCCAGTTCACGTTTTGCGAGCGCTCGTGTCAGCCTGTTGCGTGCCTGCAGGGCGCTGCATGAGCATCTGTGTGCACGGCAGCGAGTGCTGCACATGTGTGTGCGTGCATGTGAGAGTGAGCCAGTGCATGGCTTTGGGAGGGTTGCTTTGACGAAGGGGGTCAGAGCCCATCCTGCTGGCATCTGGCAAGGCACTCAAAGGGGCTGTTTGGATGCAAGCACTCGGTGGCCCCAGACGCCCATCCTCAGTGTCATTACAGGGCTGGGGGGGGTGGCGCCCAGGGTCTGCCAGGGGCTCCTGCCCTAGCAGTGGGTGACCCTCCCCGCTTTGTGTTTGCAGGAGAAGGAGATCATGAAGGAGCTGATGGAGAATGGCCCTGTACAAGGTAAGGGACGCCCCATCCACACTGCCCCTGTCCCCCAACCCTGCCCAGTGGCAGGCCACCGCAGAGGCCTGCTAGCTCACCCCACCCCCAGCCACAACTAGCCCTGCCCAGGACACGAGTGACCCTGTCTCCCAAAGGCCGGGCTTCCTTTGGTTCTTGGCTTTTCCTTTGCTTTCTATTTTGGGAGCAGCCGTTCCCAGCCAGACACCCAGGGTGGGCGCAGCTCCCCCAGGGCAGCCTCTGCCGCTGGCTGCATCGCAGACGGGTGTGTGCCGGGCTGGCACTGTGCCCGAGCAGCCACAGGCGGCAAAATGGGGAGGGACCCAGTGGCAGGGGAAGCGATAATAAATAGTCCTGTCGTCCTGCCGGAAGCACGGGGTGCCAGGGTGACGAATGAACCGAAGGGGCAGAGGACAGGCCAAGCTGTGCCTTGCAATGTGAGGTGGCTGTGCCGCAGGGGCATTCCCTAACTTGGGGAATCAGAGTAGGGTGGAAACTGGGGATGAGGTATAGACACAGCCCAGGGCAGGTGGGTCTAGGCCAGGGCTTTGTTCGGTGCTTAGAAGACACCCGGCACAACAGGGAATTTATGATTCCTTCTTAGCTGCTACCACAGTATGAATAATACCGTAGCAACGGCAAGGGGCCAAGTCCTAGAGTGGGGCAGGTTGCAGGACAGATGGACTTCAGGCCTTTTGATTGTGCTGGCATCCCTTCCCAAATTCTCTCTGCCCCTAGCTGGAGCACGCTGTTTGAGTGCATAGCCTCAAGACCTAAAAAAAAAAAGGCCTCGGAGTAAAACGCTGCTCATTGCCTGCAAGCACAGCCTGCCGTATGCTTCTAGGGCTTCTCAGGGTGCTGTCACACGTTACACTTAGGACGCATTGACGGCACTTGTCACAGACATCTGCGTCCGCAAGCAGGAAAACGTGTGCTTGGTGCTATTGCACGCTGGCCACATTAGGACTTTTCAGGTGAGGAGTATCTCCAGGTCGGGCTTAGTAATATGTGCTGTGTTATTTGGGATGGCTCTGTGGAAATCATACTAGCGATCCACACCACCTCCAGTGCGGTGCTGGGGCTGGGGGGACAATCAGCTGTTTGTTGGTGCCAGCACCCCAGCACTGCGCCGGAGTCAGGTCAAGACTCAGGTGTGGCTGGGCTGGGGTGGAGCTGGGACCAGGAACCAGCTGCTTGTCTACCGCACAGCTGGCAGTTAAACAAATCATGCACTTAGCCAATATATAGCCAAGAGCTGGTGGGTCTAGGCCAGGGCTTTGTTCAGTGCTTATCATATAATATACAGCCAAGAGCACTTTCTCCCTATCTACCCATCGACCTGGCTCAGGCCATATTCTAAGCACCAAGGGCGATCAATCCCGTGCAATGTGATGCCAGCCTGCATCACGACCTCCCTTCCTCCTCTCTGACCATAGATGCAGTGGGAAACACCAGCTTGCAGCCCCTGGAAAGACTGCTGTTTAATATTCACCAGACTTCTTGCTCAGTAAACTTCCTCTGCTTGTTGAATCAAGACTAAAACCTCCTTGAAGCTGGTTAATGGCAGTTGGCCCCAGGCCGCCCCATCCCATTGTCGTCACAATCAGGGGCTGTTTTCCACTAGGGAAGTGTCAATTATTAACCGCTGAGATTTGATCTCGACATCCCAGCAGCTGCTTTTTCATTTGCATGCCCTCCGTTGGTGAGATCTCCCCAGGCAGGAATGTAGCAATAGTCCAGGTGGACAGGGGCCAAGCAAAGCCTCCCCGGCTAAGATCAGCAGTCAACCAACGACCTGCCCCAGAGCTCCCCTTGCTAGGTAGGGGCTAGCAGAGACAGAAGTCTGGCCTGAAGGACCAAAGTCCTCCCTGGAGGAGACTTCATTGGTGTGAAGGGATCTTTGCCAGCTTGTGTCAGTGCTCTATCCTGACCTGCCCCACCGCAGCAGACGTAACTGCTCCCAGGGCTGTAGCTGGCCCTTTTCCCCAGTGATCCCAGAATAAAACTGTTCTCCTCCCCTGGCTTGCAGCCATCATGGAAGTGCACGAGGATTTCTTCATGTATAAGAGTGGCATCTATCGGCACACGCCTGTAGCAGCCGGGAAGCCAGAGCACCACCGCAGACACGGCACCCACTCGGTCAAGCTCACAGGGTAAGGGCCTTGGCAAGCATTTGCATTTGTGTACATGCTTGTGTGTGTGTGTGTGTGCATGTGTGAATGCACACAGGCATGTTTGTGCATGCTGGGGCATATGTGTGTCTGCCTGCGTACATGTGTCTGTGTGTGCGGTACCTGCACCTACTGGCGGTCTTGGACTGGCGTGTGGTCGAGAAGACGCGTGCTGGAGGGGCTGGGGAACGTGTGCTTGTGAGTGTGTGTGGCGTATGTCAGGTTGTGTGTATGGAGGGTGTGCGTCAGGGTGTGTCTTGAAGGTGCGTCTGTGCATAAGCTGGGGCTTGTGGCAGTCTGTGTGATTTGGGCTGTCTGTGGCATCCCGGCGGGCACTGCGATTTGTGCGGGTCCCGGGGAACCCAGGCAGGGAGTGAGGGTGCTGGGCTTCCCAGGGGGCCCTTGCCTGTCCCGTGGGTGTTGGTGCAGCTCGGCATGGCCAGGCTGGCACTGACTGCGGGGTGAGAAATGGAAGTGCTTCGTGGGGCCGCACGAGAAAGGCAGGGGCTGGGGGCACAGTTGCAGCTGGACCGGCCTGCTCCCCTCGGGGATCAGAGGTGGGGGTGAGGACCTGGCTCTTTATTTGGCCCTAAGGCAGAGCAGTCTACAAGGGAAGACCACTCCCAGCCTGCCCAGACTCCACAGGCCAGCGCTTGAGTCTTTGCCAACCTCCCAGTGCCCCAGACTTGCCCAGTGCTTCCTGCAGGCCAGGTCGGGTCCAGACCCCTGCAGAGCCGGTTCCAATGGCCTTTGATGGAGGCCAAGGGAGGGGAAATTCAGATCGGTTTCCTCTGCTCTAAGGAAACCTCAGGGTGGGCGAGGTTCTCGTGGAAGGAAGTGGCCGGCAGCGTGGCACAGGCTGTGAGATGGTGCCTGCCTGCCTCACCGTGCCCTCAGCTAGCTCGGCCGGGAGCTGCAAGCAGCTCTGCCAGCTCCTCTCTGCCCGCATCCACATCCCCTCCCTCTATCCCCTTGGGGCTCCCGCTGCTACCCTGCCAATGCCCCTCAATCCCACCCGCAGCCCCTGCTCTTCTGTGCCTCAGCCTCTCAGCTGGGCCCAGGCTGAGGGGCTGGGCACTGCTCAGTGTGGGATGGAGAGGAGAGGGGTCCCTCCTGCACTGGCATGCAGCCCCCCTGGGCAAGGGTCCTTGTCCTGTGGGCTCTGGGCATGAAGTCCCTGGCTCCTGCCAGGGGGCTGGTGTTGGCACTGATGGGCCCCTCTCTAGCTGCACAGTCCCTGCCCCAACCTGCCTCCTCCTGCAGCCCCCCCATGCCAGGCGCTGGGCTGTGCGGCTGGGCACGTCCCTGGGAAGGAGTGTGCTGGGGAAGACGGGCTTTCCTGCCGTGGAGGAAGGGCACTCCCTTCCTCGGGCAAAGGACCGGGAGGGGGCGCAGGTCCCCGCCTTGGGCTGTTTCTGTTCTGAGTCACAGTCTCCCGGCGTCCCCGCTCAGTCCCACCCTGTCCAGAGAGCAGCAAAGCAGGGGGCAGCTGTTCTCATGGGGAAGGCAGGGGATCCAGGGGGACTTTGCATTGCAGCGGTGGTTAAACCCACCCCCCCGAGCCCAGGGCGCTGGTGCAGGACCTGTCCTCATATTCAATGAGAGACGGTCCCTGCCCGGCCCCTAGAGCTCAACCCCGAACAAACCGGACAGACTGAGCGAGGGGTGATGCAGGGAACCCGGGAGAGCCGGACCCCACTGCAATCCACAGGAGTGTGGGTCTGGGTGCAGATCCCTTGCCCAGGGTCCCCCGGGCAGTGTAGCAGGGCCGGAAAGCGGGGCCACCTCTTCCCTGCGAGGCCTGTTCGGCTGCAAAGGCATCTCCTCTGGGGCCAGTGCTGGGAAACAAGACCGGACAAAGCCCGAGAAGCCTTGAACGTCCTGTTCCTGGGAGGGTCTGAGCCAGCTCGGCAGGTAGCGCCAAGAACAGCAGCCGAGTCCTGGCTTCAGGCCCCGCGCGCTGTCGGGTGCACGGCCTCCGCCTCCCCCCCGGACACTGCCCCAGCACGCCGTGACCTGCGTGGCCCCGCTCCCCGCTGGCTGACTTGGCCGCCTTGCTGGGTGCTGTGGGTGGGGGGCACCTGAGCAGTGTTTTTGCAGAAAAGTGCCGCTGGCTTTTTCCTCCCACCTGGGCTGGCCAGGCCTGGCTCTTGGAAGCAGGATGTTGCCTGGCCCAGGTGTCCTGCTCCCCCCGACAAAGGCTACTGGCTTTTGGGGCATGGCCCATCGTCCTCCAAAGTCTCGGGGCCTGAGGCTGGGTTTGGCCATGCTCCTGCAGGTACTTGGAGGTCTCCAAGGCTCTTGGCTGGAGGGTCTGGTTCTTCTCCCAAATTGGAGGTCAGGGAGGAAGGGGTCCCCTTAGGCTGGCACAGAGCATGGGGGCTCTGCCCTCCTCTGTGGTGTGGCCAAGGGCAACTGACAACTCCTACCCTATGGTGGCAGTGCCCTCGGCTCCCCTGCCTTGGCTTGTGGCATTGCGCCATGGGGTGCTGGGGATTTCTGTGTTCCTGCCTTGTGAGCAAAGTCTGGAAGTGATGATCTCAGGGGCTTCAAATGCAGGAGACCGGGCTCAGTGGCCTAGGACAGGGGTGGTCTCGCTGTGCCACCAGGGGCATGGGCAGCCTCTGTGCGTGGCGTGCAGCTGACCGGGAAGGGGACCAGGCAGCACAGCGGCAGACAGGGCAGGGAGCGGAAAGCAGAGCAGCAGATCGGGCAGCGAAAGGGAACTGGAGTTCAGGGAGGGGGCACTAATTTGTGCCACGCCAGTTAGTAAGGTTGGTGTCTACTGGCCTAGGAGGTCTCTTCCTGTCTGATGTTTCTAGGCATGTTGAGGTACCTCATGCCAAGCCCCAGCTGGCCGTACCCATGGGCTTGTCCTGCCCCAGCCTTCCAGCCATGGTGCAAAGGGGCTGCAGAGCAAACAAGGGCTTTGGCCACTGATGCCTGAGTGTGGCGTTCTCAGCCAGGCCAGCACTGGGCTAGCGGTGGAGCTGGAAGGGAGCTCGTGGTGTTATGGGGCACTGGCCCCAGTGGGCTCTGAGTCAGGGGCCGGGGGCTTGAGCAGGGCTGTCTGTGTAGTACATCCATGCTCCATTCCCGGCCCTGGACTTGCCCAGCCCCAGAGCTAAATATACCTGGCTGCATTTTTGCAACCAGCTGTGAGCTCGAGCTGGGCCCCTTGGGAGGCCCATGACCCAAAGGTTTGCCCTTCCTCTAAGCAATGCCGCTAAACAACGCCTGGCACCGAGGAGCTGCTGCAGCTCCTTCCCGGCCTCCTGAGGGGAGACAACCGGAGGATTGCCATGGTTATCCATTCCAAACACTCCCGGAGGGGTCACAGCCCCTCTCACAGCAGGAAGAGTCCGAAGCCAAGAAAAAGACAAACAAGGAGTGCAGGACTTTTTTCCACTTGCCCTATCTCCGTCGGCTGGCGGGAGAGGCACTGACAGCAGCTTCCAGCCGTGGAACAGCAGACTGGGCCCCAGGCATCGTTCTGGTGGCTCCAGGGTTACGTGCCCAGGCAGGATCCGGCCCCTGGAGCCGTCCGGCTGGGGTGTCTTGGAGACAGGGAGCACATGGGCAGTTGCCCTTGCATCGTGGGCCGACCTGGCAAGGGCCATGCTTCAACCTCATTGCCTGCAAGGAGGAAAGGTCCATGGTCAGTCAGCAGGGAGGGGAGAGGGGACTTATTCTGCCAGCTGCCTAATGACCTGCTCCTTTCCTTCCTGCTGTAGGTGGGGAGAAGAACGGATGCCTGATGGGCACAGCCGGAAGTACTGGGTGAGCGCAGCGCCTTTTCCTTAATGCAGGTGCCCACGATCCCGGGCAGAGGTGCCCTTGTAAATGCCTCCCCTCTCCTGGGGCTGGCTGCAGGGGCTGGGCAGTGGTAGCAGGCATCGATGTGCACTCAGGCATTGGAAATGCAGAGCAAGCCAGACTGCAGGAGCCGGGGGGGGCCGGGAGGGATACGGCAATGGCCAGGTGCATGAGGCTCTGTTTCCCCGTGTACTAGGGGGTATTTTCATGATGTTGCAAGGCTTCGCAGACCCTGGTCACTTGAAGAGGTGCTTGCCCTGGGCTTGTGGTCTTGCCCTTGCCATCAGTCGAGGGAGGGCTGATGTATGAGGGGGGAGACGCATGTGTCTTATTGGGCTAGAAGCCACGAGGCTCAGCGTCAAGGTCAGGTGCCAGCAGGTCTGTGTGGCACTGACCCTAAGGTGGGTGCCGTGAGCGGGGGAAACACTGGGCATCGTGGAGTGGGCTCTGCCCTGGGGCATCCGTGGCTGACTGTCTTTTCCTCCTTCCTGGCAGATCGCTGCCAACTCCTGGGGCAAGGACTGGGGAGAGGACGGCTACTTCCGCATCACGCGAGGCAGCAACGAGTGCGAGATCGAGACCTTCGTGGTGGGCGTGTGGGGCCGGGTCAGCATGGAGGACATGCACCACCGCAAGTGAGGCCCCTCCACCCGCCGCCCCGGTGCTCTCCACACTGTGATCTGGCCCTGGCACCCGGCACCCGCGGCAGGCTGTGGCTTCTCCCGGGGACCCTAGAGGAGACGGGTGTGTGAGACCCCGCCACTCCCCGGCACCCCTCGGCACCAGGGCAGGCTGCACGAGGTCTTGGTCTGCAAAGGTTTTGGAAGGTCCCTTAAGGCTCATGGAGTTGCCCCCAAGGAAAATGGCTTCATAGCACAGGCCTCCCCTGTCCCGGGGGCAGCCTCTAACTAGGGCCCCGAGGGAGACAGGATGGGACCCCCGCAACCACCTGCTGTGGACCTCATCCATGAGGCTCGGGCTTATGCTTATCCCACGGGTGTTTGTGTCCCTGCCCGCCCCCAGCTCCTTATGGGCACAAAGCTCCTACCTGGGCTGCCCCTCACCCCAACTCTGCCATGCCCCCCATTGCTAGGCTCTTCCCAGAGGCACCTCTGATCATTAGGGGGACCTTGAGTCCCCACCCTTTGGAGCCAAGCCTGTAGCTAACCCCTTTGCCTCTGCATGGGCAGACACTGCTCCCCCCCTGCGGTGGTTAGTGACACCAAGATGGGCCCTTTGCCCCCGAGACCAGGTGGCACAGCCTGCTGGGAGCCTCTGGGGAGCAGATCTGCCTCTATCTTGCAACCCCATGAGCCCATCCTGGGGCCTTCCACAGCCCAGGCCAGCCCCCTGGGGTGCGAGCACCCAGACACCCCCCTGCGCCCCTTCAGAGCCCCCAGCCCTGCATCTCATCCCACGCTAGTCTCCTTTGGTCCCGGGGGTTTTGCTGACACCGAAGCTGCTGTGCGCTGGCCCGGAGATGATATGTGTTGAGAGCAGGAAAGCGCATCCCAGCCTGGGTTTCTCTTTTAACCCCGGCACCCAGCTTTGTTCATGACACCAGGGTCTTAACGGTCTAATCCCGGCCTGGCTAAACAGGGCATTGTTGGGAGCCTTATGCTGTTCAAATGCTTTAGCCTGATGCTGCGGCTGGCTTGGTCAGCTTCACGGCCCCAGTCTAAACATTCGGCCGCCGCCATTCATGTCAAAGCAGCAGAGGGATCAGCGACCCAGCCCTGCCTCCCACACGATGGGAGCGGCAGGGCTGGGGGTGCAGCTAGAACTGCTGACTCCAGCACCGGGGTCACGTGCAGCCGGGCGCCACTCCGACGGAGAGCAGGGGGCAAAAGAGGTGCTGGCATCTCTGCCGAAGCCAGCCATTAACTCACGGGCCTCAGGAGCCCTTGAAACAATGGTTCTGCCAAGCACGTGCAAACACTCCTTGTGCAAAGGTGTGCATGCTGCCCACGCACCTTTGCACAGAGACAGTAGCATGGCATCAGCGTGCTCCTCTAGTGGGTCCCACACTCCCCAGCCTGCCGCTTGCCAGGATAACCGAGGAGTCAGCAGGGTTGGCCTTGCCTGGATGGTGCTAATGCTCCTGGGCAGAAAATCGCCTTGTCCCAGGGCCTCAATTCAGGATGTCGGCCTCCTGTTGAAGCCAGTGGCTGAGCCTTCTCCCCAGCGATGTCGTCGGGTTGCTGGTGCATCCTAGTTGCTATTACCCTTTGCAATGCTCTGTTGTGCTCCTAGGCAGCGTGGGGGGTGGCAAGAGATCTGTCCTGCTCCAGGTGGGCCGTGCCTGGCTGAGAGAAGTGGCACTGGCCAGGCTTTGAGTCACTTCGTAGGCAAAGAGGAACGGAGAGAGCAAGCTACCTACCTACCTGCCTATCCAGAGGGCTTGTATTTTAAGGTTCTTTTGTATTTATTGTGCTTTTTATTATTTGTAAATAAATGGAAGGAAGCCTCGTCCTGGAGCGCCTCTGTGGTCTCCTTTCCCACCGATGCAGCCTGCTTGCCACCAGCCCTCTATATAGCGTCTGCCAGATGCTCGACCTTCCCCTTGAAGTCTCCTTCGGATGGACTTGGGTGGTTCGAGGCCAAGGGATGACGCTGACTGTGTCAGGGCTGATTTCTGGCTTGCCTTTGGGTAGAGCATGTCACCCACGTGGTTTTGCTCGTGGCTGTTCTCAGGACCTGCAGAGAGAAGTGGGTTTTCTGCCCTGGCAAGGAGGGAAAACTGCCTGCCATCCCTGACCCCAGGCCAGCTACCACCCCGCTCATCTCCCTTGCATGGGAACTAGCATTTCCCTTGCTGCCTCCTGCTTCGTGGGCCGCCTTCCCGCTCCCCTCTGCCCCAGTTCCCGGCCCCATTGTTCTGTGCAGCCGTAAATCTCCCTGGCCCTGACGCAGGGAATGCTTTGCATGTTGGCACCCAGTCCGGGCCCCGGCTGGCAGCCCCGAGAGCTGCCGGGTTTCCACCTCATTAGTGGCCTGTTCTCCGGTGGCTGGAAGTGGGGCACAGGTGGGGAAGAACCGGCCTGGGAAAGTGCTCGCTGCACCCCACGGCTTCTCTACGGGTATGTGGGGAGCAGGGCTGAGGTGGCGAAGGGGGGTTGTGCCCTCCTGTGCCCTTGCTACAGCTTTCCTGCGCTGCCCAGGGACTATGCCTCGATGCCAGGGCACAGCCTGAAGAGCTGAGAGCAAACTGAGCTCCCCCACATAAAAAAGCCATCCACAGCACACCAGCCCCAGGTACATGCTCTGTTCAGAGAGGGGGGTGCATGGGACACCACCCCCTCCATCTAGCCTGTCCAAATAAGACAAGGCTGGGGGGGGTCCCCAAATCCATTCCACGGCACTGCGCAGCAGCTCGAGCCCTCACCCCCTTGGCTGTGGTCCTGCAGGCAGGGCGCCCGTGGCATAGGGTTTTTGTTGGGGCAGGTGGTGTTTGTTGGCATTCACTGGGGGCATGTCTGCTGCACATCACTGGCACTTTTGTGGGGGGGTGGCTATTTAAGGGGGGATGTCTGGGTCGTATTGTGGTATGGTGGGGTTTGTCGGGTGGGGTGTGGTGGAGGCATGCATGGGCTGTGCTGGGTGTCTGGGCCGTATTTCAGCATGGGGGGTTTTGTTGTGGGAGTGTTAGGGGTATGTCTGGATCATATTACTATGTGGCACTTTGGTTGGGGGGGGTGTTGTCTGGGTCATATTGCTCTGGGGGTTTTTTGTTGGGGGGCTGTGTTGGGGTGAATTGGGTTATATTGAGGTATGGGGGTTTTTGTTGGGGGGGATGTTGCGGGGGCTGTGTCTGGGTCATATTGCTCTGTGGTGCTCGTGTGTGTGTGCGCGCATGCGCGTGCATGCACATGCATGTGCTTGTCCTATTGCTGTGGGGCGGGGGGTTGTCGGGGCACGGCTCAGCTTTGTCGGGGGCGCACCTCTGGGTGCATGTGATTGTGGTAGGGGCATGTGTCAGGGACGCAGGGCGACTAGGGCTGGGGACGGGTGTGCCGGGGGTAGGGGTGGGGCTGGTGTGTGCTCGGCTGCGTGCTTCGCTATGACAGGCTGCCGCCATCCCACCCCTCTCCCCAGGCCTAGGTCAGCACCTGGGAGGAATGCGCTGGCCGGCCCTGCAGCATGGGGCCCGCTATTGTCTCGCTTCCTGTTTTGCCAGGACACCGTGACCCCTGAAAAACCCTTGTGTCAGGCGCACACGCCAGGAACACGCAGCCAGGCACGCCGGCATATCCGCAGCATCTCCCCTGCCTTGACCCTGGCTGCCCACACGTGTGTTTGCACGCCTTCGCGTGCTGCCTGTGTGCCCCCTGCCCTTCTGTGCTCACATGCCGGGGGCGTGTGCACGGGCCCCGGCTCCGCCTGAGCATGTTTGTGCACACATCAGGTCTTCTGCATGCATCACCTGGGTGCGTGGACCTTTGTGTGTGAAGAGATGTGGGGGGATGTGGGCACGCTAGAAGGGAGGAGTAGGCTGCAATCGGACCTAGACAGGTTACAGGGGTGGGCGGACGAGAACAGGATGGGACTCAACACCGACAAGTGCAAGGTGCTGCACCCGGGGAGGAAGAACCGGCACCACACCTACAGGCTGGGGAACTCCCTTCTCGGCAGGGCAGAGGCAGAAAAGGATCTTGGAGTCATCATTGATGCCAAGATGAACATGGGCCGGCAGTGTGGGGACGCGGTCAGGAAGGCCAGCCGCACCTTGTCGTGCATCCACAGATGCATCTCGAGCCGGTCCAGGGGGGTGATCCTCCCCCTCTGTGCGGCACTGGTCAGGCCGCAGCTGGAGTACCACGTCCAGTTCTGGGCGCCGCGCTTCAGGGGGGATGTGGGCAACATGGAGAGGGTCCAGAGGAGGCCACTCGCACGGTCAGGGGGCAGCAGGGCAGGCCCTACGAGGAGAGGCGACGGGACCTGAACCTGTTCAGCCTCCACAAGAGAAGGCGGAGGGGGATCTGGTGGCCGTCTATAAACTCACCAAGGGAGACCAGCGGGGAACGGGAGAGACCCTGTTCCCCCCAAGCACTACCGGGAGTAACAAGGAATAACGGCCACACGTGGACTGAGAGCAGGTTCAGGCTGGACATCAGGAAACACTAGTCACAGTCAGGGCGGCTAGGATCTGGAACCAACTTCCAAGGGAAGTGGTGCTCACGCCTATCCTTGGGGTCTTCAAAAGGAGGCTAAATAATCACCTCACCGGGGTCATTCAACCCAAGGATTCTTCCTGCCATGGCAGGGGGTCGGACTTGATGATCTGCTCAGGTCCCTTCTGACCCGACCAACTACAAAGCTATGAAACAACTAAGAGCCCATCGCAGCCCCACTCCAGGCTCGCGCACCTTGCAGACAGCTGCCCAGCCCCCTGCTAACTGGCTCAGACCCTGCATCATCTTCATCCCTGCAGGACACCCAGCACCCCGGCTGGGTCCTCTGTCTGCTCCAGCTCTCAGGGCCAGGATGTAAGGGATCTCCAGCAGTTTGGAGGCAGCTGGTGGGGGGGTGTTGCCTTTTGTAGCAGGAGGCCTGCACACTGCATGCCCTGGGGTACCTGCTCTCCCATGGGTAGGGTGGTTGGTGACACCAGCAGCAGCAGTCTCTGGGTTTCTGTGTGCTCCGGGCATGGGGGATGCCACTGCTCACCCCTGACTGCTGGGGGACTGGCGCAGATCTTGCTAGCCTCGGCCAGGCTTGCGCAGGTCTCTGTGGGCCTAGCGTACCTCACCTTGGCACCCATGCTGCTCCTGTCACTTGGGGTTCAGCCTCCCTGCCGGAGCCCAGTCCTTGCCTTTGAAAGCAGCCAAGACTGGCAATACCAGCCAAACTGTGGGACGAGGGTGGGGTGGGGGGGCTGTTGGCCCCTTTGGAGAGCAGCTGGGTGGAGCAGGGCGTAGGCAGCTGGTCGCTGGCGGGCAGCTCTAGCCCTCAGTGGGGAATTCAGGCTCTGGAGCACCCCCTGCTCCCCATGGTGGGACCCAGGGCATGCCGGTGAAGCCCAGCTGCATGGAGCTCAGGCGAAAGCCTTGACTGGTAAAAGCCTTGGAGACACGGGAGTCCAGGAAGGGTGGGTGCTTCTCAAGGGACTAATCCTGCAGGCACAAAAAAGGACCATCCCAGTATACATAAAAGGGGGCAAAAAAAGCAAAGAAACCCTCTTGGTGGAGCAGGAAAATCCAGGAGAGCCTGGAGGGAAAAAAAAGATGCCTACAGGCTGTAAAAGCAGGGGGCTGCCACCAAGGAGGAGTATACCTGCTTGGCTCAAGCTTGCAGGGAAGCAGTGAGGAAAGCCAATGCATAAATGGAGCTTAGGCTGGCAGCAAAAGTTAAGGATAACAGAAAGTCATTAAGGAAGCAAAAAGAAGGTGCAGGGTAACTTAGGGCCCCTTCAGGATGAACTAGGGCAACTGGTAACAGATAGGATGGCCAAAGCGGAGCTTCCAAATGATTTCTTTGCATCCGTGTTCCTGGACACAAATACAAATACACATCCCATTGGGCCCAGTATAGATACCAACCCACTGACCGTTCATGCTGACCTAGTAAAGGGACACCTGGAGGGGTTGAATGTATTTAAGTCAACAGGTCCTGATGATCTTCATCCGAGGGTACTTAGGGAATTGGCTGGAGCCATAGCCGAGCCGCTGGCACTGTGTGAGCACTCGTGGTGCTCAGGACAGATCCTGGAGGACTGGAAACTACCTATTTTCAAGAAGGAGAGGAAGGTGGAACTGGATAACTATCCTTGGCAAGACCTTTGAGAAAATTGTTAAGGATCACATTTGTAGCGGATAAAATGCTGCTAAGGGGCAATCAGCATGGGTTCATAGCAGGCAGATCCTGCCTAACTAAACTGGCTGCATTTTACGACTGGGTCACAAAATGCTCAGATGAAGGAACAGAGGTAGATGTGATTTGCTTAGATTTTAAAAAGGCCTTTGACACAGCATCACACCCAATTCTTATAAATAAACTAAACAGAAGCAATGTAGATTAGTACACAGTCCAGTGGGTAGAAAATTGGCTTATGGGGGAACTGTACCCCAAATTCTTGAAAGCCAAAGTCATGTCACGGCTGTGTGTCACACCACAGCAGGGTGAAAACTGCAGGGCTGGGGGCCCCTGCTGAGGCCGCAGAGCCTGCCAAGTTTCAAGAAGATCAGCGCAGAGCACCCCTCTGGATCCAAAGCTTTGTGGCCTCAGTAAGAGCCACCAGCCCTGCAGTTTTCACCTCGCTATGTTGTAACACCTAGACATGACATGAGTTTTGCTTTCAAGAACTTGGGATGCTGTTCCCCCAACCCCCTCCAACAATCTTGAAACTTGGCAGGCTTCCTGCTCTCTGCATGCTCTCTACCATCCCATGGACTCACTCTCTGGGTGGTGGCAGCTACGTTACCCCCAGGCTAGCGAGTGTGCTCCAGTAAGGGGGTCGGCCGGACATAAGGTGCCCCTAGGGAGACACTCGGAGCCTGGCAGGTGGGCGGGCGCAGGGAGGTGGGCGGCTCAATGCAGGAGCGCCCCCTACTGGCCCGCCACACGTGGTGGTAGCGGTGGGATCCGAATACCCTGCTGTTTTACAGGCATAATTTGGGAAGAGTAATAAGTTACAACATCAGGGGACACAAGATGTACGCTTGACATTACAAGATGGAAACTTGACATGACTTATGCTAACTTACATATGTAGGCCTAACACAGTAATCACACAATATAAAAGCAGTAAAAAAATTAATACAAACATAATAATTATCACTTATAAAACAGCGACTATCTATATCAAAATAGCAGGGCACTTATTTACAAAGATGGGAGAGAAAAATAAAACTGACTACCTAAAATAAAATGTTAAAGCTTATCCTACATCTTAGCTTACTTATAATTGTCTATAGGGAATAGAGAGGGAGAGGAAAAGTCAGAAATGGTTGGGAATGCATTTTAAAAGAAAAAAGAAAAAAAGAAAAACTGGGGGGGTGTGCTACACTGGGACCAGTACTATTCAACTTCTTCATTAGTGACTTGGACGAGGGAGTAGACCTGTGCAACCCTGTCCAAGTTTGCTGATGCCACCAAACTTCATGGGGAGGGACACAAACTAGACGGCAGGGAGCGAATCCAGGCTGATTTGGACAGGCTGGGGACATGGGCCAAACCGAACAGGATGCAGTTTAACAAGGATAAGTGTCATGTGTTGCACCTGGGGAGGAAGAATCATCAACACTCCTACAGCCGGGGAGGCATCGCTCTAAGTAGCAACTGTGGACAGGGATCTTGGAGATGTCCAAAATGAACATGAGTCACTGGTGTGATGAGGTGGTAAGTAAAGCTACCCACACCCTTTCTTGCACAAGTAGGTGCATCACAAACAGGTGCAGGGAGGTGATCCTCCCCCTCTATCCCGCGTTGGTGAGGCCGCAGCTGGAGAGCTGCGTCCAGTTTAGGGCCCTGCACTTCAGGAGGGATGTGGATGGCCTGGAGAGGGTTCAGAGGAGGGCCACTCGTCTGGTTAAAGGGCTACAGAAAAAAAACCTTATGTGGACCGACTGGGAGACCTGAACCTCTTCAGCCTCCGCAAGAGAGGAGATTCGAGACATCTGGCTGAGGTCATCTGACCCCAGCACTCATTCCTGCCCAGGGCAGGGGGTCGAAGTCAATGATCTACTAGGTCCCTTCCGACCCTAACATCTAATAAACTATGAATGAGCCAGCTCTGCATGCCTGCCTCAGTTTCCCTACCTGGCCAAGAGCCTTCTGGGTGAGGGTCGCTCTGTGGGACTCCGCAATGGCAGCGGCAGGGGTCTCTGAGAAGAAAGCAGAGCACAGGAGGTCAGGCTGGAGGGGAAGAACTGCAATTAAGAAGTTTCCTGCCCCCCATCCCCGCTGCCTTCCCCAAAGGAGCTCAGGGACAGGGACCACCCCCCCCGGGCACCGCTGTGCAGGCAGGCTGCTCTCGGTGTGCGATCCCTGCTTTGCCCGCCAGGTGGTGCCCCAGGCCCGCAGATGGCTCGTGGCCTGGTGCAGAGGGATGCCTGCAGCCCCTTGCACCACCCAGGCTCCCTGGGCTGGGCACCCAGGCTGGAGTTGCCAGTCCCTCCTTCCAGCCCTTGGTGCAGGCTCCAGCTGCGGGGAAGGTGCCCGGCCCAGAGCTGGGGCTGAGCAGAGCCAAGGGAGGAGTGTCAGGATGCCTGGGTCCTATCCCTGCCTCTGGAGACTTTCTTGCCCCTTCCCCAAGCCTCCACTGCCCTGCAATTGCTGCTCTAATGACCCCCCTTCCCATGCACGTGTCGCTTGTCCCATCTGTTAATGCCTTCTGTCCAGGCTTGGGAAGAGGGACCTGACCAACCCACCTTTGCTGCCAGCTCTGAGGGGAAGGCAGTGCCCCATCTGTCCTGGCTGTACAGCGCCTGGGGGCTGTCTGGGCACTGCTGAAGTAGCAGCTGGGCTCTGCATTGCAAGCAGAGCTTGTTCTCCCCATTCTACAGCTGGGGAAACTGAGGCACTTAGTGATAAAGTACCCCCCCCCACTCAAGGCATCTGTAGCAGTCATGAAGCCGGGTGTCCTGAGTCCCCATCATCCCTGTTGTTCCCCCCCCATTCCAGCCCCCACTTACCTGAGAAGAGGGATTTCCACTCTGTTTAAGACTCCCAGCACTCTCCCAATTATGGAGGCCCCCCCCCCGCAAGATCTGCAGCTCCTGGTGCCTGGCATGGAGAACCAGCAGCCTAGACACTGCCTCTCAGCTGCAGCACTGGGACGGGGTGGCAGGGGAAGAGCCAGGGCCCATGTGCAGGAGTGACAGCTTGGGGCCCATTAGCTCCAGCACCTGCAGCCAGCGAGCAGCGCTGCGGCCACCCCCTCACAGCCCAGACGCGTGTGTCCCCTGTGCCCGGCTGCACCAACAGGCACCGGCGCTCCCTTGGGATCCCTGCCTGCGGATCAGGGCTAACTGCACCAGGCTGAGACGGCAGGGATGCTCCCATGGTGCGGCAGAGAAGCAATGGAGAATTCAAGGGAGAAACGCTCTAGAGCGCTACAACCCCTTGACATACACACGCATCTCTGGTCTAGCCCCTGACAGCCTCCTTTGCTGTTTAGGTGGCATGGGGGGGGTGCATGAGCCCTTGGGCAGGGACTGGACACTTGCATTCAAGGGATGCTGCCAGGAGCCTGGCGGCCAGCGCTTCCACCAGCCACGAAGGAGACGGAGAGCAATGTAGGACCATCCAGCAGTGACCCTGCCAGGGCCTGGCAACGATCCCTTCCTGGGTGGGGAGAGGTGAGGTGCATGGGTGGGATGGTGTGGCAGAAAGCCACCTTAGTTTCTTCCCAAAATCTCTGTGCTGCGACCATTTGCTTAGGATGGGCCCAGCAGAGGAGGCGCACTCTTACCCTGTCTCTTTAGGTAACCTGAGCTGGCTACATCCCTGAGCGAGGGGGGAACCTGCTCCCTTTGCCCACGTGACTGGTATCACCTACCTGGGTGAGGGGCATCTTCCTGGTGGGTTGGAGTCCACCCGGCAACTAGTGATGTATTTCAAATTGGTTAGCTGACAGCCAACCGGAGCTGGCCTCCACTGGACCAGGTGAATGAGGTCACAGGGGCTATATAAGTTAGGACTGCCCAGGAGGAGGGGGCAGCAGCCGTGCGGGGGACTCAGAGGAGCTTTACCATCTGAAACTGGCTCGCTCCCCCGACAACTCACGAGCCAGAAACGGCCTGCCTCCAAAGGGAAACTTCACCTGCCTTTGGAAGATGCTTGTGAGTAAGCTACATGAGATCTGGGTAGATACCTAGCTGGCAGTAACTCAGATGCATGATCAAAAGGCTACCTCAGCCACACTGTTTGCTTTTTAGGATTTCTAGGATATTGCTCAATCCTGTACCCTATTTTCACTCTATCCCTGTAATCAATAAAGTTCTCCTTTGTGACTGGTGTAGGAGACTTATTGAGGGGTGGGTCTAAATTATGCCCAGGAGACCCCTTGGGTCTGCGAACTAAGGGAAACTTTACTTTTTTGCCCCCTGACTTGGGGAAGTGCCCCAAGTGCCTGTACTGAGTCAAGTACCCGTAGGACTTCAGGCCTGTGTTTCCCCGAGGACACAGGGCCGAGACAGTCCCTTCTCGGGGTGGTGGCAGCTACGTTACCCCCAGGCTAGCGAGTGTGCTCTAGGAAGGGGGGGTCAGCCAGACGTAAGGTGCCCCTAGGGAGGCATTCAGAGCCTGGAAGGTGGTCGGGCGCAGGGAGGTGGGCGGCTCAACCCAGGAGCGCCCCCTGCTGGCCCGCCACAGATGGCACCCAGACCCCAGTTCCCACCACCTAGGTCAGCAGGATTAGGCTGGACTGAAGGAGCCAGGACCAAGGTTGGCAAGGCAGGACCAAGGTTTGTCAGCAGAAGGGGGCATCTTGCTTGCTCGTGTGTTGAAGCTGGGCTGCAGGGAGCAGGTGGGGGCAGCTTGCTCTATGCCAGCCTTGGTAAGAGACCGTGGGCTTATTGCATCTGGGAAGAGAGGTCCCAGAGAGCAACTACTGCACTGGGATAATCACCACCTCCAGCCCCTGGACAGGATATAGGGCTACAGACACAGGGAGGGAGGGGATCCCACAGGCCCTTCCTAGGAGCCCCCATGCCTGCAGCCCGTGTCAGCAGGGCCTCCGCCTGGCAGAGGGCAATGGTCCCTGCTGCCGCAAAGAGCCATGGGCTGGCTGCACCACAGCCTCCGGCCTCAAGGAAGGTGGGGTCACCCATGGACCAGTGCACGCTCAGACTGGGCACGTCAGCACCCCCTCCCCACCCAGCTGTGAACGACCACCCTGAACAGCAGCAGCTGTTGGATTCGCCCATCTGTCTTGCTGCCGACTTGCTGCCAACCTCCACCCTTGGCTCCTGCTCTGTGCCTCAGTTTCCATCTACAAGGAGGACCAGGAGATGTCCCCTCCCCAGGGGTGGAGGGCAGGGCTCAGCCAACGTGCTCCAGGCGGCTCTGAGCAAAGGGAGCAACACCGGCTACTAACACAGGCATCCGCAGCTGGGAGGAAGAGGTGCCGCACACCCAGGGGCCATGCTATTGCTGGTCTCGTCAGGGGTCCCAGCGCCCACCTGGGTGCCAGCAGTCTAGGCCTCGCAGCTGGGAGCAATGGAGATGCAGCCACTTCAGCTGTGGTCTTTTCCCCCACAGTAATCCCTCCCCTTGCCTTGCTGCTGGCAGAAGAGCCTCGTGGCACAGACCTGAACAAAACACTGCCACTGCCATGCCCCAGCCTTGGATGCTGCCCTCACCCGCTGCGTTTCGGAGTCAAGGAAGCTGGCGTTGACTCTGGGACTTTTTTCCAGCAAGCTGAACGTGTCTACATAAAGCACAGAGGTCTCAAACGACTGATGGGGATGAGCAAACAGAGGGAGGCAGAGGCCAGGGGACCGGGTGACCAAGAATAAAAAGGCAGTTGTTTTGGGGTTTTTTTAATAAATATACTTCATCTTCCAGGTCAAATCAGTTCCAAATCATATCGACTGAGCAGAACTTAATCATTCCAAAAAGCACATCGGCTGAGCAGGCAGAACTCGATTGCTCTAAACACCAGGTATGGCACAACCACCGGTGAGCATCCTCTGTCCCAGCCGCTCCCCTGGGACTTCAGCTACTCCCAGATCCACTGGCAGGCACCCTGTGTGCAGGCCCAAGCCCGAAGGTCTGGGGATTTGGATACCCCCAGAAAAACTACAGGCAAGCACCCTCCATGCCAGATTCTTTAATCTGGGCCTTCAGATACTTCCTACACTGGAATCAAGCAAGATACACTGGTGTAGAAACGTGTTTTGCGTCCCTCCCTGCCCCCAGCTTTTCTTTCCTGAAACACCCGGGGAAAGGCTAACGAATCCAGTGCAAACATGTTGTGTGGCCTGCTGCGGTGATGCCGGTGAGGGCTTGCAGCTCTGTGGTTTCCCTTGGGATAATGCACTGGTGCCAGGGCCATCTGCCACCAAGCAGTGCCCAGTCCCTCCGTCACTGGCTGCCGCTGCCCATCGTGTCGCTGCCCAGTACTTCTCATCAGAGCAAAGCCGTTTCATCAAGACTTTTGGATCCCTGTCAGCCTTCAGGGACTGGAACCGTCTAATGGCAGGGATGACGCAGATCAGAAATGCTGGAAAGGCTGCCTTTTTCCTCTCCTTCCACGCAGAATCACAGCGAGGCAGTTTGGAAGTGGGTGCGAGTTCTTCCTTCCAGGCAAAATTCACCCAGCAGGGACCAGAGCACAGATATCATCCAGAACAAAGGGCTGGGGTAGGACTGAAATGGTGCCTAGACTCAGGGATCAAGCGATCCAGGGATCAGTGGGAGTTGGCCCAGACCCTCACTGACAGCAGGAAGGAGGAAAACCCCAGGCACGATGGAGCAGCGCTCAGATGCACCCGAGCTGGAATGTGCAGGACACAAGCCAGTCGTTTTGGGTGCCCAGAAGCTGCAGCTTCTACCCACAGACACTTTCAAGGGGCTGAATTGTCCGAGTGCCAGTGCCCGGCACATTCAGGCAATAGGGTCCCTTCCATGCAACTCTCCCAACTCCTCCAGCCAGGAGCCCTGGCAAGCCCTCTCCTTCGCACCACCAGGAGATGAAGGGCAGAGCCTTTCAGAAGGGCACTGGAAATGTCAAGAGCAGATTAGGGAGATGCCACCTGGCTGGTTCATGCCACCTGCAATGAACAGAGGCAGTTAGATGCACCGCCGCTCTCAGCACCTTCCTTCCACTGCTCCTTTGAATGAGGAATTCACTTGTTATCCATGCAGATCCCCTGAGTCAGGCACACCAGCTGGGAGTGCCAGGAAGATGGGTCCAGCTCTGCTCAGTCACGTCCTTGAGAGACGCAGCTGGTGGGGCTTTACAGAAAGCCGTCCCGGGCACAACTCTTCATCGGGCCTGGTTCATCGGGCCCAGAAACCCCAGCGTGGCTGCAACAAAAAGGGGAAACTCAGTAGCCGGCTGCTTGGGAGAGCGAGACCTCCAGTCAGCGATTGCTGTTCCCCGACAGCAGCAAACTCAGCCCTGCCGGAGCGCAGGCGGCGAGGCAGAGAGCTTCAATGGCGTTTGACACCATTAGGGCCGCGGAGAACCAAGACGAGACCGAATTTGGCCTTGTTCCCCTGCTGCTTTAAGGAGAATTGGAGCCAAGCTGGGGGCTGGTGCAATTACCAATGCAAACAGGATGCTTAGCAGGCTGGGGAGCGGGCGGAGGCTGCCAGCGCTGGAGTTTTCCACGGGGACTTGCTTTCCCCTTGGCTTGCTCCCTTCAGGGGGGCCGGCTGCTCCAGGCCTCCATCTAGCAGAGCACTTGGCCACCACCGCTGTGGCTCTGCTGCTAAGCGGGATCTGCTTTTGCAACCTGCCTGGCTTCATTGCCTGCACCCGCGCCGAGGTGATAGCTGAGCTATCAGCGCCCGCAGGGACGTGTCCCTCCCTGTTGTTGCTGGACCAGAGCCCGAAGCAGGCAGCTGAGCAAAAATGGTTAGTGGAGATGCCCCGAGGCAGCGCCTTTCCAACCCCACCATGTTTCGCTCCCCGGTCAGAGGTCAGGGGCAACGTCAAGTGGCCCCGGAGATGTCTCCACTGGCCAGCTCGTCCAGTAAAAGGGGCTCCACTTCCAATCAGCAGCTGCTTCCCATGGTCTCTCTGCAAATAAACCAATAAAACTACCATAATTACTCATGTACCCTTCCCCCAAATAAAACATGCAGGTTGCTTTGGGAAAGCAGAATGAAGAAAAAAAAGTTTTTTCCATAATCTTACCTGCCACCGCATGGGCTTGTGGCATCACTCACCCTCTCCCTGCAGCTGGAGGTTAAAACCTCTCACAGGGGCTGCTGAATTGGCAGCAGCTTTTGGCCGCTCAGCTTAACCTGGAGAGGCTGAGAAGATCCCATGTGAGTACATCCCCTCACCTGATCTCCGAGCTGAACTGTCCATGGGTTAAGCACATGAGGGACACTCGCTCCATGGGGCTCTGTGGGCAGCTCCACAAGCCCTGGTGCAGGAATCAGGGCTGGCCAGTGGCCTTTGTGTGCACCGATGCCATCAGCCCAGCGTGTTGCCTCCATTGGGTTTCCAAATAAGGTTCGTTCTCAATGTCATTGCTGGGAAAACAGCCTAACTGGAGCCGTCTCCTCCCCAGGTGGTGTGCACGCAGGGGGTCCTCTCCTGGCTGGCTGTAGGAACCTCTCGCTCAACACGGAGATGCTTCAAATCCAGCCACAGCCCCTAAGGCACAAGAGACAGACGAGTCCCATCTAGCAACAGACTCCCAGGGGCACCAGGTCTCCATAGCCTTTTCCAACCAGCGCCAGGAAAGCTTTGCAAAAGCTAATGGAAACCAGAAGCCACTGCCATGGCACAAAAGGGCTGTAAATATCTGAGCCTCTGGGGAGGAAGGGGAAAGACAAACACCGCTGCCCGGAGCCCGGACACTGATTCTGCCAGAGCGGGGCACTGCCCAACGCGGTGACAATGGCACTGCAAGGAGGACCGGCTTCTACTCTCCAGGACATCTGAGACGTGCCCGCTTCAAAGGGGATGGGGAGAAACATGACTGAATAGCCAAGGGATGGGGATAATCCCAGGGCATTCATGACCCACACTCAGTACTTTGGACAGAGCTGTTTAAAGCTCGCAATGGATTGTCTTTGGCCAAAGCAAGCTGGCAATCCAGCCAGGACCGCTGAGCTGCGAGGGGAAGCCAAAGAAAACATCTCTGGGAAGGTTTCTGGGGAAGATGGTTCTGCCCGGGTTATTTGCGGTGGAAGACGTACGGAGCAGGGTCGGCTCGGCACTCGCTTCACGCCGCTCACGGCTCCAGTAGAGAGAAAGAGGCAATTCTGAACACGCGGAGAGGCAGAGAGGAAGAGCTCGTGTCACACAGAGGAGCTGGAAACTCCTGCTTCACCTCTCCCAGGTAGTTTGACGTCTCCCCCAGCTGTGCTCTGCCTAAAACTCTTGTATCTGGCTCCACCAGCAAATGCAGTGGCTGGAGCGATTACCTGGAGAACACCAACAGAACAAGGCGGCGGGCACCTTAGGATCACCAGAAAGTGGGGCTGGAAGGGACCTCGTGAGGTCATCTAGTCGAGGCTCAAGGCAGGATCATCCCAGTCCAGCGTCCAACCTGCCTTTGAAAGTTTCCAGGGCTGGCAATCCCACGACTGCACTAGACAGCTTGTTCCAAGGCCTGACCACCGCCACAGCCAGAAACTTCCTCCTCTCCAACCTCAATTTCCTCTGCTGCAATCTGAGGCCACTGCTTCTAGTCCCATCCCCTATGGCCACAGAGAAAAGCCCATCTTCATCTTCTTTGTGATGGTCCTTCAGGTATCTGAAGACAGTCATCACATCCCACCCTTTGGGGAAGACTCCAGACTAAGTAACCCTAGCTCTTTCACCTAAACTTATAAGTCTTGCCTCCTAGGCCTACCTTGGGGTATGCTCTGCGGGGCAAGGGCCTCAACCCAGAGCAAGTCCAACCTGCTGTAGAAGAAAAGGTGACAAAAATGCGCTCTCATGGCTGGTGTTCGCTGGGGAAAGTCATCTGAGTGCAATGCAGACATGCTCCATTCTGGTCGTGCTGCCAACCAAGGTCCCTGCAGGGAGAGGCCTCAGACCCAGGCAATTTCCTGGTGGAGGGAGAGAAAAGATTATTTTGATTAAATGAAACCTGGAAGACAAAGAGCCTGCAAAAAAGGAGGCTTGAGTCACCAGCCACCTCCTAGGGCTCCGAACCCCAGGGAAATCTTGTGTGATGCACGGGATGGAAACCAAGAGTCCTGGCCTTGCATCACAGCCATGAACTCTCTGGAGACTACCGTGGCGCTTCGTACGGAGATAACCTCTATGTTAGTCATGCGTTAACTCTCTGTAGGCCTGTTACAGCCATGAGTAACAGGAGCTGGAAGCATCGTGGCACTAGAACACGAAGAGAGGATGGTATAACGGGGGTGGAGCGGGCCTACTGCATGCTAACAACTGCTACGTATTAAGACCCCTGTCAACCAGCATACCATGCCCCCTACACAGAGAGACTGCAAAGATAGCATCATGCATTTGGCTTATGGCTTTTCATCCAAATGCAGCATCTGGAGTAAGACCCTAGGCAGCACCATAGAAATGGACCCATTTAACAGTTCCCGGTCCCCTGCTAGGGACCCGGCATTCGATGACTACACTCAGCCCACGCACTCTGCTTTATGAGGCCCCATAACACCCCTGCAAGGCAAAGTGTCCCATAAAATGTTACCTTCTCCCATTCAAAATATATATATCCCATTATTTCTCCCAGTCCAGGGGTCACTTACATCAGCTAAGGATCAACTCCTCCCCACCCAGCATAGAAGCTGCCAGCCAATGTAACCCTCTGTCTCTCGGGGTAGGGAACAGGAATTGAGACTGGCAGCTTTTATGTCTCAATTTGAGCCGGATGTGGAATAAAGCAGCCGGGTTATTGAGGGCGGGGAGGGATGGCCTCGTTACAGCTGTCACGGCTGCTGCGCTTAACAGCGGAGCTGTGTGCTGAGCTAAAACGGTACCGCTCCCTCTGGGTGGGCTTCAGATGGGCTATCCGCAGGAGAGGGGTAAAAGCATCCTCCTGTTGCCACAGGGACAGCTGTGTCTGCTTCCTTTCAGCCTCGGGGCCCCAAAATGCAGCCACGTCTCTGCCAAGCCAAAGTGCCATGGATTTAAACAGATGCCCCCTTCATCCCTGTCCCACTGGGTCCGTGGTGCTTGGAGGCAAGTCCGTTCCCACTGCCAGCATGCGAGAGCTCAGATGTGGCTGCAGGTCTCAAGAAGAGCAAGAACAGGACAAACATTTTGGGGAAAGGCTCCGGGACTTGACCCCGTCTCTGTTGAAGACCACAGGAAGAGGCCTCAGCCCCACACCCTTCCAGATGCCTTTATGCCAGCCCATGTTACAAGAGGTAGTTTGCCCTCCTCTGCCCATCTCAGGGCATGCTAGGGGCCTGATCCTGACTGTGCCATGGGGATCTGGGTCTCTCACTGAGTTCAGGCATGCAGCACCCAGCCAGAGGCGCTCCAGGACCCCACTCAGTGAAGGCCACCAGCAGCCTCCCCATCAGGGAGGTAGAGAAGCGTTACCACTAAGATGCAGCTAGGTCTGGGGTGGAGTGCAATAGCTAGAGCCACCCCATGGGACATTTTAGGCAGGAGCAGATGCATAGGATGCCAACAGCAAGCAAAAACACAACAGCCAGCACTGGACTCTGGCCACAGCACTGGGTGAGCACCAGGCCCCTGCACAGCAGTGGGGTATGGCTCCTCGGGACCCAATCCCAGGGCCAGGGGAGCTGCACCTTCTGGTGCTGGAAGCAAGGTGAGCACCTGGCACCTCAGGTCAAGTCCTTCTCTGCATCTCGGCCAGCAGGCAGCTTTCAATGTCCCAGCCCTGTGAGAGCCTGCCAGGGGGCCACAGGGGCAGGCTGGGGAGATGGCAGATGGGACATAACAATGAGGTCTTAGCAGGCCCTGGAGCATAGCAGACAAGACGACGGCCATCAGAGCCCAGGTGCTCGGAAGCAGTCATGTGCATCTACCGTACAACGCTGGTGCCATGTACTATGCATTTGCTACGGTGCCCGTGACCACATTAACTCTCCCAGGCCTTGGGCCAGCGCAGGTCCAGAGCCAATAAGCAGCTAAACCAATGAAAAACCTCCCCTTGCTTTCAACAGCCTCTGGTCGGGGCCCAAAAGACCAAAAGCAGAGCGGGGCTGGATGGTGTGGCTGGCTCGGGGCCGAAGAGGAGCATTAGGCCACACGAAGCGGAGCGTCAGGCACGTGCTAGGCCATTTACCTCGCTGACAAGCCAAACATTGTGCCGCAAAGCCCTGCTGTTTTCCTAACCAAGCGCAGCTATTTTGGGCAGGATAAACCCATTAGAAAAGCTATTAGACAGGGTTTAATTTAAAGTTGCATGAAGCTTAAATACTTTCATTGTGCAGCGTCCTACAGATGTCACCTGAATATTTGATCACCGGCTAGGATACAGTTCTGCAGGCTCAGAGCACACGTCCTCCCCCCGCCGGATAAATAGGCCATTCAGCCCACGCCGGAGATGGAATTTGGGCATGAAATTAATTGCAACAGATTGCATCAAAGCCCTGCGCCCAGCGATAGCGTCCTACCTGACACGGGAGATCAGCAGAGTGGCTCCCTTCTCCCAGCGCGGCGGTTGGCAGTCAGCCCGGTCCCAGGGACAAGCACAGCTCATCCACGCAGCCTGGTTAAGCAGAACACAGATGCTAAGGCGGAGCAGAAATCCACCCTGGTCTGTGGACACATCACATACCCTACGTCGGGTGTGTATCAGAGCGGCTGGGCTTAGTCACAGTCAAAGGGGGTGGAGGGGGTGGGGAGCTATTTGCTGCACCCAAGAGAAAAAGGTCTTGGGGCCAAATGTGGCTGTGGTGTAAGTGGGGAAACCTCCTTTTTTTTCTTTCAGCTGCACTGGAACTGCATGGAGCCATCTCACACCAGAGCAGAGCTCAGCTCCTTACTGCTTGGTCCTTGCCAAGCCAATGGTTTCATAGTTGTTAGGGGCTGGAAGGGATCATCGGGTCCAGCCCCCCTGCACTTAGGCTGGGGTCGCAGGGGCATACGGGAGAAAAGGAGCCCGGCCTTCTGGTGTGAAATGAGGCCTCTGCCCGGTTCGATGGCAAGGCAGAGGCAATTTCTCGCCATCACGGGAACTGGAATCTTTTCACAGGAGAGGGACGCCGGCTGCCAGGTATTTCGGGGATGCATCAAGTCTCGTCAGGCCCTTACCCCGGATGCAGGGTGTGCAGCTCGCAAATGGATTTTGCGCTGGAGGTCACGGTCCTACAGGCCACTGGCAAACATGGGGCAGCCCTGATAGAAAGGAGGGGAGAGAGACACTTCATGAGCACTGTCATTTGGGTCCCAAGGCAGCCTAGGATGAAGGGGCTGGACCCGATGATCTGTAAGGTCCCTTCCAGCCCCTAAAACGGCGAAGCTCTGAAACTACGAAGACCAAACCTGTCAGTTCCCCGAGGGATTTTCCAGCACATCCAACATGAGTCAGCTTCATAGCTGTGCCACCCGAGTGCAGACCACAGCCTGGATCAAGAAAAAGCAATGTGGGAGCAATGAACAGTCCTAGAGGAACACAGAGCAAGCCGGTCTTGCCTAGGGAGAGGTGAATGAGTCCTCTCCCTAGAAGAGATGGCCTGCAGTGTTATTGCTGCTAGGGCTCCCCCCATGATCCACAAGATAAACCCAGAGATTGCAAAGACAGTCTGGTGTTAAAACCACTCTGCCCTGCTGCAGGCTTTCTGAGTCCTTTGCAGCAGAAGAGCTGCTCTGTTATTTTTTTTTAGTCAAAAAATGTATGCCAGGTGCCACCTCCCTCTTTCCCAAATCTTAAAAGAAAGTTAAGATCCTTCCCTTCATGCCACAGCAGATTCGACATCCTTCCCTTGAACATTAATACTCTTGCCTGCCATGGCAGGGGGTCGACCTCGATGATCTGCTCAGGTCCCTTCCGACTCTAGAAACTATGAAACCAGTGGGGTGTTTCCCCTTTAAAGGGACTCTCACATGGATCTTACCTGTAGGAGACTATCCCTTCCATCCCCAGCCTGTGCCGTGCTGGTAGTGACCACCGGTAGACCTCAGGTCACCATAACCCAGTGGTTCTCAACCATTTTAGATGCAAGGTCCCCTTCATTAGACTCAAGGGCCCCCTCGGAAAATGTCAGTTTTTAGTGTTCATGCATTTTTTGACTAAAAAAAAATAACAGAGCAGTTCTTCTGCTGCAACGGACTCAGAAAGCCTGCAGCAGGGCAGAGTGGTTTTAACACCAGGCTGCTTTGCAATCTCTGGGTTTATCTTGTGGATCATGGGGGGAGCCCTAGCAGCAATAACACTGCAGGCCATCCCTGAAAGGATCCCAAGGCATTCCAGGGTGGCAATGGTTGAAAATCACTGACAGTGAGAGCAGCTGCCCCGATGCAGGGGCTTATGGAGAGCTGGGGGGTCACATGCAGGTGCCCGCTGCAAAGGGGCACCTCAACCTCATGCTTGACTAGGATGTGAGGTCCTGGCCAGCAGAAAGGCCTCATTACACAGTAATTTTGGGCAACTCCTGGAGCTCTTCATCCCTGGATGGTCTGCACATTAACGCCTTGAAGCGGTTTTAAGCGCTCGTTAGGTGGCTCAAAGTTACGCCACTCCCCAGATGGAGTCCTCCAGTATCCCAGGATCTCTCACACCCCTGCTCACAGAGCAGGGATAAAGTCCTGTCCTGGCTCACCAGCCCTCCAGTGGCAACTCACAGCTACAACTCCTAGTCCTGCCTCTGCTCCCCAGGCCTCCAGCAGCAAGTCACAGCTGTGCAGGTTGGGGGGGGACAGTGAGAAAAGGTTTCTAGATTAAGGATGTGACTGCTCCCAACTCCAAGCTAGCACTAACACGGATCAGCATTTGTCCAGCTCAGTGCAAGGTCCCTAGAAACAGCCAGGAGCAGAGCGTTGCTCTGCTGTAAGCACGGCTCTGCAATCAGATGCAACCCCTTGCCAGCGCCAGCGCCAGCACCAGCACCAGCACCAGCACCAGCACTGCCACCTGGCCTGCAGTCAGCTCCAGTGGGCAAAGGAGTGGAGGGCTATTTTCCCTCTGCTGGGGCATTAAGCAGAGCTCCCTGCATGGAGAAGCTTTAAGGCAGGGCAGGGACACCAGAGTGGTAGCCACCGCACTGCAGCCTGCTCCTTCGGGCAAGGCCCTTCCCCAGCCTGCGCCTCCACTTATTCTTCTTCAAAACAGGGAGGATGCCAACTCATCTCTCATCAACAGGAGGATTCGATGCTTCTGTGCAGATGACAAGCACCGCATCATTTCCTCGCAGGGGCCAGGTTGTCAGCATGGCTCCGCTCCCCAATAAAACCCTCGTATGTTGACAGCACTTTATAAAGCATCTTCCAGGAGCCAGCAGCAGGGAGCAAGGCTTGCCATGGGACTGGACTAGCATGCTGAGCTCACGCAGGGCATCACGCTTGGCTGGTTTACTGAAATCAAGGCTGCTTAAGCAATCATGTCATTCAAAGCAACTTCCCCAGTAGCAGACCCACCCACCCTACCAGAGCACACTCTGGGGTGAGAGCGGATGGTTTTTTTCCCCAAGGACAAGCAGAAGTAAAGTCTGCGTTAGGGGCCTGGGGTACCTTTGTCCAGGCTTTTTAATGAAATCTGTGCAAGGGAAAGGTAATTCATCCTCCAAAAGCTTTTGAGTTCCAGAGTTAAGCAGCTGAGCGACATCTGGGGGGGTGCAACATCTGGGAGGGTGTAAAGTCCCTTTAGGAAGCCAGAAGGTGCAGCCAGGTGGAGGGGATCAGGTGGCTGGACAGATTCCCAAATGAGAGCATTAAGAAAGGGCCCAAGCTGCAAAGAGAGGCAGGCAGAAGGAGCTTGCAGAAGCTGGAAAGCCTTAAGAGCCTGAAGGGAGAAAGGCACTGGTTTATTGGGTAGCCTGAAGGGAAAAGGCCCTGCTTTTTGGTATGCCTAACTTTCTTTGCTGAGGGCTCTGAATAAAGGACCTGTTTGGGACCTGGAAATCACGACCGTGGCTCATATGAGAGCCGCTGGCAGGAAGCAGCGCATGGGGCCATATCCAGAGGAGAATGGAGTTCATATCACATCCCCATCTACCCCCATTTTCCAGGAGATCACTCAATCAAGGGCACGGCTGGCCCACAAAGTAATAGCACTTTATCCTATCGGGTAGCAGGACCGCCCTCCTCCCCGCTGTGTGACCACAGATATAGCTGCCTCCTAGCCCTGTATTGATATAAAGGAGCTTAGAGCAGCACCGGTTATCCTGCATAGGAAGAACAAGCGTGTCACAGCTGGTACTTTGAGAGAGCAGGCCCAGCTTTGGACAGCCATGACCGCTGCAGGGACAGCCCCGTCCCAAGTCCCAGCACAGTGCCAGGAGACAGGGAGGGCGGTCTCTCTGCTGGGTGGCCATGCAGCGCCTGACACCAAACCACCACTATGACAGCCAGCAGTTGCAATGCACACAGTACTTTATTGTGGCGCTCTCAATATAAACCATCCACTGAAGCTGGAAACTGCTCATGATTTTGGCCTTTATACACAAAGACAGTAAGGGGAAACATTATATGCTGGTAATAAAATGGAGCAAAGTATCTTTTTGGTAACTGAAGCCAAGGGGCCTGACTGAGCACTGCAAAGGGAAACCCAGATTTGATGCTTCCCGTAACATCCCAAAAGAACAGGGCCCCAAGCTGGAGGCAGCAAGTATGGGGACTGGTCTGGTTAGACGCTGTATTGTAGGTAGGGGAGAGGTGTTTGAGAGGCAGGAGGAATGTCGATGAAGACAGCAACCTTCGCAGGTGGAAGGCCAGTGTGACCCAAATCTTGCCTGATTAGGGAGGAGAGAAAAAAGGACAAATGCTTGTTCTGCACAGAGCTACAGTGGGCTGCAATTTCTCATGTTTGGCCTCCCTCGTCCACCGCTCGCCCCATGGCGGCAAGCTGGTGGAACCGGGCTGAATTGATGGCAAGGAGGAACAGTGATTGGCTCCTGGGTTTCAGACACAAATCAAGGTGGCCAACAACTGGGGTTTCACCAGGGGTTTGTGGCTGGGTTCCACCTTGCCCTGTGGCTCAAGAGTTCTTGGGCACTTCAGGTTGGGTAGGGAGCTGGGAAGGGAGTGGGTTTAGCCTTCTTATGGGAGGTCAGGTGCACCCCAGCAGAGAGCACGGCTGATCCATCCTTCCTGGCAATTCCTGTTTTCAGGTAGACAAGTGCGGGAGGAGGCTTCAACGACCAACCTCCCATCCCCACCGCCATCAGGCTGAGCATCGTTCCGAGGCGTCACAACATGCGGGTGACGACCATGGTGAGGAAGTCTTCGTAGCTGAGACGGGCGCTGCCGGACATCCCCGCATCCTTCTCTCGAAAGCTTTCAGTCAGGCTCTGGAGCTGGATGCAGACCTGGATGAAGCGATCCAGCTGGATGGTGGGGTTGGGGGCCCGCTGGGAGTAGCGGGACAGCAGCAGCTGGGTGAACTGAGGGCTCAGACTGTATCCCATCTGAGACAGAGCTGGGTGCAAGAGAACAGAGAAAATGAACTCCAACACATCTCTCCAGGAAGAGTATTTCCACCCCCATCTCTTCAGCATGCTGAGACACTCCTCCTAATGAACACACTTTGACTGAAGTTGCAATGTTATTTAACCTGATTGCAACCCAGGGCTGAGCTGGGTGCTAGGAACATAATGTGGGCACACCCTTCTGGTGCTTCCCTGCCCTTCCAAAACAAAAGGCTTACTCAGACCAGGGCCACACTTCCTGCTCTCCAAGCCCTGGGAAGAGAGTTAGCCACAGGGTGACCAAGTCTGCTACAACTGGTAGAGATTCAAGGGAAACCTGATTCAGCTGAAGCTTCCCGTTCTGCTCCACTGCAGAATGGGAGAGGTGTCATTATTTAAAAGGGGAGGCAACAAACCACTGTGGATTTACTGATTGCTCCACATTTGACCTGGATGAGCCTGGGCAAAAGTCAGCTATGTAAATGGGGCCAACAAGTCCTTCAGCAGACTTGGTTTAAGGAAACAGCTATCACGGTGTGCCCAAGGTGACTAGCTGTGGTACAGCCACGGCTGTCTCCTCACTCCCCGAGGCCTGCGCTCCCTCTGGTCTCACCTTGCTGCAGCTCGCTGAAGTTGATGGAGCCCGAGTGGTCCCTGTCATACTGCTGGAACAGGTTCTTCCACTGCTGGATGAAGCGCCACAGCGCCGAGAATCCAACGAGGTCGATGCGGCCTGACTTGGTTTTATCAAACATGTCTGCCAAGGAACAAGAGAGCCAGAGCAGGGCAGTGAGCCGTGATCCATGGACAGCACCGTGCACACACCCATAATGCTTGCCGTCAGAAGTTCCCCGTGCTGCCTCTGAAACTCTGATGCTTACGTGTTGTGGGCAGGAATTAAATGCGGTGCACCCAAATGCCAGGGCGACAGATCTGCTGGGCTAGCAACCACCCTTAGTCTCTGTGTACGTTCAGACCTGCACGCTGAGTGAATCAACAGCACTACACAAGGCATGTGTGCAAGTTCCCTTTCCAGAGAAGTAGAAAGCCCTGCCCAGAGAGCCTCTGATCAAGCATCCTGCTCCCTCCCCTTGATCTTTCATTCGCTTCCCGTTGCTATATCAGTATTGGTCATGGCCTGCTCAGCCCATGGGGGAAAGCACATAGACACTATACAGTTGATTTGGGGTTCACCTTATGAGGTGCAAACACACACGTTTTAGGTCAGAAACACAACCAGCTCTTTGTTTTCTCCACATCAAACACCAGCCCAGCCAAGCTCAGCCCAGAACAGTGTCTCGAGAGGAAGTCGCCTCTCAGGAGAAAACACCTGAACTCACTTATCATCATCAGGCAGGTCTCATCATTGAATGCAGACCAGTTGGAGTTGACCAGGGCCTGCTTGAGTTCTTTGATGGAGATGTAACCACTGCGATCAGCATCCACGGTCTGAAACCAGGAGAAGGCTTCTGGGTCCACGCCAGGTGGGATGTTACCTGTCAGGGAGGGAACACATAAAGGGTCATGTAATCTCTTAGAAATCTTGGCACAGCAGCATTGGGCATCACTAACCCACCTCGCTACCAAATGCGGAAGCCAGCTCGAGCACCTTGGGAAAAAGCCTCTGGCGGCTAGTAACTAGGGATGGAGAGACAAGGAGACGCTGGGCCAGGATTTCCATTCTAAATGGCTGATTACAGCCCTGGTATCCATCCTACGAGCAGGTTAACAGTGGCTGAGGCCTCAGCACACAAGGCCTCCTGAGAAACAGAGCGAGCTTAAATGAGATCTCTTCAGATGGTCTGCAAACAAACGCAAGTGGTGCCGCTGCAGCAGGATAAATGCCGGCAGTTGAGGGGAGACAGATGTGCGGCCATAAAGTTTAATTTCGGCTGCTTTGAGCTGCAGCCTCTTCAGCATTTTTTTCCACGGTGGAACTTTAACATAACAAACGGGGACTCTTTCCAAACTGGCAGCTTAATTGGCATGAATAATTCAGTTAAACACTACAGCTCCCGTCCTGTTGGGCAGGGGATAGCGCTCACATGCCTCTCAGAAGTGCTTCCAGCGTCTTCCAGTGACAGCGGCACTTGCATTAGCCTGTCTGGTTGAACGCCTTGAGTCAATCAAAAGCATAAGCCCCAGGACTTTAGACTTCCTTTTTTTAAAAAACCAGTAGGGAAAGCAAGACAGAGGCAAGATGCTAATCCCCAGGGCGCAGAGGAGGCTGGGCTGGGCTGAGTGGGGAATTCTTGGTTTTTTATCACACGCCTGCCAGCTAAATGAAAGTGCCTGCCAGGGTGGAGGATCAACCTGTGGCTTTGCAAAATGGAGGCAAGGGTTTGCTTAGAGCCGATACGGCCTGACCTCTGGCACTAGGAAGCCCCAGTACTGAAGCCGGCCTAGAAAGGGACTGCCCAGCTCTACAAGGAAGCAAGAGCCCGAGGCAAAACTCAGGAACAGTGCTGGGGCCAGGGCTCCTCTCCCTCTGTCCCCCACAGGCCCACCACCTTCCTCCATCACTAGGGGCACGACCAAGCCATGCTTGTGCGAGTGTGATACTCGGGCAGCCCGATGGAGGGGTCGCGCTCCTCTTATGCAGGCACACGCTTGTGTACTCACCCCCCGGAGCCCCTGCTCCGTACGGTCCTGGCTGAGGGGCACCATAGGGGTTGGTAGACGGTTGTCCGTAGGGCCCGCCCGGTGCTGAACCTCCTCCATGAAGTGTCCCGGGAGCCCCAGATGGGGGCCCCCCAGGGGTGGGATGCCCATAAGCCCCTCCGCCAGTTGGTGGTCCATAGGGCCCGCCAGGTGCTGGACCGCCATAGGAGCCACCGGGAGGCAGCCCGCCTCCGTACTGACCTCCAGCATAGTAACCGCCCTGCGGGGCACCTGGGGCTTGCCCCGCCGCTCCAGGGTAACCCTGCGGAGGAAGGGGGACGAAGGACAGCTGAGCCCAGAGAGCACCACGCCATCTGCCAGGGGCACCCAGTACCTCCCGAGCTCCCCATAGCAACCAGACTCCCCATGACACCCCGTTGTCACGGCTACACGAAGCCAGCGCACGCCTCCTGGACCGGTACCGGGGTTAACCAAAACCACCCTAGGAAACCTCCCGCCCACCCGGCCTCAGTTTACCTAGGAGGGACGCTGATGGAGCAAAACCCATTGCATGGATCAGGCAGGGAGAGCCGCCTGTCTGGGAGCGAGATCCAGCTCTCATTTTCTGTGACTCGGAGGACTTCTCCCCTCCTGCCCGACCCCCTAAAAACCCCGCCCCGCTGCATCAAGATACGTGGTGCACGTGTCGGAGCCGAAGGGAATTAGGAGCCTCCCACTGAAACCGCTGGCAGGTTTTCCAACTCCCTTAAGACACCACGGCTGTGCCAGGCGGCGCCCCGAGCCCCGCAGAGACCGGACCCACGGGCGGGCACCGCAACAGCGGGGCGCACTCGTCACACCCATCTTCCGCCGGGACCCGCCGCTGCGCCCCCTCCCAGGGAGGAGACTGCGGCCAGCCGGGCCCGCCCGGGGACACCACCAGGCTGCAGCATCAGCCGCCCACGGCCGGGCACCGTCCGCCGCGGAGGGGCTGCTGCCCGCGCTTCTGCCCCAGCAAGGAGCAGCTCCCGGGGGGGGCAGCCGCCCCGAGCGCCCGCGGGCGCGGGGTGCCGTGCGCAGCCCCCCGAGACCAGCCTGCGGGGCCCCCCGGGGTTCCCCTGCGCCACGTCACCGCACCCCAGCGCAGCTCAGAGGACCCCGCCGCGCCCTCACCTGCCCGTAAGGGTAGGTCGCCATAGCGCTCGCCACGGCCGGCCCCGCCCCTCGCCGCGATTGGGCCCCGCCGCCCCACCCGCGCCACCTATTGGCTCCGCAGGGCGTCCATCTCACTGCGTTGCCGGGGTGCGAGGCACGTGGTACGGAAGTGCCGCTTGGCGGCCTTAAAGCGCCCGCGCCGCTGCGGCCTTAAAGCGCCCGCGCCGCTGCGGCCTGGTGGGGTGGGGGTCTGCAGTTGCAGTTGCAGTTGCAGTTGCAGTTGCAGTTGCAGTTGCAGTTGCAGTTGCAGTTGCAGTTGCAGTTGCAGTTGCAGTTGCAGTTGCAGTTGCAGTTGCAGTTGCAGTTGCTCGAGGGGAGGCTGGGATGTGCTGGATCTTTTTAAAAGAGGTGGAAAACCTCCCCTCTGGCTGAGCCTTGTTGGCCCGGGGTGGCCCGCGTGGAAGTGAGCGCCGTGCAGAAACACCGCGCCTGTCCAGATCTGCCGCCGTGGTCAGGGCTGCGGGGCTGGGGAGCATTGCGCTCCTGCCACCCGCGTTCAGATCCGTTCCTGTCACTGGCAGGGGTCGTTCATCAACCAGTGGCGTCCCCGTCTTAAACCTCGCTGCGCTAAGCTGCAATTGGTTGTCAACCGCTCGTTAATAAAAGGGATGGCAAGGGTCCGAATGCCTTTCTTAACAGAGATGACATATGGAAAGCAAGAGGGTCCCTCGGTGCAGAGGGGGCCTCAGATCCCGTGCAAAGGTTCGTGATGAACGCACGCGCCGAGGGCCTTGTCTGGAGTCCGGCTCGGTTCCTCCCTGCTGTTGGACCAGAGGCAGCGAGGGACCTGCGCAGACAACCGTCTCCATCCGTGCGTGCGACTGTATGGGTGGAAAGGCTCGTTCATCCTAAAGGAGCGGTGGCGAAGCTGTACAGAGCCGCGGTGAAACGCAGGCATGTCTTGGATTCCAGTGTTAAATCGGGAGGTCCGATAGAGCTGGTTGCGCAGCTCCACTTCCTGCGTGGCAGTGCGTGGTACCGGTGGCAGCAGGATTACCCGGGGCCAGGCCGGCTGGGACCGGATGGAGGTCCCCCGCATGAGCGGTTCGGCCGTTCTCCTCCCCCCTAGTCACGGTCACAGTTTTCTTGTCATCAGCCAACGCAACGCACGCGTGGCACAGGCAGGTTTCTCAAGGGTGTTTGATTGAGCCAGCTGGCCTTTTCAGGAGGGACGTCGCGCATAAATACCACGGGTGCTGGTAACAAATAATGCCTTTAAGGCCCCGCAAGGGAGTGTGCTTGCTTTTAATGGAAGAAATGCTAGGAAGCCAGTTGCTGATCCTACTCTCAGCTCCTGTTTCCGCTGTAAGCCCGACCGTTCCCTGGGACTGAAATGGGAATGACCAAGGAAGGCTGCGATCAGGGGGTTTGGTACAAGAGGAAGAGCAAGCATCAGAAATCACCCAACAAAGGAAGGTCGGCCTGTGTTTAAGACATCTGACCGGCACCCACCTCTCTCGAGTTCACGCACAAGCAATGCTTCCCTTCCTGACCTACACCACAGAGTCACACGCTCGTGCGACGGCACCCACATGCGGTGCACACACATACTCAGACGTTGCTTTTTCATCCGCTGTTGTAGATGCTGATGTTCCACGGAGAAAACCAGCCGGCAGGGTGTATGCCGACCCTTCGAGGTCTGTCCATCACCGGTACGCATTTTGCAATGCGAAGGTTCACGTAGATTTATTTTTATGCTTGGAGGGATGCGCAGGCAGAAGCTCAGCTCTTTCTTCAGTCGTTCTTGTGAACGGACCTACACAAGACTGTTAAAATGTTGCTGAAGAAACCAAAAAAAGACAAAGCCGTGGGCTGGAACGTAATTTATTAGTTCTGCCTTGTTTGCTCAACCTGCTTGTTTGCTGGGATACAGATCTGACAAGTTGAAACCAATTGCTCAGCTGTTGTCTTTGAACATCTGAAACGGGAAGGGGCAGCCGTTAGCAATCCAGTTGTTGTGTCTAAAGCTCAGACGCTTGTTTTTCAAGTGAAGGGAGAAAGCCGTGCTTTGCGTTCACGGCCAGCGAGCTTCCACGTGGATCCGCAGCACGGCTACGAGAAGAGCCACTGAAGTCTGGCAGAAGGCGCCAAAAAGTGGCTTGCTTAATTCAGTCTGTTGAGCTGAATTTCTCCCTCGTGCTGCACCCCAATGAAAGGAGCAAGACTCGGAAACGAGCTCTCCACGAGCCACGCCGGTGCCGGACAAGATGGCAGATGGCTTCCAGAGGTTAGTAAAGATGATGCTGGCATGTTACAAATGAAAAGAGCGGCAGAGTATGGAAGGCGACACACATGGGAAGCACGTGGGGTAGCGGGCCGGTCTGCTCGCTCCTGGGAGCAGGGACCTGGCCATTTAACGGCAGGACCTACAAGCCGGCATGCAGTTCCAAGCGCGTCATGGCCAAGTTGGCTAGAAGGCAAGGCTTTTATTCTCCCTCCACTGACTTCAAGTCCCAGGGCCTAAAGTGCAGGTGGTGGGAAGGGATGGAAGAAGTAATGAATGAAACGGAGTAAGACGGGAGGCCTCCGGAGGTGGGGGTTTGTGCATGGCAATGAGAAGCAAAAGGCACCATCATGAAATGTATTTTGGCTGGCCACACATGACAATTCCCTTTAAAGACACGAGAAGAGACGTACGTACACCCACAAATGCCGTTGGGGGAGGTTTGACCCCACTGGAAAAACCAAAAGGAAAAAACCAAAATATTAACAGCAATAAAAAATACTTCACGACCAGTCGCGAGGACTAGAGCTTTGGCTGTCCCCAGTGGAGTCCTTTGTGCAAACACCCTGCCGCTTTACTCAGCCTAAAGGTCCTTTCATGTTTTTGGGCTGGTACATGGGCTGCTCCAAGGGCATCATGCCGAAGCAATCCGAAGGGTTACAGTGGCCAGTCTTCCCAGGTTGCCCTGTAGCGCCCGGTGGTCCAGGAATGCCCGGAATACCTTGCTGTCCCACCGGCCCTGGCGGACCCATCTTGCCGTATCCTGGTGGCCCTTGGGGACCTGAAGGAGAGAGACATGGAAGAGAGGTGAAGCGGGGAGGAGGCCCGTTTGTCCAGGACTGGATGAGTCCAGCTGGGCCACCACAGTGCCGAGGGTACGGATGGACTGGGTCTGGTCTGTGATTGACATTTGGAAGCCAGGCCAGGAGCAGACTTCTCTGGGGCTTTTCTTTTCATGGTGCTCCCTGGCCCTGCAGTGGGACGAGCTCACCAGCTAGTCCCAATCCAACAAGCTTCCCATGCCAAATGCAAGCAGAAGGTGCTTACCTGGTGGGCCCGGCAGGCCGCTGTCTCCCATCGTGCCAAGGCCGACCTCTCCCTTCTGGCCCTTTGCTCCTGGCTCACCTGGGGCAACAGAGAGCTGTGAGAAATTCCAGGCAGAGCACCGCACGGATGTAGGGCAATCGCATGGGACCCCGCAGGAGCGATGGGGTTGGGAAGACAGAGCAAACCTGCCAGTAGCCGCTAAAGGCACTGACTAGGGGGGTGGGATTTGTTTGCTTCTGCCTGACCCTTGCAGCCGCAATCATCAGGAAGCAAAGGGAGGGAAGAAAGGGGTCCCAGAAGAATGGTTACCTCTCATGCCCGGCACGCCTTGTCGCCCTTCTCTCCCGATCTGTCCGGGAAGCCCAGGCGATCCAGGAGGCCCTGGCCGCCCTGGCAAGCCGTCTTTCCCAGGAGGCCCTGGTCTTCCTGGGGAGGCAGCCATCTCCACAGGGAACTGCATCCTGGAGGTGTAGTACGCCATCCTCTCTGCAGAGAGATACAGGGTCAGCCCAGCTTCCCCAACATGGATGTCCTTCTCCATTTGGAGGGCAAACCCCAGGCTCCTAAGAGAGCGGGCAAACACGCTGCCCACGTTGCACTGCAGGCCTTGCAGACCCTAATTTGAAGGTATCGTTGCCTTTAGAAGGACGGGGGGCCAATGCCACCCCTCTGGGCTTTGAACATCCGGGCCCAGAGAGTGCAGGTCATTTCAGACCCGATGCTCTGAGCCCCGAGTTGCTGTGTTCAGCCCCACGCCTCTCTTTTCCCATTCCCCCAGTGCTGATTACCGTCAAACATTTTGGTCAGCTCCTGGCGGATGAACCTCTTGATTTCATCATAATTCACCACGTCTCCCTGGAGAAAGGGGATGATGGGAAAGGAAAACATCAAGCAAAATTCATCTGCTTTCCAAGCTGGGAGAAAAGCATGGGGGTTCAACAGCTGGTCCAAGAGCCCACAGGGCTCACCCCTCTTACCACTGAGCCTGGGAGCCCAGGCATGCCAGGGCTGCCGGCAGGTCCTGGGGAGCCCGGCGTTCCTCTCTCACCAGCAGGGCCACGTGGTCCCATAGGGCCCATGGAGCCACTTTTCCCTGGTCCTCCGGGCATGCCGGCTCGTCCCTTTTCTCCAGGATACCCTCTCTCTCCTGGGATCCCAGCTTCACCCTGGAACAAAGCAGGTCGGATGTAAAGCTCTCTCCAGCTGCTCCTCTCCCTTCCCAACCCGGACTATAAATGTATGCATCTGCAGCTTGCACAGCAGCTTGTCCTCCAGACAGGGGGAACATTCACCTCCACTCAGGAGCAAGGCCCCAACTCTGCAGCTGAGCAAGCCCAACCTGCTCTTACCTTCTGACCAGCTGGTCCCAAAGGTCCTGGTTTCCCTGGTGGGCCCTGGAAGAGTGCAGAAGGAAGCACTGGTCACGGGAAGAATTAATGACCATTGTTTGCTCTGGAGGATGCCCGTGGTCTTGGTGCCAGGGTTTAAACCCACGAAGAGTGGACACAGGTGTCATTATGCCCTCGCTAACGTACCACCATGAGCTGCAGTGCTACAAAACAGCCACTTCCTCCAATTTAACGGCAAGCCAGGAAACCGGGGATGAAACGTTGCCCTTGGTGGCAGAGAGCCGGTACTTCAGGAAACTTTGTGGGCAGGGGAGGAAGCTCCATTTAACGGGGGTCTTGGTGCAATTCTATACCACTCTCCAAATGCCCATTCATAGATGTTAGGGGCTGGAAGGGACCTTACAAGATCACCATGTCCAGCCCCCCTGCACTGGAGCAGGAAAGACTGATGCATCTACTTCTGTAACTCACCATCACCTGACCCATATGACAGAGTCCCAAAAAGCAGTGTGGAGGAAGAGGGCCTGCCCACGTTTTTGCATTAGGAGTTTTTTAGGGACTTGAGCAGGGTGGATGATAATTGCACCTAGGCCCCTAAATGCCCATAAAGACCTAGTTGGTGGAGCGTGGCTCACAGCACCTGGCTCCGGATCCCAATGGCAACTCAAGGCACCATGCTGGTGCAGCCTGGATCTGAAGGGCAACGAGGCCTGGCAGCTGCCTTCTGGGCTGCTGTTATTTATGCTCCGTTAGCCAACTCCTGCAGTGAACAGGGTTTTTACGGCACACTCAGCACCTCTGGTGAGAGGACTCTGATACCGAGGGAGTTTTGCTTGAGTCAGGGCTTCAGGACTTGGCTCACTGACAGCCCCAACTGCAAACATGATTCTCCTGCAACACCATGGGGAGAAAGAGGGGCAGCGAGTGTAGCGTGGGCCTGCCAACCAGAGCTGCCTTCTGCGGCACAGCCAAGGGAGGAACCAGGGGGGCTTGGAAGGGGAGAGCCAGCACTGCAGTACCTCTTTGCCGACTGGTCCGTCCGAGCCCGGCTCGCCCTAGAAAATCAAAGGAAAGAACGTGATACACCTGGGAGTCTGCTCCAAAAGGAAGGGATGGAGAGCTCCAAGCCTATCTGTGTCTGTGACGGCATTTTGGATGCATGCCCACGTCCCCCATCAGAGCCCACAGATCTGCCCTGTGCACTACTAGGAATGGATTTGTCATATACTACGGTTGAGATACCCTGACAAGACCAGTATCCTGCACTCTGTGACCAGGTCTCCAGCACAGGCTGGGCTGGATACTGTCAAATCCACACTGCATTTGTAGACCCCTCTGTGCCATCGTGTAAGCCTGGCAGGCCCCAGGCGATGCCATCATTAGCAAACCACGTGCTGAACCAACACACCGAGCTGGCAAACCCAGCAGCTCAGCAACCGGCCTCATTCTCCATCTCAACCCACAAAGTAGTTGCAATGGGGTTAGTGTTCAAACCCCGTTCCCCATCAGTGCTCTGGCGACACCCATTCCACCTCACATCTCCTGCCATGCAAACCTCACCAATGGTCCGGGGTGACCTGGGGGTCCTGGTTGTCCGGGCATCCCTGGAAGACCTCTGTCGCCTGTTGATCCCTTCTCACCCTTCAGTCCCTGAGGAAGGGAGAAGCAAAGGGCAAGAGCTGATTTCAGCAGTAATTTCAGGAGTAAGATGGACCCTGCAGCGGGGGTGGCTGCAGAGAGGGGTTGAAAGGTTCCCGAGTCCACATCCGTGTGGTCCAAGTTGCACTCGTGTCCCTGGGATGGCAGCTGCAGAGCTGAGCTGAGCGCCCGGATGCAGAAGAGTTCCTGCTTTTGCAAAGCCTGGCTGCTGCTCCCACCCAGCCTCCAGCTCCCAGCAAGGCACTGGATTCTCATCTGCCCCATTCCCTCCTGACCATGGCTCTGGCACGGCACAGCTCTGCAGGCCAACACACAGCCAAAGCTCAGCTCAGGCAGTTCCTCCAGTGCTTCAGGACTGGACAAGTGCAATTTTGGCTTTGGGGCCAAATCAGCCCCCTGGGGGTTCACACTCCCGCTCCGCTCCAGGTTGCAGTCATGCATGGAAGAACGAGATTGCCTTTGGAGGCTTTAGGAAGCCTGCTGAGGTTGGGCCAGTACTTACAACTCCAACGAGTCCAGCTGGGCCTGGCTGGCCTGGGCTTCCTGGGGGACCCTGGGGAACAAGAGAAAGCAGGAAAATGAACCAGGAGATAGGGACTGAAGCTGATCCTAGGGGGATCCTTATCGGTTCTTAGATGCCTTGGCAGGGGACTGGAGAAATGGAGGGATTTCCAAGAGACCCCAAAGCCCCCACTCTTCAAACTGGAGGCCTAAGGGGGATGGAATAACATTGTGGGATAAGGCAGCGGTAGCCAAAGCAGACATAAGCTTCCCCACCGCTCGCCACTCTGTTCTGTGGGGCACCCCGGTCACTTGAGTCACTTTAGTCGGGGGCAATAAAATATCCCCACTGCCCGCAGCACCCCCTGCTAGGAGAAGCCAGGGCTGCAGGGGGGCATCACTGCCCTGCCCAGTGTTATGCCCCTCCATTGGTTAACGCAGCACGAGTGAGGCGTCTTCTCAGCAAGTGGGAGTAAGATTTCAACTTACGGCAAGGCCGGGGGGTCCCTGCCTGCCTTGGGGTCCCATCAGGCCAGGCTCCCCCTGGAAGAGACAAAGCATCGTGTTAAACCAGGACGAGTTCAGTGAGTGGCGCTGGCAGCAAATCTTTCCCTAGGCTCTTGCTGAAGGGCCTGCTGAGCTTAAGAGTCGCCGTGGGGGAAGTGAGCCCTTTCCCCTGCCGAGTCTGGCTACGTGTTACAGGCCAGAGCCTCATCTGGAGGAAACCAATGCAACTGCACAAATTCCAACACAGCGAGGCCTGTTTGCACCAGCCAAGAGCTTGGCCCTGCAGCCTCAGCGGGCTGCTGAGGCTTTCGTCAACCTTTGGGTTGACATGTGGGCAGGGAAGCAAAGCCCAGGACACAGGAACAGCTGGTGTGGAGGTCTCTACAGTCACAGAGGGCTGCAATCATGATGCACGTTGCACCCACAGCTTCGCAGTGCAGGGGAGCGGGGCCCAACTCTACCCAAAGAAGGGGAGGTGGGGGACAGGGCATGTCCACTGAGCCATTTGAATCTGCAGCATGCGTAGCACAGAGGCAGCATCTTGGCACCTCCATCACCCTGGGAGAGATGGGCCAGGGCTCATCTCTGAGGACTGCTGAGCTCCACGTGCCAGGGTCCTTGGCTGCCTGTAGATGCCATGATCTTGAAGGGAGGGGACAGGTAGGCAGGGAGGCCAGCTCAGCCAGCCATACTGTGCCACCACAGACCGTGCCATGCTCCCAACAACCTGCGTCCCTTGGGACGGCGCCGACTCACCTCTGTTCCCGGCCGGCCGGTGTTCCCAGGGGGGCCGGGTTTGCCGCAGTCGCCCTAGGAGGGAAAACAAGGCTGCACAGTGCACGCTGGAGAACGCCGAGTGGGTCACCAGGCTAGCAGGCCTGGCAGCCAGAGGCGAACCCCCAGCCTAGACAAGGAAAGGGATGGTTTCCCACGATGCATCTAAATGGGAAAGCCCTGCTCCATGAGAGCTAAGAAGTCGCAGGCACCCTCCTAGCTTGCAGCGGGCTCTCTGCTCCACTGCTGCAACCTACGCTGGCTTCAATACGTCTGTGCCAATTTAGAGTGACGGGCCCCGTGGTATAAAGCATCACAGTAGCATCTGCCCTTTTTAAAGGAAAGTCCATTCAGGACATGCTCAGCTTCTCCTGCCTTCTGAGCAGGGAATGCCAGGTCTCCCCCACAGCAATGAGCATGACCTGGGGAGAAGGAGAAGGGGAGAGGAAGCCACTGCCACAGCTCTGGGGAACAAGCCACGTCGCTGGCCAGCCAGCATGGGGTTCGGTCAGGCCCTTTGCAGTATGGTGCCAGGTGCTGCGAGGCTGGAGCTGGGACGTGCTCTCCACCCCAGGCCCGGGGGAGCCGCAGCCCGGAGAGACTGGATGGGACGTGGGAGCAGTGGGCTGATGGACCTGCCGTGCAGGGACCATGACAATCAAATACCAGATAGCCTAAAAGGACAGAGCCCCACAGCCCTGCCTCTGTTCCCAAGTCCCCATCTCCACCCCAGGCAGGTTTCAGGGTGGGTGGCAGCTTCCTCATAGCTCGGTGCCTCCCTCCTGCCCCAGGTATGAAATCCTGACCCTGCTGAAGCCAACAAGAGTTGGTGGTGGTCATCGCAAGGCCAGGAGCTCATCCTAGGTCCCCATGGGGTTTCACTGTCGTTGAGGCCCCGTTTAAGTCGTCTCCAAGCGGAGGGGCACACAGTCAGACATGCTAAAGCCATTGGGACGGCTAAGCCAGCCAGCTCACCTTTTGCCCTGGCAGGCCAGGGTGCCCTGTTTTTCCTTTGAAGCCCTAAGGGGAGAAGAAGCACAGGACGGCGTGAGCAGGACTTTTCCAACAGGCGCCACGCATTCCCCCTCCCCTTCCTCTCAGATATAATGGGAACCAAACCCAGTGCACCAGCAGGCAACTGGGAGGAGCTCTCCCATGACAAGGGAACCTCCAGCTGGGCAGAGAAGTCCCTCTCCCAGCCCCCCACTCTCCCTAGGGGACAGCCACCCCATTGAGGGGGCATGGGGGACCTAGGGAAAGGCAGTGACCAAGCCAGCCCTCAAGGCCAACCTCTTCCTCGTTGGCCAAGCATCTGTGCGGCTACCTTGGGCATGGGAGGGACACAGCTCCCGGATGACAGCACAGGAACGAGACACACGAGACCCCCCCCAAGTTCCTCTTCCCATGGACACCCGTCATAGCATGGGCAGGGGCAGCTGAGAAACCCACGTGGCACTTACCGGAGGCCCCATCATGCCTGGTGGCCCTGGGGGACCCGGGTCGCCCTAAGGAGAGAGGCAGAGTTAGGGCAGCTGTGGGAAAGAGCTCAAAGCGTTTGAGGTCCCACCTAGGAGAGGACTCCAGCGAGCGTGGTACAGGCTGGGACAATGCCCAAGCAACCCCAAGCTCACCCGCTTTGGGCTTCCCGTAGGAAGGAACCTATTCCTCACGCTGCCGTGGCTGGAGCAAAGCCAGGAGCTGCCATGCTAACACCCGCCTATGTTCTTACCCGCAACCCTGGCTTCCCGTCCTTGCCGTCCAGTCCTTCCAAGCCAGTTGGGCCCTGCCGCGCCGCAGCAGGGGAAATGAAGAAAGCGAGAGAGACAAAGAGAGAGATGGTGCATTGTAGGCCTGTTCATCTACTCTGTCCTGCTCTGGTTTCCGACCCGGCCATCTTTTGGGGGCCCAGCTAGAGGCTCAGTTTGGGGCTCCTACTCTGCTAGATACCTGCAGTGCAGCTGTGATGCCACAGGGGCCCGGGCAACTGCAGGGCTGGCACTGCCCTACTGTCACCAGCCTCAGGTCCTGACTGGCTAATCTTACCTACTGCTACAGGTGAGGGCTCTGCCAGGGGCTGGGACCTGGTGCTCAGCATGATATATGACCTCTCATGGAGTCACACAAGGCCTCCCCCAAGCACTCAGTGACCTTTCAGCTGCAGCAAACCTATGAGCACCCAGACTCGGGTCAGTAGTGCTTCCCCCAGTGTGGCCACGTGGACTTCCCAGGGCAAGACCAACCCCATGAGCATCCAGACTTGGGTCAATAGTGCTTCCCCTGGGCTCTCCAGGGCAAGGCAGGGATGGGACTTAGGACCTGCTGATCCGAGAGCATAGGTGCCCACCCTGCGGGGTGCTGATCAAGGCAGTAGTGTTAGCTGTAGGTGTTTTCAGACCAGATGTGGTCACACTCGGAGCAGGGAGGGCATCCCTGCCAGTCTACAGCTACTGCTTGGGCTGCACATTATGCACAGCAAGGGGAAGGTATGCTGGGCTACTAGGTGGAGAGTGGTGAGCTGGTATCTGTCCCCTAGCCCTCCCAACACACACGTGTGCTTCTCTCTCTGGTTCCAACCCTGGCAGCACTGGGGTAGGGCTCCTCTGCTCCAAGGCACGCTTGTAGAGCAATGGGGCTTTGTAGATCAGATGGCCACGGTACTTGTACTGCAATGTTCTCAGCTACTGAGACCCGCTGACCTGCCAGGTGCTTGTTCTGTGCTGAACCACGTATGCACATGCCTTCCCTGTTGCTCCCTTCTCACTAGGCTCCACTCCAGGCAGGGAGGAATTCAGCTGGGAAAAAGATGCACTTACCTGTATCCCAGGAGGTCCCGGGGGGCCCGGTGGGCCTGGCATTCCCGGGGAGCCAGTCATCCCCTGGCTGCCCTGCAAGAGTCATACAGGAAGCAATGAACCCGTGCCCCACCATCGGTACAGAGCCTGGGAGACGGGTCTCACAGGCACTCCTGCAGCCTGCATATGAAGGCTGCTGCCAAGCCTTTCCTTAGCAATCAGCTTCCCCAGTCACTGACCTCTCCACCCAGGTCTGCCCACATGGGGCAGCAAGACCCTGGAGGGGGGGGCCGGCAGCCTGGACCGGGTCGGGTTAGGAAGAGCAGCGCTGCCTGGCAGGTGCCTCCTGAGCTCCAGGAAGTCTAGAGCCAGTTTCCCTGGCAAGACACACACTGCAGCAGCAGCACGGAGGGGCTAGATGTCAGGTGTCCACTCTGGCAAGGGTCCCTGGGCCAGGTGGCTTCGTGTCTCCATCCAGCAGGCCCACAGCTGATCTGCAGTGCCCAGCTCTGCACCTTTCCCAACCCCTGGAGCGAGGCAGACTCTGCAGCAGTGCCCCTTGCCCCCCGTGAAGGCCAGCTGTTGATGGTCTGGATCCACCCTGTGCAGCTCAGACCCCTCTGGGACTGGGAGACAAATCCCAGGTGGAGCCTGCCTCCCGCACCCTCACCCCCCAAACTGCAGGGCTCCTGCCGCACTCCTTGCAGTGGCCAGCAGGTGCCCACCAAGCCCTGGAAATGCCACGGGACTCTCCTCTCCCAGCTCAGCTTTTAAGGCCTGCCAGGGTGCTGTGGGAGCTGTGGGTGCCTCCCCTGCATCCTTAAAGCCATGCCCTGGCTGGAGAGCAGCCTGAATACAAGGTCGTGCCAGTGCCTAGCACCAGCTGCGTACCACAGAGCCAGCTTGGTGCAGGGGGCTCCAGCGCCCACCTTCCCATTTGGGGCTTCCCCAGGCTGGGACAGCTCCTCTGCCTGCCCGCAGGAACCGGTACGGGCTCAGACCCCTGCCGGCAGGGGGAAAGGAGTCTCTTCTAGGACTCCCAACCCCATAGGCTCTCATCCCCATGATGCAGCACTCACCTTCTCTGCGGGGGGGCCCTGAGGCCCCGTCGATCCAGCTTTTCCTGGGAAACCGGGGGGGCCCTAGGAACAGCAACAATTTTACAGTCTACTTCATCTCATAAAGGATAATCCAGACTCCTGGGTGTAACGAAATGGGCTGTGGTGGATGCTGGTTCACAGAACCTGGGCCCCAGCCGGCAGGCCACGTGGAAAGGAAGATGGTTTGGTGGGATCAAAGCCACTTATTCTGGGTGTCTGGGGAACCTGATGGCACGGCTGGGCACCCAGACCTGGGGGGAGGCACCCGCCCGCCCGCGGGAGAACTCGGCCACAGGACGTGGTGGCAGAAGCACTGCCGGCTTCGACCGCAGCTGCCTTTGCATGGTCAGAGCTGATGTGCCAAGATACATCGGGACACTAAATCCAGGCCAGGCTGGGTGTCCAGCACCAGCTATCAGTGAGGATGGCCGCTCCCTGCTGGATGGGGAAGCCAGACAAGTCATGGCTGTACCTGACCCCGGCAGCTTGGGCACGGGCTGCACGTGGCTGGAGGTCACTTGTTGCTCCTGCTGTGGACTGGACGTTAGCCCCCACCCAGCCAGGCCTGAAATTTAAGCTGGAAGAATGCCCCCCTGGCCCAGCCCTGGCTGCTCTCCTTCCCCCAGCCCCGGCCTGTTCTCAGCTCCAGCGAGGATGCCTGGGGCCGGCGTGACGTCCCAAATGCAGCCAGCTCCTGTATAACCCTCTGCTTGGATAATGCAACAAGGGAGGGTTGGCGCCTTTGTTGCCCTCTGCACTGCCCCGAGAAACACGCTGCTCTTTAGTCAACCTCAAATAAACTCTACAGATTTGCATAGCCCTCTGCTAAAATACTCTCTGCCAGCTCCTGGCACTCACCGGACCCGTACGAGCACCTGCGCCCATGTAGGCGGAGAGGTTCTTAAAGAGCTACCTCCTCCCTCCTCCAGGGAAGACTTCGTTTCGCAAAGAGGATTCAGCCTTTATCTCTGCCCATCGCCAGAGCCCTTGAGGTGCCTTCTCCCACCTGCATGGGAGCCTGCAGCACAACAGGCCTTTTCCCTCTTCCCTCTCCTTTGCAGTGTGCCCCAAGCCCCTAAATATGATGCGTCCACCGGGATGTACTTACAGGTGCGCCGGGGAAGCCGGGCTGTCCCTGGAATCCCTGTAGAGACGGTAAATGGGTCCATGTCACTAGTCTGCAGTGGAGCTTTGTCAAGCAGCCAGCCAAGGGGAAAGGCAACACCAGCCACCCAGGAGCTGGTCATTCATTAAGCTAAGACAGGACATTTAATGGGGCTGCTTTTGGGTAGGGGGGTACTGTGCAAGCTGGGATCCGCAGTGACGGCCCTGCCGGACCCCACACGGGCTGCAAGGAAGTGGGGTGGGCAGCTAAGGAATCAAGCTGACGACTCCCCGACCCTGGAGCAGAGTCCTGCCACTGCAGCCACCCGGGCCAGGCTGCACTCACTGAATAGGGGCAAGGCTGGGCTGTCCCTACCCCAGCAGCCCTCCCAGCAGCCTGGAGGGGCTGCAGGCCCGGGGACCGTGAAGACAATGTAGGATCCCCATGGGTGGCTGCCCTGCCTAGGGGGGTGCAGGAGTGTGCCCCATGGGCAGTGCCCTCTGAGCCTCCCTCCCCCTGGCCAGGTCCAGGACTTCCCTTGGAGGGACTGGGAGCCTCACCTGATCTCCCTTCTCCCCAGAGTTTCCTGGAAGTCCACGCTCTCCTCTCGGTCCCTGGTGGAAGGAAAGAAAACCAGGAGGGGCTGTGGTCTCCGTGTGCCCAGCGGGTGGTACCCACAGGACGGCAAGGCCAGCGCAGGGAGACCTCCAGTCTCTGTTCCCCAGTGCGCATGCCAGGACCCTCTCTCGTCCCCCACCCCCAGGCTTTAGAGGAGCTGCCGATCCAGCCTCAGGGATGCCAGGGGCCAGGTGCTGCCCTTGGGATCAGGCCTGGGCTCTTCAGTGCAGTTTTAACATGAGGTTCTTCAGCCATGAACCTACCACTGGCCCCGTGGGACCGGGGTTGCCATCCACGCCAGGGGGACCCTGGGGAAACACAAAGGGAACAAGAATCAGGCGCACGTGCATGCCCCGGCTCCGCACAGCTCAGCTCAGCCCCGATCCCTTCAGCAGGCACCTTCAGGAGATCCTGAATCCAGCACATCCCTGGTCCCACAGTGCAGCCCCAAGGAGCAAGGGGCGATGTTGGCATTGTGCACCGGGATTATTTCTACCGTGGAGGCCCCCAGTTGCCCCATCAGGATGGGGACCCTGCTGCCTGCAGTTCTCCCCCGGGAAAGGCAAGGCAATGTAGGGGCTGATGAGGCTGCACTTCCTATCATGCCCTAGCTGCTTCGTGCCAGCAGCTGCCTCCCTTCCCTGTCCCCGGCATAAGTGGCCATTGCCATCGCCCCACCATATCCAAGAGGCTGCTTTTGCCCTTCTCCTCCTTCCTACTGCTGACCACAGGCCTGGCCGCCCTCACGAAGCACCCAGTGACGGCACTGGAAGCTGATGTGGTATCTGCCGGGACATCGGCCTCTTCTCTCCACGCTCACGGCGGGTTGTGGGAAAGGAACCAATTTCCTCAGGGGCTCGGAGGTGGCAGGTGGCTGGTCTGCAATACTCACCGACTCCCCTTTTTCTCCCGGGGATCCCATGTGGCCTCGCTCACCTTTGATGCCCTGGGGAAAGAAGACAGGGGACAGCCTGAGCCTCGCTGGGTGGCCCCGAGGGCTGGGGACACCCCCTGGGCTGGGTGGGCAGGGGCTGGCAGGGAGGGTGCTGATGGCAGGAGAGGACATCCATCTCAGTGCTGGTACCTTGGGGCTTGTATGACCTTGCTCCATGAGAGCAGAGTTAGGCCAATGGTGCATTCAAGAGACCCCCAGGGACAGATGTGTGCCCAGCTCCCCCTCCAGGTGGGCAGAGGGGGGTCTTTCCCACTCTGCGCTGCTTGGTCAGACCGGTCTTCCCCACTGCAGCACCCCAGCCTGCCCTGCAGAGCTGGGCCTTGCTGCCATCCCCATGCCAGCTGCAGCCCCCACCCCAAAGCTTCTGGCTAATGAGCTGCCCATCCTGCCAAGCTCCTCCTCTGCCTTTGGTACTCACATGCAGGCCTGGGGGTCCTGTTGCACCGGGATAGCCGGGCTGACCAGGGGGGCCCTGGAAGGAAGAAAACCGGTGTTACGACCTGCCAGGCTCAAGGGCTGTGTTGTCCCTGGGCTTGCCCAGGTGCCACACACCTGCACGTCTTGGCATCACCACCCTGCCGAGCACCGATGGACGTCACCCCTCTGCAAGCAAATGCTGCCTGCTCACCGCGGACCAGGAGGTGTCCCAGGGTAGGACTGGGCAGACCCAGCAAAGCCAAGGGAACTTAGCTCCTGCCTCTCCCCAGCCCCAAAGCCCCTGAGAGCAGAGGTGCCTCTTCCCACCCCCTGGGGGGATTTTGCCACAGGCACCCAGCGCCAGCCAGGCACTCTTCCCAGCCCAGGGGGATTTTGCAGTGGGCTCACTCACCGGTTCCCCTTTCGCACCAGGGAGCCCACCGGGTCCACGCTCGCCTTGGAGACCCTGGGGAGAGAAAACAGGAGGCTCTGCAGGGAGGTGTCTGGCTTCAAGCCCATCTCCCCAAGCCGAGCATGGCAGGGCAGAATGGGCCAGATGGACCAGGGTGGGAGCGCGGCCCTCAGGCCAGGCATGGGGCACTTCAGCTCACGCTCCCTTGATGGAGCCGGGTGCAGGAGGCTTTCCTGGCTCTGGGCACACTGCGAGCCTGCCCTGTCGGGGCCAGCTTCTCCAGCACAGGCCTTGCTGCCAGTGTCAAGCACGGCGTAGCTGCTCTTTGCACCTGTGCCTAAGGGACACGGGCATCCCACTTGTCTAGCAACAACCTGTGCTTGTCTCAAAGGAAGGAGGCCGGGAGGCAGCCAGGCTGGAGATCCTGGTGCTATCCAGGACGCCTGAACCAGCAGGCCTGCCCCCCACCCAGGGGGTAGATCGGTACAGCTTCAATGAAATGAAGTCCATTTGCAGCCATGAAGGCCTGGCCCTGGGTGTGGAAAGGCCTGTGGCTGGATCTCCACATGTCCACAGCCCACAGCAAGGGGCTCACCTGCCCCACCTCCACGCTCTTGGATGCTACATGTCCTAGCAGTGTTCCCTTCGCCCCAGGTTGGTGGAGATGACCTCAGAAGTGAGCTCAGAGCCCAGGCCAGCACTGACCGGTCGCCCCACGGGCAGAGCCGCAGCAGGCTCGTGCGAGCAAATGACCGAAGGAGGGTCCCTCCGCAGGTGAGGACCTGGGGCTACCAGCAAGGCCCCAGCCAGGCGAGCAAGGTCCTGCCGCACACGTGGCTCGCTGCTTGTGCTCGTACCCCCCCATCCCTTTCCAGCGCGTGTTCTCCCGCACAGACAGCACGCCTCCGTGGTCCCAGCTCCAGACCCCCGTGCCCCAAGGCGTCCTACCCCTCTGTCTCTCCCCTGCCTCCACTGCTCGGACGTGTAATGGGCGCATCACCGTGTGAGACACAAAGCGTGGGCAGGGGAGGAGACGCTCCGCACCCAAGCAAGCGTGAAAAGAGACGAGAAAAACACGTGAGCTTCTCACTGGGACAACCAAGGCACGACTGACAGCTGGGAGAGGCCAAGGAGGACCCCCCCACGCCCCATCTCCGCCCTCCTCCCACTGCCCAGTCACTACCGCTACCAGGTGAACCAGGTGGGGATGGGCACAGGAACGAGGAGCTGGTGGATGGCGTTAGTTTCGGTTACATGGCACGGACGTGGTGGTGGAAGGCGATGAAGGTTTCACAGGACACATTAATGACACGCACATGGACCCTGGGACAACAGTGACATTAGTGGGAGAGAGGCCAGACACAGGACTAGGAAGTGGACGATGTGCGTGTGCGGGTGAGGGGAGGGGACCATGTGATCTCCCCGAGAGACACACCAGGATGGGAATGGCTCCCTCCCCTGTGCCTGGCACCCAAGACGTAGCCCTTGGGCAGGGCAGGGGGCTCAGCTTGCCCTGGGCTAGGAGGGAGGAGGAGAGATCAAGAGAGAGGGTGATGATGATAAAAGGGGGAAACCCTCGATGTGGGCCCAACTGTTTTCTCCACTGAGGAGGGTTGGAGGATGCCCAGGCTGCAATCCCAGCATGGGAGCAGGCCAGGGCCAGACACCAGCATGCCTTTGGCCTTTGCAGAGGATGTCACTGAGCCCTGGGCACAGAGAAGGGAGGCTGGGGCCAAGGGCCAGCTGCTTCTCTGAGCCAGACCTTCACCTAGTGTAAACCCGTGCAGCCCCACTGGAGTGACACCACTTCTGCACAGAGACTATAACAGGAGCACGGACAGACCCTGCTTGAAATGAGGGCCCAGGGGTCTGCACACAACGGCTGCCCTTGCCCTCCACAGCCTGCCACCTAACCAGACAGGAGGCACAGAACCAGGGGGCAAAGGAGGGACAGATAGGAGCCCAGGCCCAGAGAAGTCAAGTGCCCTGACAAAGGCCACACAGGGAGTCCGTGGCGCAGACACCCTTAAATCCGTGTCTCCACCCAGTGCCTTCACCAGGACAGCTCCAGGGGATGTGGCCCCACTGCAATCAGTGCTGTTACTCTTGATCATAAAATCACAGAGAAGTTGGGCTGGAAGGGGCCTCAGGTTGTCTGGTCCCACCCCCTGCCTTTGGCAGGGCCATCCCTATCCAAACCGTCTTATACAAATCCATTGTCTAACCCCCCAGCTACACTACACGGTCAGCTTGACACAACACACGACTTTACACCTGAACCTGCCCCCATAAAGCAGGGGGACCATGTCCTGCTGCTGCAAAGGTTGCTAATATATGCTTGAGAGATCCCAGGCAGAGGCCATGCCCCTGGCTGTGGAGGAAGGCAAGAAACCCCACTGTCCAGGTCAATCTGACCATGGGTAAAATTCCTTCCTGACCTCAAATGTGGCATCGGTCTGACCACGGGTGGAGGGGCAAGACCCTCTAGCCAGGAGCCTCTGGGTTTTGAGTCCCAGCAGGAGCACTGGGCATACCCCAGGCATGATGCCCAGCCTTGACTGCAGCCAACACCCAATGCCACTGAGGGAGGATTAAAAACACACCCTGACACACAGCAGGGTGAGGGGAATTGCCTCCCAGCCCCATGCAGCAACCAGCAAAGACCAGAAGCCACAGGAGAGCACGGGCACAGCTATGGCCAGATCACCCCCGACCAGTGGCTCTTCCCGAACCCCTCCAGCGATGGAGAGGCCACAGCTCCCCTGGGCACCTATTCCACGGCTCGCTGTCCTAGCAGTGACGATGTTTTTCCTGAGATCCAGTCCCAACCCAAGTTGCTGCAGCTTCAAGCCACCATGAGACGAGAACACGGCCCGTGGCGGGCATCTAAAGGGAGGGATGGAAAGCAAGAAGAGAGACGGGGAAAGAAGAGATGGGGCACGGAGATGACCAGCTCCAGGGCTCTTCACCCAGGCCCAAGCCCTCGAGCCTGGGGCCCGGGGAGGCCGAGAGCCCCGTGAAGGGGGCTGAGTGGGGTTGGCTGGGGCTGAGGGGCAGAGTGTGACCACAAGGACTGGACGGGGGGAACAAATGCAGACAAGCAGAGCGACACACGACCGCACAGAGCACGTGCAGTGCTGGTTCTTACAGGCAGTCCGGGTGCGCCAGGTGTTCCAGGAAAACCTGGAGGGCCCTGAGGGAAGAAACAGCGAGGTCACCCCTTGGCAGTGCCAGCGCCGCGGCGGGCAGGATGCCGGCTTGCATCAGCTCCTGCTCTGGGCAGGACGCCTCCTCGCCTCCAGAGCAGCTTTGTGCACTCACCCTCCTCAGACCCGGATGCTCAAGGACACCTTCACAGCCACGGGCAGAGGCAGGTCTGTCCCAACGCTGGGATTCCCCCCTACCCCCCATCCGCCCCTCACTGCGGCCCCTGGGCTGGTCTCTGCTGGGGTAGGGGGCACCTGCTCTCAGCTCATCTCCCCTCTGCCCCTCTCCAGCAAGCCACAGCCCAGGTGCTTGGGGGGCAGATCCGGCTGCCGCTGCCTGGGGGCTGGGAGCTCGTTCTGGGGTGTAGGAATGGCCCCTGGAGCACTCAATGGATGTCTTCCCTGAATAGAGCAGGCGGTGGGAGGGGAGGGAGAGAGACCAGCAGTAGGTGCTCGTGGCCAAGGCTACTTACAATGGGTCCAGGTGGTCCCGGGGATCCCCTCACGCCAGGCGGTCCCTGCAAAGACAGCAGCTAAGGGTTGGACCCGGGAGACAGGCACATCTCACAGCAGAGCATTGCGCCCGGGCACTGCATGGGGCACAGGGGCGTAAGGCCACCGTGCAGTCGTGCCTGCAAGTGTGCGTGGGAGGGTGGAAGGGATTACCGCTCCCCACCATGCCCAGCCCTCTCAGGACGAGGCAGGAGCAGACGGTGCTTTGGCTGTGCAGGACCTTGGCCCAAACCCGGGGCAGGCAGACCGTGGAGCAGGACCTGTCCCAGACCCCCACAACGGAGGCCAAGAGATGTGGAGGTGGAATGGGGTCACCCTGCCCTGACCCCTGCCGCATGGCTCGTCCGTCTGGGGCCTGGCATCTGGCTTGCCGGGGCCACGGACAGCACCAGGCTGTGGGAACCGCTGCAGAGCCTGGGGCTGGGGTCCATGGAGCGTGAGGCAACCTTGGCCACTTCCCCTGGGCAGGAAGAAGGCTTTGGTGGGGGGGAGCTGGCTGAGGGGCCTGCAGAAGTCACAGTGGGTCCAGGGGCAGGGAGCTTGAGCTACCCTGCAGCCAACCTGAGCACTACACGTACCTGATCTCCCCTCTGTCCAGGCAGACCGGGGCTCCCAGGGTGCCCGGGCTCCCCCACGCAGTCAGGACTGTCCCCCTGGAGAGGAAGAGGAGCCATTTCAGGACACGCTTTGGCCCCTGCTCCCAGGCAGAGGAAGGCGTCATGGTGCAATGGAGCAACTAGACAGGGATCCGCTTTCATCCACCCCTTGTCCATGCCCCACTCTCCACCCCTCCGGGGCAAAGGGGCTGAGCAAAGGGCAATGGTGGCAGGGCAACGCAGAGCAGGCAAAGCCCAGGGGTCCGGGAGACAGACGGAGAAGGGTTCCCTCCCTCCAGACCCCCTTGTCTCTCCCCAGGTTCAACAGGCTCAACTCACCCGGGCTTCCTCGGCACTCGGGAACTGCTCGAAGCACTGGGAAAGAGGAGAGACGCGGCAGGGTTAGACCTGGCTGTTTGCTTTGCATTGCTGCCTCCAGCGTTGTGGTGGGGGTGCTGGCAACCCTGACAGGGAGCCAGTATGGAGGAAAGGAGGTGGCACCTGCTAAGCCCCTAGAGGTGGAGTCTGCTGCCCCCCTCCCAGCACCCACCCTGCCCCCAAGAGCCCCCCAGAATCCAACCCCCTGCCCCTTTTGCAGGGGTTACGGCTGGCTGCAGCTGTTCTGCCTTCGTGCCCACATTATAAAAGTGCCAATGACTGCACAAGGTGGGTAGAGCAAGGTGGCAATGGTCCCAGCCTGGAGGCACCTGTGTGCAGAAGCAGAGGGCAAGTGAGCATGAGCCGGAGCTGTGCCGCGGGGTAGGAAGCTGTATATCCAGGCATGTGGGAGGATCAGGTCTGTTCCCATGCACATGCGATATATGCAGGTGGGTGTCATGTGTGTACTGTGTATGTGGGGGTGGACCTTGCTCTGCCATATTCCTGGTACAGTGGTTGCCCACCAGGCAGGAAACTGTTTCCGGGGTCTCCCAAGAGCCAAGCCACCTCCTGAGAGCTGCTGGAAGCTGGCAGCATACTCACCCGGGCACAAGTGTCCAAGCCAGGAGCACCAGGCATGCCCTGGTCACCCTTCTCTCCTTTGTGGCCACTGGGCACTGGCAAGCCGGTCTGCATCAGAGCGCAGTCCCCACAGATGTTCTAGCGAGAGACGGGGGAGAGGCGTGAGGCGTCTGCCCAGCTCCCAGCTGGACCCTCCTGCACGAACTACGAGATGGAGACGCTCACACATCTCCTTCTGGTGACCGGACCGAGTAGCTACAAGAGTTGGCTACTTCTAGGAGTCACTCCATTAGCTCCAGTGTTAAAAGCCCATCGTGAGCACACAGGGCTGGGCAGGTAACATTGGACCAAGGATTTGCACGGCCCAGCATCCTGCTTCTGAGCATCCCCATCCACAGGCACTGCAGACATGAGTGACTGGTGCCTCCTGAATCTGGGGGGACATCTGCAGAAGCTGCCAATGGTGGTGGCCCTGTCAGGGGGGGCACCTGCCCTACTAACAGTATCAATGTCAGCTGTCGGGGGGGCATGCGCACCCCCGTGCACCCCCTACCAGTCGCCTACGACTGCAGAGGCAGGCGGAAGCAACCCCGCTGCAAACAGCGGTGGAAGAACGGCTCCTCGGCGTGGGGGTTTCGGCCTAGCCCCTCCACACCTGAGGCTACTCCAAATGGCAAACGCATTCCCCGGCTGGCCGGGGAGGCTCTTACCTTGAGCACCGCAATGTTCCTCTCAGCCACGACCGCGAGCGGCCCCTACACAGAGAGGAAGCTTTACCCAGGCGGACCCAGGCACTTGGGGACTATCTGGGTACTGTGGGGGCCGGTCTTATACCTACCAAATCCCCCGCTGGTCCGGGCAGGCCTGGCAAACCGTTGTGTCCTGGGATTCCCTGTGGAGCCAAGGAGACCGCGTGAATATTTCAGTCCTTCCAAAGGGCTGTCTTCTACCTCTGATATCCTCTCCCCCTCTCCCTGCCTTCACTGTAAGGAGGTGCTGTGCTACAGGTCCCGGGCCCAGCCCTCGGTGGCCATGTCAGCTGTGCACACGCGGAGTTGAGGTGTGGATACTCGACGCCTATCCTAGCATGGGTGCGGGGGAAAGGCTGGGCTCTGGGTCCTGCTCAGCTGTGATGCGCATGATGCGTTAATCCGACGAGCGCCATCACACACGGTCCCCCTTGTTGCAGCATTTGATCGCGGCTCAGGCCAGATGCTTGCAGGATGAGGGCTGCTGCTTATAGGTGGTGCCAGAAACCCTCTTCTTTTTTGGGTGTGCCCCATAAAAATAGGCCCTGCCCTGTGCGCCCAAGTGCTGGCTGGACAACCGCGCTGCCATGAGAGCCAGCTGCCTGAGCTGCATGGATGCCCGCCTGCCCGCTTGTGGCCCCAGCACAGACTGCGGCCTATGATATCTACCCCTCAATGGGATGGGGGTGGTGCTGGGAGAGTGGGGGACAGCGCTGTGTCTGGCAGGGTTGCCTCATGTCATGCCTAGGATGGCTTAGCTGGCAACCTGCGTCTCAGGTCAGACCCAGCCTGCAGACGGGCCTGTCTATAATGGGCCATTACTTTGAATTACTCCCAGTGAAGCAACTCACAAAGCCTAGATTAGAGAGCACAGGGCTGCACTGGCTAGCAAGGGCAGCGCAGGGAGTCCTTGTGCGCCCCTCCACCTGGAGAGGCCCCGGACATGAAAGATGTCCTGGGGAGGGGAGAAAGAGCTGGGCTCCCTGGAGGCTGGGTGTGACCGGAGATCCCACGTGCACAGGAACATCCACACGCATGAGCACATGCATGTGCACAGGTAACCGGAGCTATGCTACAGGCACCCACAGGGCAAGGATCAGGCCCGTGCCTGCCCTCCGAGACCATGGTCGCCCCCTCCCTTGCACTCACCTGTCGCCCTGGAGCACCAGGGGGGCCTGGAGGCCCTGGAGCACCGGGGGGACCCTGCAAGAGCCCAGAACAAAGGACAGAGTCTGTTAGGGCAGGGCAAGGTGAGGGGTGGGCGGCGGGGGCCAGCGCGGGGACACCAAGGCTGAGCAGGCGGGGGGAAGCGCACACACCTGAGGGCCAGGCTGAGGCTGCCAGGAGGTCCCGATCCACAGTCCAGGGGCTCCCTGGGGGTCCAAGAGAAGGGGAGAGCCTTTAGCAGGGGCAAAGCAAAACCCAGGGTGCAGGCGGCCCGGCTCCGGCCCCAGACGCCGGGGCAGGCAAGCAGCTGGGCTGGCGGGGGGCATGGCAGCGGAGCACGGGGGCAGGCAGCCTGGACCGCCCCCAGCTGGCGGCGCAAGGAGCCTGCGAGGCAAGGGTGGTGCGGACAGTCGTGGCGCGCACGGTCGCGGCGCTTACCGGCATCCCTCCGGAGCTGGGGTCCGCACGAGAGCACGTGCACTCCCCGGCGTCTCCCTGCAAACACAGAGGAGTCAGTGCCGGGGGTTCCCCAGCGGGAGGCAGGGTGGGTGGGAGGGAGCCCCAGGGAACTGGGGATGCATGGCGGGGGCAGGAGGCTCGGTGCCAGCAGGAGTCCCCGCCACGGACGAGGTAGCACGTGCCACCCCCAGTGCAGGCACACTGGGGGGCAGGGGGCCGAGGGAAGGAGGGTGCCCCCCCACAACTCACCTTCTCTCCTTGGGCGCCTTTCTCTCCCTGCAGGGAAGAAGCCAAGAAAAGCAAGCATTAGAGGCCAATGTCACCGAGGCCAAGAGCCATCCACAGCCGGGCAGGTCCTGTTGGGGACTCCCCAGCCAGGAGTAGTGACCTTATCTGTGTCCATTCCCCTGTCTGGGAAAATAGGCCTGGCCTGAAGTCAATGGCCAGGCTCCCAGGCAAGAGCTGAGAGCAGTACCCAGACCCCCTCCCCATCCCACTGCACCTGGCCCCCCGGGGAACACCCCACGGGTCACACCCACGTGGCACCACTAGCCCCAAGCTGGCCAGGCTCCCTTTAGGCTCTCACATGAGTCTGCAACACAGGCACGATCAGGAGAGAAATACGTCCTATTGCCTTGAATGAGCCACCACTCGGTGCCCTTCTTGTCCAGATTGAAGACTTCCCTTCCCTCCCTAACACTGGGCCTCCATGGGCTGGCCCCATGATGGGATGACTGTGCTGTTATTCCCACTGAGCAAAGGGGAAACTGAGTTACAGTGAGACTAAGTGCCATGCCCAAGGCTACCTGTGGCGGCTGTAGCAGAGCAGGCCTCCAAGGGTGTTTGCATTTCCTGGGAAAAGGCGTGGATGGGCCTATTCCTCCCCCACTCCCCTGCCACAACCCCACTTCTCACTGGGAATGCAGCGCCCGGTTTGGACTACGAGTGCAGCCATGGGAGGGGATGACAGAGCCCACCATGATGGGGGCAGAGTCCCTGGTTCACACCACCACTGTCACCAGGACTGAACCAGACGCCAGACGTGCTCAGGGCGATGGGAGGCAGCTGCTCTCATGTCTCCTGAGACGGGGGCCACCACCATCGAAGCCCAGAAACTGGCACAGTTGAGAGGGCAAGGCTGGCTCATGCCCAGGATTGGGCCCAGGGCCGGCCGCGGCACGGCCTGATGCGACCGCAGGGGAAGGGCCGTGCTGGGATGCTGCTGTGCAAAGCCCTGCAGGGCGAGCTTAGCAAACGGCAGGAGGGAAGATCAGGTGCAGGGACATTGGTCTCGGCGGCGCCGAGGCTCAGGCGAACACAGGCTATCCGGGGGGAGCTGCACAGAGCCCAGAATCCAGCCGGGCTGCAGCTTACGTACCGTCAGCCCGCTGGATCCAGGCATCCCTGGGAGCCCCCGCTGCCCTTCGCGGCCCTGGGGAAGCAGTCAAAACAGCAGAGGTAAGAGGCAGGCGAGGGTTCATCCTCAGTAAACAGATGGGGAAACTGAGGCACAAGGAGACCGACCCGCTTTCCTGCTATGGCCTGTGCTCAGGGAAGAGCGGGGAGCAGAACCCCACTGTCCTGACACCCCGTCCTCCATGTGCACCACCAGCTGGCACTGCATCCTGGGGAGTGCCCGGAGCAGGGACTTAATGGCACGGAGCAGGACCTAGAGCCTGCCGAGGGGTCTGTACTGCAGGGGCTCGGCAGGCTCCTCCCAGGCCCCAGCGGGGTGGAAAGCAGCACAGGCAGCGGTCAGTCTGCCTGGGAGCTGGGGAGAGCTGCAGGGGCTGGCATGTCCTGCAGCCCCTTTGCAATCAGTGCAGCCAGGTCTCAGCCCTGCTCGCTGGACCAGGGAAAAGCAGGAGAGTCCTGTGCAACCAGAGCGGGGCCACAGCAGAGATGTGCCCTCTTTTTTTCCCATCCCACTATGGAAATAAGCAGACAAATGCAGCCATGCCCAGTTGCCCTGGGGTCACACATGGCACCTGTGTCGTGCCACGAGGGAGAAGTCTGGCACCCTGAGAGCACCCAGCCACGTGCTGGGAAGCTGGGCACCCGGGCACCCATCCAGGTTTGGACCCCGGGAGCTACCAGTAGCATCCCAGAGCAGGAGCTGGAACCTGGCACTCACCGGTGGCCCAACCACGCTGGCTCCTGGAGGCCCAGGGGGGCCCTCCGCTCCTCTGGGCCCAGGCGATCCCTGCAGGAAGAAAAGAAGTCACGTCTGGGCTGGGTGAGGAAGCGACTGCCACAGGCTCGAGGCTCAGGCTCCAGGTCTTTCTGGCTCTGCCTCGGTGACACAGCCCCCTCCTCCCTGCAGCCACAGCTGGTGCCCATAACTCAGCCACTGGCACATATAAAACCTCTGCTAGGAAGGTTTGGAGCCTGAGCAGAGGAGCACGCTTCTGGAAAGGAGCTGGGGCTGTCAAGACCCACGATGGCTTGGGCAGCAGCCAGCAGCATCTCTGCCCCCTGCTTGATGTGCCAACAGAGTGCCCTTCACCTGGGGCGGCTGCAGGATGCCAGGGACACAGGATGCCAGGATGCTGGACACCTGACGCTGGTGGGGGAGTGTGGCAGAGGCAGAAGGCATCAAGCAGAGACCACAGGCCCTTGCAGGCACTGTGCCAAGGCCCTTCCCAGCCTGTTCCCAGTAAAGCTGGGAACTTGGATGCAGGCAAAATCCCCAAGGCACATCCAGGCATCCCCTGCCCTCTGCACCTCTGACCAGGCCATGGCGTCTGGCCCCTCCGGTGCCCCCGTCTCTGGATTTCAGCTGGCACCACTTGCTATCAGCACCAGCATCCCCAGCTGGCACAGCAAAGCTGGACCCACACCCCCGTCGGCCAGCTCTGCGGCGGCTCATCACCAGAGTCGGTTCTGTGATACCAGCCGCGGGAGGCTCCTGGAAGGACAGCGGCCGGCTCCAGATCTGAGCTCCATCACTGTAACGAGCAGGCGGCAGTGCCCACTCTCCTGCATGTCCCCTGTGGGCTCGAGGGCAGGGCCCAGTGCCCGTCTGGGGCACTCACCATGATGCCTTTCTCTCCTGCTGCTCCTGGGGGCCCTTGAGGTCCAGAGGGTCCCTGAGGGGCAAGAAGAAACCAGTCAAGGACAGCTTTTACTCTCCCCACTTGACCCATGCTCTACAGCCAGTCGCGGCACCTTGGCACGATACAGTTTATGCTGCACAGAGAAAACCCTCTTCACGGGCTCCCCTGATGCCCAGCTGACCCCACACACGTGCCCTTTGCAACTGAGTGGCTGCTCTGTGGTAAGCCCCGCGCCACAGAGGAGGGCTTGGGCTGGCCGCAGCCGAGTTGCCCCTAGCCCTTTCCCTGGGGTGGGAGGGAGCGGGGAAGGGTGGAGCTGCACTCACAGGGCGGCCAGGCAAGCCGGTCTTCCCGGGCTCCCCCTGCAAGACAGAGAGAACCAGTTGAGTCTCATTCCAGGCACAGGCTCCAGCAAGAAGATGGGGAAGGCAGCAAGGGCGTCCGCCTCGGACGGGGAGGGGAACGCCCTGCTGCAGGACAGGCATCGTGCAGGTCGTCCGGGCCTCCCGGATCCAGCTGGGTCTGGGTTGGACTCCGACGCCTTCCTCTGCTCGGGGTTATCCCTGCGTAAGTATCCATGGCATCTCAGAGGTGATGGAGTCCCACAGGCTGGGGGGCGCCGGACCTCATCTGAGGTCCCCTGGGCCTCTCCGTTCCCCCCCAGCATGCTTCAGTGGTTTAAGACTGAAGACAATCAGGAAAAGGAGGAAACAGAGGCTCCCAGGCCAGGCTGCAGGGAGGAGCCGGCAGGAGACTTTTGTGCCCCTGGAGCCAAGGCTGAAGGGGTGAGCAGAGAGAGCTGGGAGGGGGGGGACAAGGGAGGCCGGGCAGAGCAGACCTGGCTCCTGGAGGGGAGAGGAGGAGGAAGGCGATGCCAGCCTGCTTTGCTGAGCTGGGTGGGGTGAGGAGCAATGTCCAGTGTGTCCCAGAGCAGGGTAGAGGGAGCTGTAATAGGGTGCAACATTTGCAAAGCAGGGGTTGGCCCAGCTGGGGAGGAGGCAAGAGGCAGGTGTGCAAAGAGCAGGCACCATGCAGGCTCCTGTGGTCGGGGAGAAGGTGGCACGGGGCTGATGGTCACAGAGCAGGCGCCCTGGGCTACAGCCACATGCTGACACTCACCTCCAGACCCTGCTGGCCAATCCCAGGGGGTCCAGGCTCACCCTAGGGAGACCAGAGAAGTGGGTGAACAGCAGGGCTCCAGCGCGTGGCAGCTCCTGGCACCCAGAGCAGCCTGCACTCACCTGCAGCCCCTTCAGCCCAGGGGGGCCTTGGATCCCTGGGAGTCCTGGTTTTCCCTAGGACACAGAGAAACGTTAGCCAGCCGCAGCCATGGCAGAGCCGGCATCGGCGTCACACTGCCAGCAGCGGTGCCAGGTGGGCTGAGGGGCACTCACGGGTTTGCCTGGCTGTCCGATGCCTGCAGGCCCTTGGTCCCCTTTGGGTCCGGGCTTTCCTGGGATCCCAACCACGTCCGAGAACTCGCCCTGGAGACTGGGGCAGGCATCGCAGGCGTCTCCCTGCAAGGAGGCAGCACGCACAGAGATGGAGCACGGAGACATCCACCCACCCGCACGGATCAGGAGCGCCGGGGACTCGAACTCGCTGCCCACCATTTCAGGGACTGTGGGCGTCACTCGTTGCCTGGGGCAGGACCGCCAGGACCGTCAGAGGGAAGCACGGAGCAGATCTGGGAGAGGCACCCACGGCACCGTGATGGGAGGGAGCGCGTGTTGTGGGGCGAGGGGAAAGGAAGTCAGCTCTTGCAAGGGGTGAAGGGTCCCCTGCGGAGGACCAGTGGGGGACTGGGAATACAGGGCACAGGTGGGTCCCCCTGTAGGAAGGGCATGCCCTGGCACTGCGGCGATGCCAGGCCTTGCAAAGGCAGGAGACTGAGGTGGCTCCTAAGACCCTTGCTGGGCCCTACTGAGAGCCCTGCGGGGGCAGCTGGGCACTCACCTTTTCACCTTTAGGCCCCTTCAGACCCCTGGTGCCAGGCTCTCCCGAAAGCCCCGGCAGCCCCGCTGTGCCCGGGATGCCAGGGTCGCCCGTGTTCCCAGCATCTCCCTGGACAGGGAGCAGATGAAGGGTGTGAGGCAGGGAAGCATGCAATGCCCAAACCCACCGCTCCAGGCTCCTGCCCCTGCTCTCCTCGGGAAGCTGGGTGCCAGCTGCTCTGGGGCGGGCACTAGAGGCACGCTTTTGGCCCCCAGCCCCTTTCCCCTCCACAGACTACATGGACGGCTACTCTGCTCGGGTGCGAGCCAGACCTCAGGTACATGTTCCCAGCAGCTCCCTGCCCCCACACCACCCACCCCCATCTCTGGTGTGGGATGCTCAGATACCCCCACCCAGTCCCATGCAGGGGGGGCTCCCCTGGCAGGCATCTCACCTTCTGTCCTTTTTGCCCAGGCTCCCCTGGTTTGCCCTGGAGAAACGAAACAGCAGCAGGAGGAAGCAATCAGCCCATCAGGGTAGAAGGAAAGCTCCTGACCCCCCATCCCCACGACATCCCTTCCCTGCCCCTGTACCGGAGGAACCCAGATCTGCAATGCAGCCGGGCACTGGGACCGCAGGGACTAGTAGGTGAGAACAGCTCTGTAAGCTAAAGTCAACCCATCGCACGGCCGCTCTATCGCTTGGGTGAGTAGGAGCTCGTGACCTTGGGGTCCCAAGCCACCCATCACTGTGGTGTGAGGAAAATGCCCCAGCTGGAAAGCTTCACCCTACGCTGGTGGCATCGGCCATGCCTGCCCTATCCCGAGCCTGGCGCCCTGTCCCTGCCAGCCTACAGCCTTCCCCGCCAACTGACAAGAAGCGGCTCTTGCAGCCAACGCAAGCGCTTTGGTGGAAAGTTCGCGCTTCATCCAGACTTTCCAGAGGAACCACCAGCAACCAGGAGAAGCCAGGAGGCTACAAGCAAAACATGCATGTGCACATTACTGATACACATCAGCTCCCGGGAGGGGGAAAGAAAAGGAAAAAGTGGACTCTGGGTTTCAAAAGCGAAGAAGGTTCAAGAACCAGAGAAAAACTGAGGCCAGAAGAGTTTGCAAAACACAAGATTTGGGGGCAATTTAATAATAAAGAACAAAGTGATTTGCTCCACAGGGAGTTTCTGTTTCTTTTGCTACCGAGTCAGTGGCTGGAAACTTGGCTCCCGGGATCCTCCTTCAACCTCCAGGAAAGAGGGACCCTCCCAGCTCAGAGATGGGGCTACAACCCGGGAGTCCGGGCTCCCAGTCTCCCGCCCTGTTTGCTTTGTGCTGGCACCTTGCTGGGAGCAGGGATGAAGTGGCACTGGCTCATGGCTCAACAAGGGCAAAAGGCATGCCCTCACCTCCAACCCCTCCCACACCTTCAGCTGGGGGCACCATCCCCTTCCCACTTATAAAAGGTGTTTATGTGATGCATGCCGGGACCAAGTGTGTCCTGGCCCCTGCACCCAGCCCCGCACAGCCCTGGGCTCGGAGCAGGTCTGGGGGTTGGCTCTTTCATGGCCATCTCAGCTGCATCCGTGCACCTCTGCACTGCACTGCACTGCTCACTCCTTCCAGCCGCCCCCCACAATCGCGCAGGCCCCTGGTCCACCCCAAAGGGCAGAGCTGACTCACCGCCTTGCCAGGCAGTCCCACACCGGGTGGGCCAGGCTCGCCTCTCTCCCCCACAGGGCCGGGCACGGTCACCACAACCTTCCCCCCTTCCAGCGCCTCTGGGCCAGAAGGGCACTGCTCACACGGCTCCCCCTGCAACAGCCATGGAGAGATCCTGGGGTCAGGGAGAGGAGGGTGCCTCCTTGCTCTAAGCTCCCAGTCCCTTGCTGGTAAAGAGCCCGGGGTCCCCGCGCATCCCCCCTGCCCCACACCATCTAAAGCCACTGACATCTGGGCCCAGCGTGCCCCAACCCCCAGCCCGAGGTGCCCACCATGGAGCACGCCGCACTCGGACTGGCACGGAGCGGGTCTGGGTGGAGATGACCACCTGGGGCAGGAAGGGGTGGCAGACACTGCTCATGCTGGGGGTGCCCTTGAGCAGAGAGGGGCTGTGTGCACATGGGCAAGGGGATCATCCCTCATCCCCGAATGGTACCCAGCGGGGGGATTTTGCAGAAGAGACTCCATCAACATGCAGGCAGCATCACTGGGGCCAGCTCTGGGTGCGATGTAGCCCAGGCTGCCCTCCCTGACTGCCCCCCACCCTTCGGCTGCCTCCCCTAGTGCTCGACGCTGGTCCCTTCGAGCCAGGCCAGCTGAGTCTCACCTTTGCTCCTTTGAGACCCTCAGGCCCCACGTCCCCTTTGGCACCAGCAGAGCCCTGCACAGAGACGCAGCAGCTGAGAGGAGGTGTCAACTCAGACCCCAAGCACCCAGGCAGGCCCTGGTCTGTGCACGTGCACACACACACATGCACACACACACACAGCCCTGTCACCCTACCCCAGAAGTCTACCCATGCCTGGATTAACCCCTCCCTCCCTGACTCACTGTCGTAACACCATAGCTGTGACCCAGCATCCCTCCCTCCAACCATCTGGGCAGTGGCAAGCCACCCCCTGCCCCTCACACCCAGCCCAGCCCAAGGGGACCCACTGCCCCCTACTACTCACAGGCTTGCCAGCAGGTCCCTCCTGGCCGGCGTCCCCCTAGGAAGCAGAGCAGAGAGCACCCGGGTCAGGCTCAGAGGGAGGCGGGGGACAGAGACAGCGATGGCACAGACCCAGCAGGGCCACGGGGCTCACAAGTGACATGAAACTTGGCCCCGCGTGGGCTCAGCCTGGCCCAGCGGTTTCATGGACCCACAGAAGGGAGGTTAGATGTGGCTGGAGCTGATCCAACCCTTCGGTCGCAGAGACCTGTCTCCAAGGATGGGGGTACAAAGGCGGGAAGGGGGCAGGGGGCACTCACCTTTTGTCCCTTGGCTCCAGCCAGCCCAGGAGCACCAGTTTTCCCCTGCAACACAATCAAAGACTCTGAGTGGTGGATTCAGCAAGGTGGGGAGAAGGGCTGGGATCCTGGGAGTCCTGTGGATGGGTCTGGGAAGACCCCTGGGAACAGCCCTCTGCAGCCCTGGAGACTGGACCACAGCTGGGACTGACCGGGGAATTCATCCCAGCACCAGCCAGGCCAAGGCAGAGGGAAAATTGGGTAGCCAGTCCCAGCTGGCTACCCCTGGGAGCAAAGGAAAGGGCAATGGAGGCTCCTAGCTGGCTAGGGTGGAGAAGGGGTGCAGCCCCCCGGGACAGGAGCAGACAGGGCAGCAGCTCTGGCCTCTAGCACCAGCAGTAGGAGGGAGGCTGGAGCCCTGAGCGCTGCCTCGGCCAGAAGGGTGGCTCCACAGGGACTTGGATGCGGTCCGAGGGCAGTCCCCATTGAAATGAGGCCCCCGTGCTTCTACCCACATGCCCCCTCAGCCTCTCACCGCATAGCCCCTGCAAGCGGGGAGGGGAACAAAGGATGTGCACTCACCGGCAACCCAGGCAGGCCGATCCCCGGCTCCACCGTGGGTGCTCCCTCCGGGCTCCGCAGCCTGGCGGCCAGGACGGCGGGGTCGCACTGCAAGCAGGGCTCGCCCTAGGGAAGGAACCGGACAGTGTGGGGTCAGACAGGCTCCGCACCCATTGATGCAGCAGGATAAACCCTGCGAGCTGCCCACGGGGTCCCTCTCTGCAGGGCAACCAGAGACAGCCGTTGCATTCAGCGTGAGAGCAGAAGGGGTCCCCATGGGGCCCTGCCGGGCACTCACCTTCTCGCCCTTGATCCCATTGATGCCGGGGTCTCCCTGAAAGAAGCAGACACCAGTGGGGCATCAGCCAGGACACGAAACCCAGCCTTGGAGCAGCCCCTCCCACAGCGGCTTGAACCACAACAGCATAAGAATTGCCATTTACTGGGTCAGACCACGAGTCCATCCTGCCCGGTCTCCCGTGTCACAGTGGCAAAGAGCGGACGATGACAGGGAGAGAGACCAGAACATGAACAGGGGTTTCCCCCCGTTCCTCTCTCAGTTGCAGCCTCCGGTATTTAAGGTGTAGGAAGTTCTGGTGCAGAGGCCGTGCCCCTCTCTCCCCTGCTCGATAGTGATGGATGCCCCTTTCCTCCAAGAACACATCCAATCCCTTTGTGAATCCAGCTAAGCTCTCAGCTTCCACCACATCTGGTGGCAAAGAGCTCCACGCTTTAATGACGCGCCGCGTGAAAAAGCACGGCCCAGTGTTCATTTTAAGCTCGCCGTCTATGCGTTTCATTCTGTGACCCCCTAGTTTTCGGGTGATGCAAGAGAGTCAGTAATAAATCCCTGTGGACTTTCTCTTTGCCATTTAGTATTTTGTAACCTTTCTCATACGCCCCATCAAGTGTCTCTTTTCTAAACTGAACAGGTCTAGCCTTTTTAGTCTCTCCGCATGTGGAAGCCCCTCCATACTCCTTGCTGCCCTTCTGCACCTGCTCTAGTTCCCCTGTATCCCCCCATCCACCTGCCCCACCAGACCGGACACACACGTGGGGTCTTGTGTGCCCCGGGGAGCCCTCCCCGCAGCTCTGCATCCTGTGGACTGCCTGCAGGTCCTGCATCAGAAAGTGCTACTGGGGCTCGGCGGCATCGCCGTCCTCTGCAGAGCAGAGCAGCTAGCTCTGTGTGTCATAGGCCCCATAGTGCCCCCAGCTAGAGGAGATTCTCTGGGGGCCCCCGCCCCATGCTCTCAAGGTAGGGAGATGTGGCCCGGGCTGGCACGGAGTCACTAGAAGTGTGAACTGTGACAATCCCCAGAGCACAAGGCTCTGGAGCAAAGGCATCACCTACCCTGTCGCCCTTGTGCCCACGGGGTCCCGGCTTGTCCTGGAGGGGGGAAAGCCAAGCAGTGAGGTGGAGCAGGGCTGTGCGGCTGCCTCGCTGCAGGAGCCGCAGGAGGCAAGCGCGAGGTTTTGCTGGCTGCGTGGGTCCTGTGTGCTACTGCACAGCCCCCCAACACCTGCCCAGCCCCATGGGTGTCTGGGCTACCCCCAAACAGGGACTCCTTAGTAGGCAGGGGTGGTAACTGGTGAGCAGAGCCAGGCAGATAGGTCTGGATGGACCATGAGACTGCGAGGGTTTCGGGGGGAGCAGGACCTGCCCCGGCTGGATCCCACACCTGGGGAGGAGCGGGGCTGGTTCCCAGCTGGCACAGACCTGGGGCCAAGCCCCTGGGAGCTGGGTGGGCAGATTGGGCACTGAGTGCTGGCCTCCACCCTGCCTCTCATCTGGACCCAAAGCAACCTCCCTGATGCAGCCGGTGAGGGCAGCGGGGAGCTAGGGCCTGCATGAGGCGCGGGCAGGGGCTGGGTGGTGTGAGCTGGGCAAGGAGAAGGCAGGAAGCAGCTACCGAGCCCCTTTCCACCACCCACTCCTTCACCCTCCTCCCTCCCCCTCTGCTCCCCACACATGGCCCAGATGTGCGGTGCTCCACAGACAGCCGCCCCCTGCCCCCCAAAGTGCCCTGGGGGGTCCTTCGCTGGCGGAGGCAGGGGCTGGTTCAGACTCACCGCGATCCCAGCCTTCCCCGGTGCTCCGGGCTCCCCCTTGGGCCCCGGCTGTCCAGGGAGGCCAATGGCATTGACCAGCCCCTCGGGGATGGTGGGACACACTTCGCATGGATCACCCTGGGGGAGGGAGAAGGGGAGACGTGTGGTCATAGCCCTGGGTATCCTCCACACTCACCCTCCTGGCGAAACGTGGGGTCCCTAAGCAGAGCTGACTGCAGCTGCACCGGGCACATGCAGCTTGGGGCCTCCCCATGGCTCCGGGGGTGCGAAGCAGAGGGCCCAGAGGGGTTAGGTCTTGCCAGGACCCCGCTGAGTGCCCAGGCAGGGTTGGGTGGTGAGGGCACATGGGACTGTTGTGCCCCTGCATCACCTCTATCTTGGGAGCCTCTCCAGCCAGCCACAAAAGCACCAGGGAGTGGTAGGCAGGGCAGGGGGAAGGCTGAGGCTTCTCCACGTGCAACAGGCAGCCTCGGGGCATCTCCACTGCCCTGCCACCCTGCGCTCCCCGCACCCGGCCTGGGCTCCTCCCCAAACTGCCTCTCCCACCCCTCCTGCGGTACCCACCTTGTCGCCTTTCAAGCCGGGGGTCCCGGGCTTCCCCTGAGAAACAGATGCTGGTTACATACTGCAGAGCTGATGAGCAAGACCCAGCACAGGGCACTGGGGCAGCAGCAACCCCCTGTACTGGCCCGCTGGGGAGAGCACCAGCTTGTTGCAGCAAGACACCCCCCAGCCCACAGCCCCTTGCCACCTGCTCACGATCAGCAGCCCCGAGCTGCCCCGGCCAATGCTCCTCACCTCTGCCCTGCCCCTCAACACACAGCACTGCTCAAACACCTCCACCCTGCTGCGGACCCCATTTCCCTTGGCCGCTCTGGTCCCAGGCTCTGCCCGAGAAGGGGCCATCCTGATGGGCAGTGCCCAGCTGGCTCCTTTGGCTTCCCTGATCTGTTAGCTGCATTTGAACCCAGCTCTCCAGAGGAGAGAGGCCGGCACGTTAGCAGCTCTAGGACAGCTAGTGGGGCCTCGGCCCAGAGTCGGATGCTCCCAGCCCCTCCCTGACAGCTGGGCTCAATGCCCACCTCTGCTCCTGCCAAGCAGCCGAAATGCAAAGCCACAACCCCCCCTGCCCGCCCCAGCGCCAAGCCCACAGCCCCCCACTCCCAGGCCAGAGGAGGCTGGCACTCACGGGTTTCCCAGTTGAACCTTCAGGTCCAGGAGCTCCCGATTTACCCTAGAAAGAGGCCAGAGAAAATGCAAACAGCCTGAGCCCGGGGCTGGCCAGACACCAGGCAGCGCCAGGGAAACGTGGTTGGTCGGACCACACCATAGCCAAGAGCTGAGCTGCAGGGGCAGGGCATGAGGCTGGGGATTAGTGTGGGGTACCTGCGGTTACAGCTCCCCTGCAGCCCCCCTGGTCCTACACACAGGCCCTATAGTCATCCTGCTACCCCAGCCCTGGGCCCTCTGCTCCCAGCTCTGCTGATGCTGACCTATAAGTCCCTGGCTCCCTGCACCCAGCCCCACCATTGCCCCAGCCCTGCTCCTCCACCCCCCGCTATCCTGTCCCAGAGATGCCTACCCTCTACACAGGTACAGCTGGGGGCTGCCAAGCTACCTCCCTCTGGGGAAGGCTCTGCCCATGCCAGGCCTATGCCCAGGGAAGCTGCATGGGGAGCCAGTGGGAAGAAGCAGAGCCTGGACAAGAAGCTCAGCTCTGCTGCACAGATGCCCAGACACGACCCCCCACTCCGAGACGCGGAGCTGACATCGCCCTGGCTTGCTGCTTCCCGCGGGCTCGCCAGAGCTTCAGCCCGTGGGTGGCGGGTTGGATTCTCCTTGGAAGGAGATGAAAGCAAAAGCAGCCCAATTCCACCCGCTCCCCCACCGCCCAGCTCTGCAGCATCAACCCCTCCAGCTTCACAGCCTCCTCAGCCTTCCTCTCCCCGAAGCCCTTGAGCTCCCGGCTCTGGGCTCCCAGCACCCCCTGCCCTTCACTACGGCTCAGGGACACAGGCAGGCAGGGGGGTAGCCTTGCCTCAGCCCCCTTTGCTGTGGGGCCTGCTTCCTGCTGGAATGAGAGGATGGGGACCAAGGTCCAGGGGACCCTCCACCCTGGGCAGGCTCCAGACCCAGAGGGGTTCTCCTGGGCATGGCTATAGCCCTGCCAGGCCCTGCCCCGGGCATGCTGGCTTTCACCTGGGGAAGAGCCACTTACCTTTTCTCCTTTAGGACCCGGTGGGCCCCCAGGGTCCCCCTGGAATAAAGACAGAGAGGGGTTAGCCCAGCCAGGGGGGCATGTGGCCACTGCAGCGCTGGACCCCAGCATCCCAGCTTGGTCCATGAGCAATGGGAAGCCCGCAGCTGTGGCACCCACAACTCCCCCCACCCAGCCATGCCATGGACTAGTTAAGTATGCAGCCCACTGGCCACAAGGGTTGCTGGAGCCCCCCAAGAGGCTGGCAGACTGGAGCGGCGACTGTGCACATCCCGCTGGAGAGGTGGCCGGGGGGGCCTGGGAGCCTAACCAAATCCTTACCGGCTTCCCTGGCAGTCCGATCCCTGAGGGGCCGGGCACCCCAGGTGGGCCTGGCTCTCCAGCAAGCCCCTCTGGTCCTACAAGCCCTGGATCACCCTAGAAAGCAAACAGAGCCATGAACCTGGCACCTTCTGCCGTCGGGTCCCCAGTCACAAGTCATCTCTCGCCCGCCGAACCCTCAGCACAGTACCTTCTGGCCCTTGGGCCCCACCACACATATCTCTCCAGGTCGGCCCTGTCAGCGAGGGAAAGAAGAGTTAGCCATCCCTGTAGCTCCACTGGGGCAAGGCCTCGCTTTTTGCTTTGTGCCTGTACAGCGCCTTGCACCATAGGGGCCTGTTCCATGACTAGTTCTGCTATCATGACGTAAGTAATAAATAACACTACTGCATGCTGGAGTCTGGAGAAGGCCGAGAGGGGATTTAATAGCAGCCTTTGATGACCTGAAGAGGGGTTGCAAAGAGGATGGAGCCGAGCTGTTCTCAGCGGTGGCAGATGACAGGACAAGGAGCAATGGGCTCAAGTTGCAGCAAGGGAAGTTGAGGTTAGATATTAGGAAGAACTTTCTTACGAGGAGGGTAGTAAAGCACTGTAACAGGTTACCCAGGGAGGCTGTGGACGCGCCATCCTTGGAGGTGTTTAAGACTCAGAAGCCTAGTTGGGGCTGGTTCTGCTCTGAGCAGGGGTTGGACTAGATGTGACCTGCTGAGTCCCTTCCCACCCTCATTTTCTATGATTGTAGCCCCTGGAAATGTCAATGTACCTTGGAGGTGGGCCTGCAGCATAGGCAGACACACCTGAGCCAGCTTTCAACTAGCTGCCTGGGGCACCGATAGCAGTGAAGATGCGGCAGTGGGGACTGGGTACCAGCAATCCAAGTACATCCCCCCTCCCACGGCCATGTGCACTTGCCGTCAGCTCCTGCCAGTGAAAGACCACGGCCTGGCCCCTGCTCTAGGGAGTTCGTGCACCAGGGATCCCAGACAGGTGCCAGAGACTGCAGCAGTGCAGAGATGGCCTCCCACTTACACAGCACCTCCCTCTGGAGGCATCTCAAACCTCTTCACCATATGTATGGCTGGGCTCAGCAGCCATGGGTAAAATGCAGCCACCTCTGGGGCGGATGCAGCATCTGTTGTGCAGCACAGCCACTTAACAGCTGCCAGGGGAATGTCAGGCAGGGAACAGGGCTTTGCTGGTGGGGATCTGTCCAGAACAGGCAGCTCTTGCAGGCTCGGGGCTGCCCTGCAAACAGGTTGTACCTCTTTGCACCGGAGCCCAGCAATGAGGCAAGGCTGGAAAGCTGAGCCAGGCCAGACACTGGAAGAAAGGGGCCAGATCCTCCATGAAGGGCTAAAAGGGGCTGTACTGATTTACACCCTCAGTGCCTCTGGCGCACAGAGCCCTGATGGCTTGGAGATGCCCTGCACTTCGGGAGTCAGCTTGGCCTCCAGCTAGGTCCCACCTCCGCTGCACCCATGCAGGGAAGACCCTGCAGGCTCAGGGCCCTTGGTGGGTGCGTGGGGGTCGGGGGGGTCTCTTCTGCAAACCAAGCTGGCAACTCTCCCGTGGTATCTCATGGCTGCTGAGGACCCACAGGGATGGCTTCAGCACCTGCCAAACCCCATGTCCAGCAGTGGTCCTCAGAGGGGAGAGGCTGGGTTCGAAGATGGAGATGGCAGGGAAGGACTTACGTCGTGGCCGGGGCGCCCTGGCTTCCCGTGGAGCCCTCCGTCGCCTTTCTCGCCCTTCTGGCCCTTCAGGAAGCAAGTCGGAGAGCTGCAGTCAGTGGAGGGTGCCCCTATAGGAGGGGCTGTCTCATTCCCCTGGACCCCAGGCCCCTTCCTCAAAACCCCCACTCACCCCTCTCTAACCACCTCCAGCATCCAGCTCACCCCCATGTGGCCTCCCTTCGCTGGGCCCAACCCTCAGCTCACACCTTCACTTGGCCCTATCCCTCCCCCTAACACCCGCTCCCCACCGGGAGAGAGCTCCTACCCCTGGGGTGCCCCCTCCGGCCATGTGGGATGACCCCTCCACGCAGCCGTGCCCCTCCTGGCCCTGCCACCCCTCCAGTCCCGGACCCGCAGCCAGGGGGAATTACCTTCTGCCCATCAGCGCCCATCGAACCCGTCAGGCCCTGTTCACAACAGAAGCAAGGGGCATTAGAAGGGCTCCCTGCTACTCTCAGCAGGCTCCTGCGCCTGTGTCCACCTTACAGGACCTCCCTGAGCAGGCCTCCCTCCCACGCCAGATGGCTGGATGGTTTCTCTGCAATCCCGTCACAAATCCTGGCTGACAAATATTTACTTCCCCCCATATGCACTTGGCCGCTCTGCAGAGAAACATCTGAGTGGTCTCCCCTGGCAAAGGCTACAGCGGGGGATTAACCTGTGCAAGGGCTGGGAGCAAGAGTCTCTCCAGCTGCCCAGAGCATGTGCCAGGCAGGTCACGCGTGGGCCAATGGGTCCTGATGCAAGAAGCGGAGTCAAGGGCAAAACTCCAAGGGAGCAATGCCCATTTTGCCTGCCCTGGGCTTTCCAAACCTCCCAGGACAGCCCCTGGGGAAACTACCCGCCTGTATAATACAGTCAGTGGGTGCTGTGCCCCTGGCAATAGCTGAACAGGGGATGCTGCCTCCCATGGTGCCAGTCTGGGAGAGTAGGCTCAGGAGGGCAGGGCAGCAACTGGAGAGGCCACGGAGAACCTCAGATGCCCGGCGGCAGGGGAAGATGAGCCGTAGCAACGGGGGGAATCCAGCTCGGCGGAGGAGGGTGCACATCCCACTGCTACCACCATGCAAAGGCTCTGCACTTACCACATCGCCGCGCTCCCCCTTCTCGCCTTTCGGCCCCTCGGCACACTTGGGATAGAAAAAGGATGAGGGTTAGAGGAGCGTGAGGCATCCCTGAGGGCGAGGCAGCAAGGAAGCGGGGCGGCACCTCACCTGCAAGGGGCCGTCGGGGGAGGTCCGCACACAGTCGGAGCCCTGCGGGGGGAAGGGACAGGCTGCAGAGGAAGGAGAGCGCTGGCATAGCAGATGCGGGGGGTTGAGGAGCTGTCTAAGGCCCTGGGGCTGGGGCACGGTGGGACGCCAGAGCCTTGGGAAGGCACAAGAGGTGTCTGCTCTAGTGGTCGCTGGTAAGGGCCCTTCCCCACCAGCCCAGCTATCACGGGAATGGGTTAAGCCCAAGACGAGACACTCTCAGGCTTTGTGGCCAAGGCCCATCCCTAGATGCAGCCCTGGCTGATCAACAAGCAGAGGGTGGGGGCTGGTTTTGCCTCCCCCCCGATCTCTCCCAGCAGACGTGGCCCCACCAACGCCTGGAGCCTCCTCGGCAGAGACCCAGCACTGTCCTCCATGCCACTTCTGGGACAGCACGCTCGCTTATCCTGTGCCATTGAGGGGGGCGATGGGTGGGGAGACAGGGCGCAGGACTGGCTGGGAACAGGGACAGGGACCCCAAACTGTGCAATCCGGCCAGCTTGAGGGCTAGGGCATCCTGGGCAGGGGGAGGTACCAGCCTGGGAGGCAAAACAGGAGGACACGGCTAGGTCTTTCCGGGGATGCTTCGCACAGGGTGCCACCCTCCAGCCCCCACATCAGGCAGGCCGAACAGTGCCGGGTCACCATCCCAATCACTCACGCGCTCGCCTTTCTCCCCCTTCGAGCCGAAGGTCCCAGGCAATCCTCGTTCTCCTTTCCCACCCTGCGCACAAGAAGGGGAGATTCGTAGGGCCAGGCAGAGCATTGAGAGCACCCAGGCCCGGACACGCGGGGAAGCGCGCACATAAAAGCACGTGCACAATTACGAACGCCAGGACAGACGTGCGTGTGCAAGCACGCGAGTGTGCGCTCACTGGCACCAGCAAACCCACTGCATCCTCTGAGCCAGGGAGGGGCGGCATAAACAGACCGGCCATGCCCCAAAGAGGGGCTGGCCCCCGGGCTCTGCTTGTCCTGCAGCGTGGGGACACACTTACCTTGGGGCCGGGGGGACCAAGCGTGACCTAAGGAGACAGAAAAGAAACCCGTCAATGCAACGTGGCCCCCCCTGCAGCCAAGAGAGATGGGGGACAATGTGCAGGAGGACAGGAGAGGAGAGGAAGAGGGGAAGAGCGTGAGGGGCGGTGGGAAAAAGAGGCGTAAGCAATTGCATTCCTCCGCAAGCCACAATTCAGGCAGATTCTGGCACCGGTGACCAGCCTGGATGCCCACGTGACCCGGTATCACGGTATCGACGTGTCACGGCCCATCTACCAGTGCACGGAGAGGCTTGTTGCAAGGCCTTGGGTCCCTGGACTCCTGCCACCGGGCAGGAGGAGCTGGGAGCGGGGGGGGGAAGGAGCGCTAAGCAGAGGAACCAACGCTCTCCCCTAGACGAGCCCCCAGCCGGTCCCCAGCGGAGGCCGGCTGGCTGGGAGAGCGACCGCGGCACGGATGAGCGGAGGGGAACGTGGGACCGCAGAGAGCTGCGCCGCCGCCTCCTTCCCTCGCGCCGTAATTCCTTCCTCCGCTCCCGCGCTCTTTCATTCATCGTCATGCCCTGTGCCAAACGGGGGTTGCCATAGGAACCCTCCGGACATCTGGAAGCCATCAGAGATGTTCCCCAGCCAGCCAGATGCTGGGCCAGGAAGGATGAGGGCGTCTGGGGGGGTCTTTGAAGATGAAACGGGGGGCCGGAGCCAGCCGAGGAAGGCGAGGTCCCGGGGAAGCTCCCGGGGTGCGCTGGATGGGGAACGGGGTCCCGTGGGGCTGGGACGACGGCAGGATGAGGGGACAGGCCTGTCCTGCTATACGGCGGCAGAGATGCGGGGGAAGGAATGAGGACCAGGCCACCCCGCACGCAGCCTCCTGCCACCAGGGCCATGAAACAGCCCCAGGGCCCAGACCCAAGCCCTGGCTTTGCGCCCGGCTTTGGCAACAAGGGGCAAGCCTCGCATCACTCCTTCGCCCTCCAGGCCCCGCGGAAAGCAGCTCCCTCGCTGCAGCAGTCAGCACTGGGTGGCCTCCGGCGGTGCCCGCCTGCCCCCGGCGGCTGAGGCGTGGCTGCGGAGAGGGTGGCGTGCACGGGCTGGAGCGGCGCGGCCTGGCGCGGCGCTCTGTGCTGGGGAGCCCCGGCAGGCTGGGGCCTTCGATGCACAGGCCACGACGAGCCCTGCTGGTATGTGGGAGTGTCGAGCCACGGTGCTGCACCGAGGAGGGATGGGGCTGGGCACGGCCGAGCGGCCTGCGGCTCAGGCGTGGGCTGGGACGGCCCTTCCCGGGCTGCTCTCTGCGCCCGGGGCAGCTCAGGCGGCCCCGCGGCATTAGGAGATGTGGAAGATCTACCTGGAAGGGCAGGGGCTCGACTTCCTTGTCTCCGGTGTCATGGCATGGGGCAGCCCAGAGCCAGCTCTCTGGCCTGATGGCCCCCACCGGCCCCTGGCTCTGGGGACCAGACCTAGGGGCTGGCTCTGCCAGAGACCTGGCCTGACTCCCACCTCAGGCTGAAGAGGGAATCTGTCCCCACTGCCAGAGGACCGGAGCCCCCCGTGACGTGACGACTCCCCCAGCCCCAGGCAGGAAAGCCAGGCCGCTATCTCCAGCACAAAGGGGGAGCAGCTAAGGGACTCACCAGAGGTCACACAGGCGGGCTGTGGCAGAGCGGGGAAGCAGACATGGGTCTCCCAGACAAGAGCCCCGACCACAGGGCCATGCGGCCTCTCCTGAGCGTGGGCAAGAGCAGGAGACAGAGCAGGGAAGAGTGAAGGACCTAGCGCACTTCTCTAGGCAGGAGGGCCCGCAACCACCCCACAGCAGGGGGAAACCCTCCTCCCAACCTCGCCCCCCAGCCCCCAGCCAAAACCCCAAACCAGCCTCAGGTCCTTGACTTACGTTGCTGTGCTGGGCTCTCGGTGGGCAGGGCGGGCACTGGAAGAGATGGGCAAGCCTTTAACTACCTCTAGGCACAACCGACCCCGCCAGCCCCGAAACCTTCCCACCTTGGATCCCTGGGCACCACCCTGCCCCCTCCCCAGGGGGTATGGAGGGTGAAGGGCATTTAAAAGGGGTAGGGGGAATATTTCTAACGACAAGCCAAACCAGGCACTTGAGTTAGGCCCCAGCGCTGCTGGAGACTGACCGGCACCAGTGGGGCCCAGCACTGTGATGTGCAACAGGCAGCGGCATGGGCAACACCAGAGGCAGCTGCAAGTCTGCTGCGGAGGCCAGGACCAGGCCACCAGCGGCAGGTAGGAACCCCTCAGTGGCTACTACCTAATGGCCTGCCCCTGGCCCTGCCCTTGACCCCCCTCCCAGAAACTGCTGCTGGGAGCAGGAGGGGAAAAGCAGCGCAGGCAGGGCCGGGGGGAAGCACACTGCTGCTCCTACAGCAGCAGATTCCCCCTCCCAGCTCCTTCTCCTGGGGCTGCGGGACCTGCCAGCACTGACCAGGGGGTTGTACGTGTGGGTTTGTGGCTTGACCACAGGCTCCTTCAGCCAAACCGGTGGCTGCGAGTTGCTCCCACGGGAAGAGCCAGCTCCAGCCAGGCAGGCATCAAGTGCCCTATATTCTCCCTAAACCACTTAGACCGGCTGGATGTTTTCCATGGGAAGCAACGTGAGGACACTTCGGGCAGAGAGAGCAGCTCCCTCGCTGCTCTGAGCCATGCGTGGATGGGCAGGGGAGCCCAGCTCCTACCAGGGCTCCCTCCCCCCACATCTGGCACAGCTGGAGCACTGCGCAGCCCCCCAACTGCCTCGCCTTACCTCGCCTGCCGGCATGCCTGGCTGGCCAGGGGGGCCTTGGTAGCCCTGTGGGAAGCAACACAGAGAGAGGTGCGTGTAGGAAGGGAAGAGGCTGAATACATGGGGCCACACACCAGCGCCGTGCCCCTCCGGTCTGGGCCTGCAATGTGGCCTGGGCAGTCATTTTCCCTTGCTGAAGCCAGCTCCACATGCAGCTCTCACCAGCAAAAGCCAATGAGGAGTCAGACCCCGGGAATCCCGAATGGGGAAACCAGGACTTGTGCTGGGAGGCCGGGCCAGGCAGCACTGGAGGTGCCAAGGTCCTGGTGCCTGCCCGGCATTTCAGAGCCATCCGGGAGCCGCAGCCCGAGCTCGGAGGTGCCGGCAGCTCCAGTCTGGCTGGAACAAGGCAGCCCTGAGAAGCAGCTGGGCTCCGTCCAGGAGCGATGCGGAACAAACACTGCTCTAAGTGCTGCCGCAGAAGCTGGACAAGCCGCTCTTTGATTCAGGGTCCATAGCCTTGGTGGGAGGGGAGGAGGCAGGAGGAAGCACGATGCACAGGGTGTCTCCCCGCGCTGCCCGGGAAGGCAGCAGGAGGAAGAGCCCCGCGGCACCAGTCAACGGGGCAGGGCACGACGGCTCCCAATGCCGGGCTGGGATCCAGGCCCCCTGGCCAGAGTGGCAGCGAGGAAATGCAGGCACGGGCTGCGCAGCGGGCTGCCTGCCAGGGTGCCCTGCGGATCAAGGTCTCCAGGGTGGAAGATAAGAGGCTGCATGGTAACGATGGGGGCGTGGAGCAGGATGCGAAGGGGGTGTCTGTTCAGGGTAGCGCAGGCTGGGGGCACCCATCCAGGCGGCTGCAAACCAGGAGAGGTCCCAATCCCCACCCCTGCACTGCATGCACCCCCGAGCCCTCACCTTTTCTCCTTGGTTACCCTTCACACCGACTTGCCCCGGCACCTTCGCCTCCTGCAGAGAGAGCAGAGCCGCCCCAGCGCTACAGACCCTCCTGCCTCCGTCGCGGGCAAGGGGAGGCTGGATGGGGCAGCTCCCATCATCCTTCACCGCCCCGCTGGGAGAAGTGGGAAGGCACCATCTTTCCCCCACGGTCGGAAACTACAGCTGACTCATGTCATGCCACCCCCCAGCCTTGCCTGGAAGCTCAACACGGCTCCCCACGACACAGCTAGAGCCACCCAGGTGGGGGGACCTCCTTGCCAACACCCCCCCACAGGCTACTTCGGGCTCGGACAGCCAGCAACCAACCCCTCGCCCTCCGCGGCCCGTTTGCTCTTGCCGTTGCAAGGCAGGCAGCCTGCCCGTTCACACGGGGTATATGGAGCATTGCTGCACCTGCCCACCCAGGAAGTCTTTGCTGGCGGGGGCACGACTCCAGAGGCACCCCGCGGTGACGTGTCAAACCCAGCATCCTGCCCTGCCTGCCTGCGCTGGGCTCTGCCCTGGCACCCTCGGACAGACCCCCCCGTCCGATTTCCCGCCGAGCCTGGAGCCTCTCTCCCCGGCTGCTGGGGTAGCAGCCGGAGGCCAGCACTCCCCGTTCGGCACAGACAAGCCTGGTGCTTGTTTGAGGAGGGAGCTTTTCCCCTCCTCTCCTGGCCTCGGCCCCCACGCACCCTGCCAGCCGCTCACGCCCCGACTCTCCCGCTGCCCCGACAGCCCCGTGGCTGCTCACTTCCCCAGCCCGCGGAAAATGTGATGCAGGATATCGGGCGGGGGGGGGGGTGAATCAATGCGGCTGTGTTCTCCGCCACGGGAGCGTGGGCGCTGCAGCGAGAGGTCTGGGGAACATCCCAGAGCCCTGGAGGAGAGACAGACCTCAGGGACAGAGGCCTGCTCTCTGCCGCGCAGACAGGAGGGGTTTCAGGGCACGGGGCTCGGCTTTCCAGCCTGGTTCTGGGTTCAAGAGCGCGCAGGCTGCCAGGTTCCCGTCTGCGCTACTCAAAGGGCATCCTGGACGTCAGGGGATGTTTGTTGGAGGGGCGAGCTGTGCATACCACCTTCTGCCAGGCCCAAGAGCCCAACCCGCCCTCGCAGGCCCCTATCCGGCGCCTGCTTCCTAGCCGGACAGCCCGGCTCCCAGGCTGGGATGAAGAACCATCGAAAAGCGGGGCTGGATGGGGCCTCAGGAGGTCACCGCTAGTCCAGCCCCTGCCCCGAGACAGGATCATCCCCGGACACGTCCTTGTCTAACCTATTCCTGAAATGGCATGATTCACCCTGTCGCACAGCTGTAAGGCACGCTGCCCAGAGGCACCAAACCTCCACAGGTAAAGCAGGACCAGCCGCTCCCCCCACCCCCCCCACAACACGCCAGTCCTGCTCCATGCACCCCGAGCAGCTGCTGGGTATGGCTGGCTGTGGGGGTACCTCCTGCCCTAAACTGCAGCTGGAAGAGGCCGGACCCCCGTCAGGAAAGGCCGGGAGGACAGGGTCCAGGCAAGCACGCGGGCGGAGGCCGGGGAGGGGAATCCGCTCGCTGCTGTTTGTAAATGCATCTGCTCCCCATTTGGGGCTGGGTTTTGCTCCCTCCTCCCCGCAGGCAGGGACATCCATCAGATGCCCCAGGCGGAGCCGGCCCCATTCGGTCCCTTGGAAGCGAGGCGGCCAGAGGAAACCGTCCCGCAGCGAGCACCCAGTGATTTCACCAAGGCTGCAAGGGAGATGCCTTCAGGTGAAGCGCTGCAGGAAACCTCAGTGCCCGCGGCTGCAGCTCAGCTCCGCCTCGGTGCCTCCCCTGGGCACCCCTAAGCTTCTCCTGGCAGCCGGGGGGACCTCAGGCCAGGCTGGCCTCGTGCTTTCCCTTAAAGTCTCTTAATGTTGCCCTGATATCTGGCTCTAGAAGGCAACTCTCCCCTCCCGGTGCGTGGGGCGTCTGGCCAGCCAGGGTAGGAGGGAGACAGCTCGTCTGGTCCAGGAGATCTCAACTTAAACCCCTCCAGAGCTCCAAGAATAGGCAGCGACAGCAGGAGCTAAGGAGATGTGCGTCTTGTCGCTGAGCACCGCTGTGGCTTGGATCCTCTGGGCACTGGTGGGGGTTTGCTAGCTGGCACAGGCAGTAGGTGGGGTGGGGGGCAGGTTTAGGGAGGGGATGTGCTGGGGTGTGCTCTGCTAGGGCTCGTCTCTGCTGCCCAGGACCCATCAGGCACGGGTTACAGCAGCCCAGAGGCTGCTCTGAGTGACACCCAGGGCTGCGCCGGCCCCTGAATGGGTCTACTTCTCGGAGCTACCTGGCTGCCCTCCCAAGCACGGGGCATACTGGTAGCACCGACTGCCACGTGGAGAGACCGCTGGCACCAGGAGGGAACATTGCTCAGCGACGTGCCGGGTCCTGAGGCCCAGGGACCCCGCAGCCCCCTCTGTGGGAGACAGGGGGCATGGAAAGCTCCCGTGGGCCATGGGGAGCCAGGCCGGAGCCCGCTAGCTGCGCAGCCCAGAGGTAAACACAGGAAGAGCCAGCTTGTCAAGGCCACGGCACCCTGACAGGAGGGGAAGGGCTTGGACAGGCAACAAGACAGAGAGGAAACCGTCCGTCCTTCATATCCTGTCTCTTTGCCGCCAGCAGGTTTCGAGCCCAGACCTCTTGGGCTGCCAGGGGTGCTGCGAGGGAAGTGAAGGCGTGAGCAGACACAGACAGCACCAGGGCGTGCAGCTGGGGGTGGCACTGCTGTACCCAAGCCTGTCCCCTGCCCCATGCAGGGTCCCTCTGCCCAGCACACGTGCCCCAGCAGCTCTGCTTTGGGGGATCAGCTAGTCTGGGACAAGAGCACGGCCAGGGTTGAGCAGACAGCCAAGGAAAGGAGGAGCAAAGAGATGCACCAGGGCCCTGTGCCCAAATGCTAGTGCCTCACCCAAGCCTGCCCGGGCAGCTTCCCTAGATCCCAGCCCTCTTCCACCTGGGAGGCACTTTTCAGGCCTCCTGCAGCTGGAAGCAGCTCTGATCCTCTCCTGCAGCCCCTGGTCCCAGTGGGAGAAACCAGACAGCAAACAGTCCTGCTCCATCTGCCAGATCCTTAATCTCTTCTCCAGCTCTTACCCAGGCACGACCCCTCTCCATCACACACACGGCGCCCTAAGCATTTTTCCAGCTCTTCCTGACATGCCTTCCAGTTGGCCAAGCCCTGGTGCCAGCAAGTCACGCAGTACGCCAGGCACAGGGGCTCTACAGCCAGAGACGTCTGGGAGGGGGGCTGCCACTGCCTGGCTCCCTAAATGCTCTGTCTCACTGCTGGCCTCGTCTAGCTTGTCTACCTGGCTGCAGGCTCCCAGCCCCGAGGGTGGTTGCAGCTCTGCTGCTTCCCAGCTCCTTCCTCCCATGCACCTGCCCCAGTCACCCCCTCTCACCTGGCCCCCCAGGGTCTCCTCCAGGCAGAAGCAGCGGGTGTACACCTTCCCCTCCGACTGAGGGTTGATCTCGATCAGGTTGTTGTTCTGCAAGGCCTCTGCTTGCCTCCGGGTTTTGGGGGCTTCAGAAGGGCACTGTGCAAAGGGGAAATGGGAACTCATCAGCCTGTGAGGCCGGGGTACCGGAGCCATGCAGGGGCTGGGAGCTGAGCACGGCCACCAAGCCCCCATGCACAGACAGGATGCAGGAGGGCAAAACTCAAAAGATCCTCCCCCAGGGACCATTAGGGAAAAAGGACCCCCAGGCTTCGACTGACAGCTGGAGGCAGCAATGGGGATGCACGATCCTCTGCAACAAGGAGCATCTTCCTCCTGCCCGGGGAGGGAGGATGCTCTGGTGCTCAGAGCACCAGGCTGGGATGCAGGCCTTTGTTCAACCCCCAGACTGGCCACAGGCTTCCTGTGTGATCCGGGGGCAAGTCACTGTCTGGGCTGTGCCCAGATGCCAGAGGGGTGACAGCCAAGTATGTATGTGGAGAGAGCCCCACCAGCCCCAGGCGAGACCAAGAGACCTGGGGCTTTCGGGAGACCCCGGACAGTGAGGCTAATACTCACCCCGCCAGCTGAGATCTCGCAGCAGCTTTCCTGCATGGCCAGCTCTGGGCTGCAGTAGATGTGCGCCTGCTGGATGTCGAACTGCAGGGGTGGAAACACGTGGACCCCATCAGAGCCACAAAAAAAGGCAGCCCCCACTCATAGGGAGCCTCTGCATGTCCCTGCCCCGTCTAGAGGACGAACCCTGTTCCCCCTTGCTGCAGGCCACGGGCCCGGGACACGTGTGTGCACACGCACTCCCTCTGACTGCTTTCCTCTCCCTCGCCCCGGCCCTTCCTGCCCAGACTGGCCCTGTCAAGACCCATGCACGGTGACCCACCTGGACTGGCGCGCCCTGCACGGCATCCAGGCCGATGAAGGTGTTGCCCTTGCCGGCCACCGCCTGCCAGGGCTCCAGGGGCTTGGCGGAGATGTAGCTGCAATCGATGTGGACCGAGACCCCCCGGCTCTGCACGCTCAGCACCATCTTGTGCCACTTCTGGTCAAACAGGGAGGTGACCCCCTTCCCGGTGAAGACCGTGCTCACAAACTCCTTCTCCTGGCCCTTGACCTGGAACTCCAGGCTCCTCTCTTTGCCGTGGACTGCCAGGGAGAGCTAGGGAGAGAGGAGATGTGCTGGCTGAGGGCAATTTCTACAGGGGCTGGGGGGGAAAAGACAGCCAGGGCCAGTCATAAGGACAGGGCCCAGTGGGCCGGAGGAAATCTGCAGAGAGTGGCATCTGCAAAGACCCTGCCTGGTAATCGGGTGCTTGGATGGCTAAGGCCAAGCTATCGTGCAACCATTGGCACCAGCCAGGCAGCTTCTTCCACCATGTGGGGTAAGGCCTGGGGCCAGTTGCAAGGCAGGATCCCAAGGTGGCACAGCCCGTGGCACACAGGGGACCCGTTCCACACCTCGCAGGTGGCACTTTGCACAGCAGGTCATTGCTCCCATGCATGGGGACAGAGCAGGGAGCCTGCATCTCCTTGACGCCATGGCTGGCATGGCCCAGAGAGCGCATGACGTTGGCCAACCAACAGCCATCAGCTCCCAGGGAAAAGCTGACTGGCAACCACCCTGCACCTGGTCTATTGGGCGACTCTGGAGCCTGTGCTGTGGTAAAGCCAGTGGGAGTGGGGCATGAAACAGCAAGGGGAAGGCGAAAGCAGGAAAGGAGAGTGCTGCAGGCCCGGGGTACCTGGGGATAGCCCTGCTGGTCGGTGATCTGGAAGAGATACCAGTCCTCCTTGCTGCTCTTCTTCTTCAGGAGCAAAGTGATGACGAGGGTGAATTCCTGAGGCAGGCCAAGGGGGAACACCTGCCTGGGAGTGGGGCAGGGAGAGGAGGAAAAGAGACATCAGTGGAAGCACAGACTAGCATCGCTATGGGGAGCTGTCTCCTCCCTTAGCCCCGCGGGCACAAGCACCTTTCCGGCACGGAGCCTGGCGAGCTGCGTGTGTGTAGGTGTGTGTGTGGACCCACAAGGACATCTCTGCCTCTGAGAGCTTGGATCCACATGCCTTGAGACCAGCCCAGATGCTGCCTGTGCAGGGCTCAGGCTGTGCATGTGCCTGCAGGGGTCTCTGGGAGTGAGACCCACCCATTCATCTGCATCCACATGTGCACACATGCATGCACTGCTGCGTGAGTGAACATGGGCACAGCCATCCAATCAGGTGTGAAAGCGTGTGCCCTTCCATGGGTGTGTGGGCATGAGACCAACTCAGAGGCACGTGGGCATGGGTCACTGCGCACGGATCTTGCAAGTGATGGATATGGGCAGGCGTAAGGATAAAGAGACCCCCCGCACCTTTAGGGCACTCTTGGATTCCTGTAAACCCCCAGCACCATCGCTCCCAAACGCAGCTCCCTTTGGGCATGCAGCAGTGCACCCAGGCCAGGAGATGCGTGGCCGGAGATGCCATCCCCCCTAGACTGCATGTCTCATCAGTGCGTGACGGGAGCCGGGGAGCCTGTGGCTGGAGACCTGGAGGCCACACAGACAGCACAGCTCCGGTCAAAACAGACCCAGCTCGTGTGCTGGCGAGAGGGAAGAAGGGGGGCTGAAGCTGTTTGTCTCAGTGCTGCAGGAGAGAAGCCAGCGCTTTCGAAACAGGAGATAAATCAGAGGCAAACAGCAGGAGGGATAACCAGGCCCAGACAATAGGGGTATGTATACAGGGAGGAAGGGTCCATCGGTTTGTCCTTCTGGCAAGCTCCCAGTGCACCGGTGCTCCTGGGGAAGATGCCCCAGTGCCCCTCCTACAGGACCCTAGCCCCCCCACGTGCCATGCAGCATCTCTCCACTGCACCATCTCCCTCACACACCCATGAGAGCCCTTCCTCCTGTGGGGAAGAGCCCAAACCCCTGCGGCTGGCAAGCGACACAGCCCCGCTCCCCCCCAGGGACTTCCTTCCCTGCACAAACAGAAGCCGCTTCCCACTTTCCATTCCCCTCAAGCCAACAAGAAGGAAAACAGCCCGACCACAGCCCCCGCACTCCACCCCCCGAACCGGGCAGCACCGACAAGTAGGGAAAGCAGCAAGAAGCCCAGGCCAAGACCTGCTCCTCCTCTGCCGTGGCAGCTGCCAGCAGCCGGGCCTACTGCTCCGGGCACCTGGACGGCAGATCAGACAGTGCAGGAGGCCTGGAGGGCTCCGCAGGATGGATTAAGCTGGAGCACGTGCCAGCTCCAGCTGCCGAATTGCTCCTGCTGTTGCAATCGCATCACCCAGGCATGAGTCAGTCCATCTCCGTACAGGATGCTTCTCCCAGGTTCCTGTCCCAGGGCACTGACTGTTTGCATTGGGCTTGGGCTTGGGCATGGCCTGGGCACTTGCAAGATGATGGGGATCTTGTGGCGCTCAGCTCATGCAAAGGGACCTGAAGCCAGACTGCAGGGCATGGGCAGGATCAGAGCAGTGAACTCCCAGCAGGCACAAGGGCATTGGGCCAGGAGGGCTGCGGCAGCTCGTGGGGGGGCCGGGTACAGCAGCTGGAAGTGAAGGGAGATACTTCTCACCCACACAGGGGTCTGGCAGGAAGACTATGTGAGCAGCGGGACCCATCTCCTCAGCCATCAGGGTTTTCCCCGGGTCGGGCGCACTATCAGAATGGCCTCATCCACCCCCAAAATGCAGCTGCATCTGGGGCGGAGCATGACAGCCACTCAAGGCAGCACGAGAAAGTCTGCTACCTGGAGCAAAGTTGCAGGGGAACCTGTGGAAGCAGTGGCACGGTCCGGACACCTGGGTTCTCCTTGCCAGAAGTCACGGGAAGGAGGCAGTGGCCAGATAGGCAGTGGGACCGGGATCCCACCGTGTGCTGCATGATCCAGCGCTCCTGCCCCATCACTGCTGCCCCTTGCTCGGATGGCCGGGCCAAAGGCATTTTGCAAAGGCAGGACTGACTCGCCTATCGCACTCAGTGGGGGTTCAGCTGCAGTTTGGAGAGCCAACTAGGACCCACCACAGCTCCGCTGACCTCCTCTGGCAGCCACCAACACGTCCCACAGATCCCAACCCAGGCTCAGGCGGTGGAGGACCCACATCTGCCCAGCTGGGACCCAGAGGGGCCACCCCTTCCCTGCGTGGCAATAGATGTCGTGTTACTTAATGGCAGCCTCCATGGTGACGTGCACTAGACAGACACAGAGTAGGAGATGGGCCTGGCCCCACGAGCAAATGATACCCACAGAGGCTGGAAGTGCGGAGGCGAGGTGACTCCTCTGAGGTCACACAGAGAGGCTGTGGCAGAGATGGGCAATGACCCTCCTCCCTGCCCTTGCAAAGCCTAAAGCAGGGTGCCAGCCTGCTGGGCTGCAAGCAGGGAGGAAGGCAACCCCAGTCTACACGTTACTGATCCCCAAGCCTCTGGGGCCTCCTCCTGGGTTATAGACACTACTTCCACACACCAAACATGTCCATGGCTCCAGCATGCATCTGCAGACTGCAGGGTGACCCCAGCTCAGAAAGCAAGGGGCAAGCATGGGTCTCCAGGTCCCTTGGACAGGGGGACAGAGCTGACCCCAGCTCCAGCACGGTGCAAGTACCAGGCGAGGGAGGACTCCCACCTCGGCCCCCAGACAAACGTCCGGACTGCAGCCAGGTTTGCTGGCCCTGCTGAGGCTGGTGCTGCTGGCTGGCCTCATCTCCACCACCCCAAGGGTTCCCTGAGTCTCTGCTCTGGAGTGGGACCAATTTCCAGGACTGGGAGCGACTGGGTGGGTAAAAGCTCTGCTGGGAGTTGGCAGCACCCCAGAACTGTCGGAGTCAGCAGGGTGGACAGGTATGGAAAGAGGCTCCAGGGACCCTCAGCAGCTCCCATAGGGGCGGGGATGGCAAGACACTGCTCTGAGGCACTGCTGCCCTTCCAACCTGGTGGCAGACCTTGGGTCATGAGACCCAGCGAGGCAACGGGGCCTGTGCAAGTCTTTGATGGGAGCAGGGATTGAACCCAAGGGCCTAAGACCGAGGATCCTTCCTCCCCACAACTGCCCATCCTCCTAGCAGCTTGCATCCTTTCATGAGATATCTCTGGGCCTGGCTGGGTCCCCAGCCAGCTCTGATGGGACTGAGCGCTGAGGAGCGCTGGGTGAAGGTGGCAACACGGAGGGGAGGCATTCGTACGGCCCATGGCCTGTGCAACCAGCTACCTCTCACGCTTTCGAGGCCGCTGGTCCTGACTCACTTCCATGCCTGGAAGGCTCAAGCAGTCGAGCTCCCAGCACTTTGCACACAGCCCGTGCAGGAAGCACTGGGCAGGGGCACACAATGTACACGCGTGCCTCGCTGGGCACTGCAGAGAGCGGCGACCCCCAGGCCTGTCCCAGCAAGTAGCAGCTACCGCTGGGGAATGGCACGGCAGGACCCGACCCCCCTGCTCGGATGCTCCCAGGCCCTCGATGCAGCCTCTGCAAGCCCAGCACGTGGGAGAGCCCATCCCCAGCCAGCCGCACGCAGGGTCGGGAGGGGAGAGCGCCAGCGGCTCCGTCTAGAAGCTAAGTCAGGGCTAAGCATTTCCATGGGCCAGTCTAGCCCCCTCCCCTGCCGGCGCCTGGCCAAGCGTGGGAGAAAAACACACGCCTGCCGGAGCAGGCATTGCGTAAGCCTGGCCCACTGCCCGGCCCATCGCCTCCCAGCATGATTTACTTTCTAGGATTGAGGCATCCTCAACAGTGCTCACCCTGTGGCCCCAGCCTGAGCCCCCCCTCCAGCTGGCACCTCTGCGCCCTGCCACCTCTCCAACCCCCACCCAGTCCAGGGGGAACGAGCCCCCACTGCCAGCAGCTCTGCAGCACCCATTTGGCATCTCCCACACTGGTGCCATCCAGCCCGGACGCAAGCATCTGGCCTATTCCCCGAGGTCTCGGCTGGGTTACAAGCCGCACCCTTGCCCTGGGTCTCTGCGGCAAATGCCAGAGGAGCTCCCTGCTGCCAGAGGCTCCTGGAGGGCACATCTAGCAAGGGCTGGGCTAGACGGAGTCATGTGTACCCGCCTCCCGCCTGGGATGATTCATCCACCGTAATTCACCACCTGCCATCATGCATGACGCCGGGGGAAGAAGCCAGGGGCAAAGGAACTGCTCCAGGGCCTGCTCTCCATGCACAAGACAGACGGCAGGACGTGCTGCCCAGAAGCAGAGGTTTGGCTCCAGGACTCAGCGAGAAGATCCCACTACTGCTCCACTGTGGCACTGTGCGGCCCTCAGCTGCCGCCCTCCAGCCCCGGGGAAGCCATCCTCTGAGTCCTGCAGTGAGCACAAGTATTGCCAGCTCCCACCTAAGATACCCGTGCTGGAGCCCGGGAGCATGGTTAAGTACAACGCTGCCGGGCTGCAGAGCAACACACCCCCGGTGCTGGGTAACGCCCTGTATAGCTACTGCTGCACCCTCTGTGCACTGGATAACCTCTGCACAGATGCTGCAGCTGTGTCCTCAACCCTCTGCATCCCGGGACCCCCTTCCCTTCTCCTGCTCAGGCTGCACCTCCACGCTGAGGCCGGAGGGCTGCCTCCGCACGGATGCCCCACGCAAGGGCAGCTGGGCTGCTTCCGGTGGCAGCGATGGAGCAGCATAAAACCAGATACACAAAGAAAGGCAGGATGCTGCCTGGGGGCAGGGAAAGCAGCTAACACCACCCCGTGCACTTGCCCAGAGGCCCAGCTCCTGTATATCAGCAGAGATCAATATTCTCAAGCCATGGATCTGCAGAGCCACGCCAGGACCCCCTGCACCCATAAATGTGAGAGCGGGAGGCATCACCGCACTCACGGCAGTCACCCCTGCACGGGTCAGAGCCAGGACAATGGAGCGGTCACCAGACAAGCCAGCTACAGTACGGATGCCCCACAGAGCCAGGCTTTCTGCCCATGATCACACACAGCCGCCTGCACAAAGGGCTCTGGTATGACCCAGGGCATGCAGCGGTGTTTTAGGGCAATGGCCAGTCAGCGCATGACGACTGGTTGGAGGTGAGCAGCCACCAGAAACATGGGCACGTGCAGAGATTTGCGCCTCAGGCACCCAGATTGAAAACAGAGCAAAGCCAAGTAACCCCCAGCCACCTCCCTACCGTGTCCACTCGCTCCCGCCAGCAGGAACCACAGGCATCGCGCCCCACTGCCAAGAGATTCAAGTCCCATCTTCCTGGCCTTTCTACCCACTAACCCTTCATCTCCTGACAGCATTAAGACCCTGGCCACCAAGAAATCAGCCAGACACTCACTCCGTGGGCCGGACCAGGGCAGTGCTGCCCAGCCGCAGGATCAGCGGCCCTTTGGGATTGCGGATTTTCTTGATGGATGAGGTCTTCAGGAGAGCAAACCTTTTAATGAGGTTAAACCCTGTGGGGGAGAGAAAAGAGGAGCCCGGGTGAGACCAGGCCGAGCCAGCAGAGTCCATGGGACCGCATGGGGGAAACGCCACGTGCTGCAAAGCCTGGCAGATCTTCAGAAAAGGGAAAGGAGCCACGGGTCCAGGGCCCCCGGCTCCCCCGGGGCGAGGCTGGGAACCAGGCAGGTTCTGAAGCCAGCCGGGCAGGTGGGCGGATGCCGGCCCCATGTCTCACCTCTGCAAGCTGCTCTGAACCTGACCAGCAGCTTCCAAGGGGAAAAGACATCCTAGCCCAAAGCTCCTGGCCAGCTTCCCTCTGCAGCGCAGAGCTTCTCAGCGCTGAAGGCCCAGACACGGGCACTGCAAAACCTGGGCTCCACGCCTGGCTCTGCCCCAGCTCCCTGCAGGGCCACGCACACCTCGCCCCATCCCCTCCGCCCTGCTTCCCCAAGCACTGCAGAAGGAGGTGCTCAGCATCCCTGGGGCCACGGTTTGTCATAGGCTTCTCTTCCGCCCCCAAGAGACCAGGGCTGTGATTGGTCCCAAGTCTCCTCTCCCGAAGGTGTAATGATGAGTAAGGGGGTTCACTGCCCTCTCCAAATCCCTACTGGATTTGTCTTCCTGGGCCCGGCGCCTCCTCAACACCCCTTGCCCCCCACCTCGGTTTCCCCCAGCAGCTCCACAGCCCAGACCCGAGCACGTGGTGCCCTGCACGGACCCGCCACGCTGCAGACGGACCCTGGCCGGAAGAAGAGGGCTCCTTACCCGTGATGTTGGCATGGCTGTCACTGCTCTGCTCCAGCCTCAGCTCCTCTCGCTGTAGCTGCGGACACAGGTCCCCTGGAAGACAAACTGCTGTCATCGGCTGCTCCCAATAGCTACGTGCGCTCAGCGGGCTGGGAGCTGGGGGGGGGGGGGGGGGGCCTGGGTGTCAGGCTGAGCATGGCTGCATGGATCCCCGTGCTCCAGCCTGTGTCCCGGGGCTGTCCCTTCCATCTGCCCTGTTCACGGATGGATATCCCCTGCCCTGACCCACTTCTGTCCTGGCAGGAATCAGCTTGAACCAGCCTCACAGAAGCCGGAGACTGGCTCTGATTCATGCAACAGCACTGCGTCGCCTCCACTTGCCCCTGGGAAAAAAAATCAGCATCTGCCCAGGGGATCCAGGAACCTGCCAGCACCCAGAGACAAAATGCATTGGGCTCCTGAAATCAAGCCAGTGGCTGATGGAGCAGGACAGAGATGTTGTTTTTGCTCTGGCTTTTGGACCGACTCCGTGCCCAAGACCCCTGCTCGGTTTCAGAGACTGGGCCTGCCTGGCAGGCATTACTGTAATCCAGAGGGCCAGCCAGGCCCAGGCCTGGGACATCCCAAACTGCAATATCCTTTCAGGAGGGTCTGCTCCCCCCTCCCTGGGGCACAGCTGCTCCTCTTTGGAGTATGGAGTCCCGGGGGGCAGCTCCAGGTCTCCAACCCCTGGATCGTGTCCTACTGCCAGGGACTTCCCTGCCAAAGCCTCTTCCTCCACGAATGGCTCCTCCTCATAGCCAACTTTGACCAGAGCGAAGGGGAAAGGGGTCAAGACAAAAGAGAAGGGGGGTGAAAGAGCCGGGCTGGAAGGGACCTCCAGAGGTCATCGAATGCAACGTCCTGCCTGAGGCAGGACCATCCCTATCCAAGCCATCCTGTACACACCCCATCTAGCAGTCCACCCCGACGCAACACAAGATGTAACACTGGTAAAGCAAGGGGACCAGAGCGCCCACCGGCCTGCTGCCGTAAAGGTGGTTCGTATACGCTCCAGAGGTCCCAGGAAGAGGGTGGTGCCCTCTGCTACAGAGGAAGACCAAAGCCCCCTCTGACCATGGGGTACAAACCCCTCTTGACCCCCGATGTGACCCTGAGCAGACGGGCAAGCCAGGAAGCCCCAGGTTTAATTCCCAACAGGAGCACTGGTACTCTCCTTTCCCAATCCCCAGCCTTCGCTGCAGCCAACACGCAATGCCTCTGTGGAAGCAGGGGCCAACCAAGCAAATCCCAGCACATGTAGCAATAAGAAGGGGGGAAAAATCCTTACTGGCATCCTGTGGCAACCAGCAAAGCCCAGAAGCACATATAGCAAAACACAGGCAAAGCTACACCTAGATCATCCCTGCCCGACACCTGTCCAACCTTTTCCTGAACACCTCCAGCGATGGAGAGGCCACAGCTTCCCTGGGCAGCCTATTCCCCTGCCCCGCTGCCCTAACAGCAAAGTTGGGGTTTTTCCCTGAGATCCAGTCTGAACTGACGTGCCTGCAACTTGAAGCCGATGGTCTGCGTCACACTCTCGGCAGCACGGGAGACAAGATGTTTCCTCTCTTCTTTGTGGCAGCCCTTCAAGTATCTGAAGACTCCTATGATGTGCCCCTGCAAGCGCTTTTTCTGCAAGCTGGACACGTCTGCTTCCGTCAGCCTCTTCTCACTGACGATGCCCAAGACCTGTCCCGCTGCAAGGTTACCTGACTCTCCAGATGAGCCCAGCAGGGCTTGGCTTAATCTCAGGCAAGACCACGGGGTAGCCCGTGGCAGCACAGCCCGCGCCGAGCTCGCTGTGGGTACCCCGGGGTGAGGAGACCTGGGGAAGGCAGTGGAGCTGCTGAGCAAAGAGGCAGAAGTAAAAAGGAGACCTGCTGCGAAGAGGGACGAAAGGCACCGCCTGGTTCTCCTCTGGCTTCGTGGAGGGAAAAGGGTCCAGAGGGGTTGTGCCACCCCACATGGGGACGTGCTCCCCAGACAGGGTCTGCTTTGCCCTGTCACCCCTGCTGTCATGACTGGGTGAGCCAGTCTCAGCACTGACCCCAAGGAGTGCTGGCAGCCTCTTTAATCCAGAACCGTGTCCTGTCCGTGCCCAGGGATGCCGGCAACACACCAGCGCACCAGATGGACCTGCTGATTGAACCCACCCCAGGGGCCCCAGCTCCAAAGCCCAGCCCTTAGTCCCTCTGAGGAGCACTGGAAGAGGGTGGGGAACGCTCCAGCCCTGCACTGCCAACGTCAGCTGCTTTGCTGTGGCGGACTTGCAGCCAGTGCTGGGGTGGTAGCTGTCAAACAGCTCACAGCAACACTCCACAACACCTGGAAAGAGTCCGCTGCATCCCTCCAAGCCAGCTGCATGCAATGGTGGGGAGCTGAGATCAGACACTGAGGTTAACCCCTCTGCACCTGTCTCAGGCTGCTGCGCGCTGGAGAGGCCGCAGTGCCTGCTGTGCGGCCTCATCACTCGGCTGATGCTCAAGGCTTGACTTGAGATCTAAGCCGATTCCCAAAATATGCTTTCCGTGGGCTCAGCTGAAGCCAGGGAGGCAGGCCATGGCAGAGACCGGATCCAAGGAGAATCCCAGTTTGTAGAAGCTGGGCAGACAGTTTAGTGCATGGGAAATGGGACATCACATGGGCTTTTGCCACCATAGTAAATGCTGCTTGGCCAGTGAGCAAACAATAGCCTGGGACCCGCGGGTTGGATTTTCACTCAGTAACTGAGACAGGGCCAATTCAGCATGGGAAAGCTGAACCATATGGAAAAGTCTGGACTCAAAGCCAACGAGCCTGGCTCACACAGCAGCTCCCAGCTCCTTGTAGCCTACCCCTAGAGCGAGAAGGATCTGCCGGAGTCTCTACAAAACGCACATCAGGTCCCCCCCGGCAAAGGGCAGCACAGTCTACAGCTGCCTTTAGCAAACTCCTCTGCCCGCCTGGAAACTCAGCCTCCGCAGAGCCACCACGAGACCACTGGACTCGAGAGATGCCATCCAAGGATGCCCAAGGCTGCCTGGTGTCCGGGACCAAGACTGAATGAAGGGGAGAGCGCAGCTCTCTGCATGGAGCTAACCTCCGTATTCCCATTGCCGGGCTGCATCCAAACCTGCTCCCACCCTCCCCACAATTAGCAGGCCAGGCCCAGCCCGTGCTGCTAGTGCAAATGCTCCGATTGCTCGCCCCCACAGGGGTCACTGGCTTAACAAGAAGGCACACAGAGCCCGGGGCCTGGGTCAGCTTTGCTGTCTACAAAATGATGTTGCCGGTGCCTGGAGGAGCAGAGAAGCCCTTGGACGTGCAGCCGATGCCAAATCCTTGCAGAGAACAGAGCCGGTTTCCAGCAATCTGGGCTCCGATGTGCTCGCGGGCAAAGGAGGCTCCCCACGCCCCTCTGGCAGGGAGACCGCGCCGTAGGAAGAGGGACCCGCTCCAAGAGGAGGCCCCGTCAGTGATTTCACCGCTGGCTGCCACCCCGCCCAGCGTGACTCCAGCCTCTTGGCCCGTCTTGCCTGGGCAGGCGTGTCGGGGGATCAGCTGGAGGGGGAGGCTTGTGCACCGCAAGACAGAGAAGTGCATGTGCTCCGGGTTGCGGCATGCCCAGCTCGGCACCTTTGGGGCGCTCCACGCTGGCTCGCCCGCTTCTCCAAGGCCTCCTGGCTGCCAGGTGGGGAGAGCAGGAGGTGATGGAGCAGTTGGGACAGTGGGATCCAGACACGGCATCACAGGAGCCCCAGGGCAGACTCCAACGGGGGCCCGGGCCCTTGAATTCCCCTCCCCTCCTCACCCCCAGCTTCAGGGCTCCTGGCTGAGGTGCCAAGTCCAATAGCCGGCTCCAAATTGCTGAGCCCCTCTGTCAGCTCTCGGCCCAGCCTTCCCTGCCAGTCCCAGCTGGGAGGCTCCATGGAAAGGCACGGGCCTCAGATCTCCGTTGCCACCAAACAGCCATTCGCACCATCACAGACCTTCACGCACACCGCACTGGTGCAAAGGACTGCACAAGAGGCCTCTGCATTGCGAGGAAGAGGGCAGAGACCCCACCAGGCTGGCGGGGTTTTGGGACACTGGTGCTCGAGCTCTTGTCACCAGCTGCCTGCATCACCTTGGTCAGGTTGCTTCCCCTCTCGGTGCCTCAGTTTCCCCACTGAAAAGCAGGGGTGCTATCCCTGGCCTAATTCCAAGGGATGCTCTCCCAGGATGCGTCACCCATCAGACACCAGCTCCTCTCTACCTCAGGAGACACCAGCGGCAGGAGGAGCGAGCAGCTCTCAGCAGGGAGAGGGATTTGCCAACTCTTCATGCCCCAGGGACCCTTCGGGCATCGGGGACTCATGTGCACGGAGGCTGCAGGCCGGAGAGCCAGCGTGCCTCTTAACTAGCCCTGACAGCAGGACAGAGCCCGGAGGAAGAGCTCCCTACAGACAGGACCCCCCACCCCAGCAGGTCACTTCTTGTCCTGTCCATCACTGCTTGAAGGCACCTCCACCCCCACCCCATAAAGCACCTCACCGCCCTGCAGACAGATCCCCTGTGCATGGAAGGGGAGAGGCGCTGGGAACAAGGGAGCACGAAGGCACCCCCAGTGTAGAGCAGTCCCCTGTATTTTGGGACCAGCGTGTCCTAAATGAACCATCCCAGGCTCATTAAATGGAAGCCAGCCTGTCATTTCCGGTTAATAAACCACATAGTGCAGAGGGTGAAGGAGGGAGGTGGGGGTGGCATCCGGGCCCTGCAGCTCCCGCAGGAGCCTGGAGGAGAGGATGGGTCCATGAACCGCTCTGTTAGGTAACGTGGAGGCTGGGGCTGGGGCTGGACAGACACGTGCACACCCACCCTTGACAGCATGGCCCCAGCTGCACTGCCGCCATCCAGCTCCAAAGCACCCCGGGGCACTGTCCTGGGACACACTCTGCCGTCCCATGCAATCAAAGGCAAGTCGGGCCAGAAGAGCCCTCCAGAGGTCATCTAGTCCAGGTCATCAGGTCCTGAGGCAGGACCGTCCCCATCCAAGCCATGCTGCGCAACCTCCTAGCAAAACTGCAGTCAACCCGACGCAACGCAAGATGTAACACCCGAACCTGCCCCCGGGAAAGCAGGGGGGCCACAGCGCCCAATGTCCTGCTTCTAGACAAGGTTGGTTATACACACTGTTGTACGGAGATCCCAGGTAGTGCCACGCACTGCCCCCCACCCCCTCCCAGCTACAGAGGAAAGGAAACCCCCCCGGGCCGTACCAATCTGATCCAGGGGCAGCGCTCCCTCCTGACCCCAAATGCACCGTCAGTCTGACCCCGAGCAGAGGGGCAAGACCCTTTAGCCAGGAGCCTCGGGCTTTGGTCCCAGCCCGGTCAAACCTGGGTGGCTGCAGCCAACACCCAATACCTCTGAGGAAGGCTTAAAAACACCCTGACACATGGAGCAGAAAGGCAAGGGGGGGGCAAACCTCCCTCTGTGAATTCCCCCCTGCCTTCCAGGAGGCAGAGAGGAAGGGTGCCCAGTGGTTAGAGCAATGGCTTGGGCTGTGAGCACGTCACAGGGCCAGGTCCCCAGCTGCAAAGGGACCTAATGAGGTGCAGCGAGGATGAAGGCAGTAAAGGCTGGAGGTGCCCCAAGGCCGGCCTTCCCGAAATGCCCCTTTCTGCAGGGCTGGGGACAGGACCCCACACCGGACTCTGGGCCCCAGCCCCTGGTCTTCTGCACTAGGCCATCCTCTGTGTCATCCGCACCCCAGAGGAACTGGGGCAAGAGAGTAGGGCCTTTTGGGGCTAACGCTTCCCGCAGCTGGGACATGGGCAGGAGCAGAGCAGGGCCTGGGCTGCACCGGTGCCTGCTTGAGAATAACTAGCAGATTCGCAGAGGAACCACGCCAAACCCCCTCTTGCCAAGCACCAAGGGGACCAGGATTCGAACCCAGTGCTTTGCATGCGACGAGCGGCAACCTTCCCTGCAACCCCCTGCCCCTGCAGCCTGGACCCTAGCCACCCTGTATCCCCCGCCTGCTACTGCTCCAGATGCAAGCACCCCAGGCACTGCTGCACCCACACCCCCTAACCCAGCCTGCCCTCGACCGCAGCTTGCTTACCTTCTCCGGACACAGGCAGCTTCCCGCCTCGGCAGGCTCCCAGGAGGCCGGCGATGCAGAGGGCCGAGGCCCAGGTGCCCCACATGGTGCTTCAGAGGGGCTCAGACTTTGCTCTCCCTAGAAGCAAAAGGGGCCGGTGCAAATCAGGTGCCCGCCAAGTGGACGGCTGCTAGGTTTTGCATCGGCAGGACCTTGGCTGGGAGCCACTGGGGCCCCAGAGCAGGCACTTGGCAGCAGGGAATTGGAGGGCAGCTCTGGGCCAAGCACTGGCCTTCCAGGGCGGGCAGAGACAGGCCCAGGAAAGGCACGGAGCTGAGAACCGCGCTCCAGGGGATCAGGCTCAGCCTCAAAGCGCCCCGAACCCCGATCTGGTCCCAGGACCGGCTGTTTGACCCACCCGGCCCGTGCCGTAAGGGGTGGAGGCTGACCCCACAGCACCTCGCCAGCCACCTGCTCTCAGGACCTGCCTCTCCGCTCCCCTCCAGCTCCAGACCCCAGCGAGCGCTGCCCGGGGTGTCACGGGTGCAGCATCTCCCCGGAGCCCCCGAGACTCTGACGGGCCGCGGGCATCGCCCCGCCGGCGTGCAGAGAGGAACAGCCCTGCGTGCAGATGCCACCCAGCCTGGCCCCCACCGGAGCCACCGCTCCACCGGGCAGCAGTCAGGCCCGTTGCTGCGGCCGCCACGCCGAAGCCGACTTCGGGCGACGCGCGTCCTGAACGCACGCGGTCCAAGCGCCCCCGCGCCCCGGGGAAGGTCCCAGACGCAAGCTGCTCGATGCAGTGGAGCGGGGGCCGGTTCAGCAGCCTGCACAGGCCTTGTGGACGCCTGCCAGGGGCTGGTTTCCAGGCAAGGGGGTTTTTTAGCAGGCCCCGAGACGAAAAGCTCCTCCTCCTCCTCCACGACTGTGCTCAGACGTTTCCCTGCGAAGGTCCCGCTCAAGGCAGAAGACCTGAACCAGCCCCACACCTGGAGACTTTGGGCTTTCCTTTCCCTTCTCTCCCTGGCAGCTCAGGCTGTCTTTTCGCCCCGACAGAGGGACGCTCGGTGCCCCCCGATGTCGCCCACCCCGATGTTGCAGCTGATCCCAAAGACACCCCCGCCCCCCAGCAAAGACTCCCCTCGGGCTCCAAAGTCCCCTTCTCCCCCGCCTCGCTCTGCCCCACGCAACCGGGGCCCAACGGGCGGGCAGGGGGTCCTGCTCCCAGCAGCCAGGAGGGCACGGCGGGCACCAGGGTCTTGCCCCCCTGCCCGGTGGAGGCGTAGGGCCAGCCGGGCCAAAGGAAAGGAGGGGACGGAGGATCCGGCGGCGGGAACAGCTGGATGCACATCTGTTCTGCACCCCAGCGGGTGGAGGGCGAGGGGGGTCTGGGATGCAGCAGGGCAGGGCAGGGGTGCCCACGCTTACCTGCCCCGGTGCCGGGCCCGGGCCCCGCCGCTCCCCGGGCAGCAGCGTGCAGCAATGCCGGAGGAGCTGTGCGCGCAGCTGGGACGGGGCAGGGAAACCCCCTCCTTCCCTCCCTGCTCCCCGCCCAGGCCTGACACGGCTGCAGCCGGCTTCCCCGCCCGCCGGCGGCGGGGCTCGAACCCGCGCAGCGCCGAGCCACCCTGGGGAAACAGGCTGGGGACCCTGCGGCCCCCTCCCCTGCTTCCTGTGCAGGGGGAAACTGAGGCCGAGGCAAGGGGACCCCCCTTGCGGGAAGAGCGCAGCGCGGGGTGCCAAGGGGCCCATGGGCCCGTCAGGGCAAATGGGCACGCGTGGGGTCAGAGGGCACAGCCCGGTGCCCGGGGTGCCCTGGCCGCTGTTCCCCAGCCCCAGTTGCTGGAGGGAGCGAGGCCAGAGGCAGGGCCTGGCGTCAGCATCCCCCCCCAGAGCTGCCGCTGACTTCCCAGACCAAAATAGCTCCTGCAAAGGCGCCAGCCCCGGCTCGCGGCAGGGGAGTGGGGCTGGAGTCGGAGCTGCTGAACGCCCAGTGCTCAGGGGCCCCTGTGCCCTGGTGGGAGCCGGCGCAGCCCTGGGAGCCTCCCGTGCACCTTGCCAGAGCGCAGCCCCCCTGCTGCACCCAGTGGGCACCTCATGGCAGCTCCTTGCACCTCCCCAGGGCCTCCTCTTCCTCAGCCCTGCTCCAGCCCCTGCAATAGGGGCCGGAGAGTGGCTTGGGCAGTTGTTGCTCCCCACGTGCAACTCAGAGCAGCCCCATGGCTGCTCTAACCCAGCACCGGATCCAGGCGCAGCCCTGCAGAGGCAGGTTCGCTCCCCTTTGCCAGGCGCGGAAAGGAAATGCAGCTGAATGACTCAAGAGCCTCCAGCACAAGGACGTGGGTGCAAAGAGACACAGCAACATATCACCCACCGGCAGCACCTCCAGGTTGGCACGCAGGCGAGCCAGGCAGTGGAGCACCAAGCCCTTCTCCAGCCGAGGGCCAGCCAGCTCGTGTGACCGCACCGGCTGCACGATGCCGGGGCCACTCGCCCCCCCTGCATCCACCTCTCACCGGGCCCCAAAGCCAGCTGCTGGCAGAGACTGAGCGCCTCTTCCTCCCGCCAAGTGGGGGGAGGTCTGGTGAGGACGGAAAAAGGCGACGCGAGGCTGAGAGACGTTTCCAACCCCAAATTGATGACAGACGCGGCGGGGGAGCAAGCGAACCGCGGGCTCCCGCCCCCACCCCGCCACGTTCAGTGGGACAGGCTGACTCAGGCAAAATCCTCCAACCTCAAGGATTCCCGTTTGCAACCAAATGCCGCCACAGAGAACTTGCCGGGAACTGATTTTCCAGCGGTAGCAAGCAGGGTGGGAGTCACCAGTCCCTGGCTGTGCTTCCCAGGCAATGGCTTAACCAGGAGCAGCAGGGAGACATGGGAGAGGGGGTCAGCTTAACAGGAGAGCCCCTGGGCCGATGCCCGTGGTCAAAGCGATGCATGGCCCTGCCTTCCAGCCTTGACCTTATGGACCCAGCTGCCCCCCGGCCAGGCCTAGGCTGTAGGTGACATCTCAGAGGAAGTCTCCAGGCAGGAACATCACCAGCCAAGAAAACCTTCAAAATACTTATCTGGTGGTGGAGTCAAGCTCCCAGGGGGACAGCTCGGGGTAGGGGGGGCAGGAGACCGGCCCCAGTGAGGAACTGGACTGGGGGCTGGCAGAGTTGGGCCACTGGCCGTGTTAGGTCCAGCCTGTGGAAATCCCTGCCCCTGGAGGTGTTTGAGCCCAGAGACTGGGTGCTGGGCTGGGCATTGCAGAGGAGGGCTGACCCCTCATCATCCCCCCAGCCCTGCATGGCCAAGCATCTGCGGGCCCGGCTGGCTCTGTCAATGCTCCAGCCCACGGCATCACCGCCGGACTGTCCAGACAGGCCCTCGGGAGACAGCAGATGCTCATGTAGCGCCACTGCCAGTCACTCGCAGCCCCACCGTCCTCCCCCTGCCCCTGCCTGCTCTCGCTCCACCTGGGGGTTTACCCCGCTGAGCTCCCATAGCAGGGAGTACCTACCCCAGGCAGAGACCTCCATGGAGGAGGGACCGGCCTAGGATTTGAGGCAGCTCCAGTTCATTCCCTAGTGCTGTGCCTCAGTTTCCTCACCCGGAAGATGGAGAAGCTAATATTCCCTTCCTCCCCCCTCTCTGTTTAGATCCCAGGTTCTTGGAGGCAGGCCCAGTCGCTCACTGTTTCTTGTACAGCACCTAGCACAATCCAGCCCTGCTCTCCCAGCACTCCCCCAAACCCAACAAGACATTCCCTTTCATCTTTGCTACTATCTTCATGGCCCCCAAAGCAGGGGTACAGGCCCCTCTCCCCACCTTTCCATCCCTTCTCTCCCCTGACCAGCTCTGCTGTGCTGGCAGAGAGGACTCGGTTCCTCTTCCTTCCCTCAATCCAGTGACAAATCTATTTACACTGAGGCTTTACAAATGTGTATTAGAGACCATGCATCTCAATAAATATGCACTAATTAACAACTGATATTTATTCAGCCCAAAGCAAATAAGCTGTCTCCAGCAAACCCAAGGAGGAGCACTCGGTTCCAATCCTCCCCATTTATTCCAGAGACAGCACCCACCATGCAGTGACAGAGTGGTTCTCCACTTGCTGGTTGCGTACAGTAGCAATTAAGGGTAATTAAAGCAAGTGGGTATGAAATATCACCAAACTTTTATAATTCGTTCTTATTGGACAATTATTCTCCCGGAGCTGCTCTTTGTTGAAGCCAACCAAGAGCTATTAAACAACCCAGTTTAGGGATAAACGTGAAATAACGAGGTTGATTTGTGTACCTCCATCTAAAGGTTTATGTGGCAATGAAAAGGCAATCGCAGCTACAGAGACAATCTTGTGTCACCCCAAAGTGTGAGATAAGGGACAGGCTTGTAATAGAAGCAGCCAGACTCACTAGATAGCATCATTCAACAGAGAGACATTCATAAATTAAATGCGTAACCCCACCCCGGTGCAATCAGATAGGTTATTGGGGGGGTGTCACAAGGTGCTGCTATTATACTTGGCTTCACAAGTTCTCAGCAACAGAGCGTGGATGGGTTTTGGAAACGATGGTGGGTTGGCTTTAAGCGTGGTGTGGTTTGCATTACAGGGAGCTGCAGCAAGCAGCAAGGACAGTTACTGATTTGCTCTCTGCCTTCATCACTCTAATTAGATGGCGTTCATGAAGCAGTCAGGCCCCCTGGAAAGTAGGCACTGGCCTTTGGGCTGAGAAGCTTGATAAGGGATGAGACTGCGTGCCGTTTGTGACCACCTCGGTTCCAGGACTTGTGTATAGATGGCTAGGGGAAGATACGCTAAGCACATACCCAGATTCCACTGAATCCTCCTCCAAGCTGGCATGGCAAGGCCCAGACGACTCCTACTGCTTGGCGAAGGGGCGACTACTACATCCACTTAACCAGCGAAGGAACCGAAGAATAGGCAGGTGATCACATCTGATCATAGCCAGCATGTAGCACTCGACGCACAGGTGGGAAACAGGTCCCGCTGGGTTGCACGTGCCCACTGCATTACAATGGCGTGATGCCTCCTGCAGCAGGATGGTCCATTGCTTTGTTCTGAGATCCCACAGGTGATGGAGGAGGGAGCCACTTGGTTCTCCCACGTTTGCTGCACGGTAGCAGGCAGGGCACACGCACCTCTTCCCCATCAGCAGAAAGGAAGCCCGGCTCATTTCCAGCCGGGGTCTCATGAGACTGGAGGAAGCAGGAGCTGTCGGGCACGTGGGTTCTGCTACCACCCGTGAGGTATCGTGAAATACAAACACCTTGTGGCAGTGATGGGGCAGTCACCTCCGCGGGGGGTGCAAATGGCTGATGCATCACACAAGGTCTCTCAGGGCAAGGGAGCTTTCCACCCCAGCTGTGCCCGTGTGCACAGCAGGTCGGCATCACCCCTCTCCCTGTACCTGGCACCTGGAAGGAACAGGATCCCCTCCGGCAGTGTCCACTTTTTGCTCCCCGGCCCTTGCTTTAAACCAGGAGGACTTCACAATTGCAACCAGAGGCCTCTTGCTGCCTGAGCTATCTGCCCTGCATGCCAGAGCCAGTTCTGCACCTCTCGCATGCAGCAGCCTGAGCCCATTACTGGAGCATTTTACATGCCTCACCCCCTGGAGAGAGGTAACCACCTTGTGTAAGGGGAAAACTGAGGCACAGAGCAACCGACTTGCTGCCATTCACATCAGGGTCTCGAGTCTTTCCTGCTTCATTCCTTCGACACTCGTTTGCACCAGGGCAAGCAGGGGTCACCATGTCCACTGGTGCACAGAAGTCAATGACCTGATCCCACCCCCACTACTCAAGTGTAAAGGACTTTCCCCAGCAGCAGGGAGACCAAGCCCCAGAGCCTGGCACTGGCACTCAGCTAAGCCCCTGCTTCAGTTCATGTATCAGGAGTGACAGGAAAGCCACGCTCGGTCTCACAACAGCAGGGCAAAGCCAGGGCCGCGGCTGTCAGGTGCTGGGCATCTCCCCCGCCGCTGCTAATGAGGGTCATCTCTCTCCGCTGCCTCAGTGAGCGATACCGGAGACGTGCAGACCCCGTTAGCCAGCTGCCACCTCACAGTGCATCGTTCCTCCACGCCATTGTGCTGGCACCTCCTCCCCAACCCCTACACGCCCCACCGTGCTACCACACTCCTGGTCCCAGGTCCAGCACACCCAAAACAGCTGGGTGCAACTAAACCTGGGGTCCCACCCTAGTCATGCCTAGAAAGAGATAGCCCCTGCTGCAAAGAGCTTGCAATCCAGATGTGGGCAGGGAGCAAGGAGGCCGGGGAGGCATGGTGACAGCCCCAAAGTCACCCAGCAAGGTGGCCTCAGAGCAGGACCAATGTCCCATCCTTCTTCCTTGAGCGCCGACCTGTTGTTGCCGCCCACAGAGTCCAGAGGCACAGGGCCCCTGCCAAGATGTGCTCCCTGCCGTGCCAAGCCCCTTTCCCTGCCCCCATGGGCATACGGCACCGTCAGCTTCAAGCAGCTGCCACATCCATCTTGTGTGCAAGGGGCACCTTCAGCGTGCACTGGCTGGGCTCTCCAGTATAAAGATCCCTTTGCAGTGGGCCTGTAGGCAGCTGCCCATCTCTCAGGCTAGGATGCAGAGCAGCCCAGCCGGGCACCTGGAGGGAGCTCTCCACATCGACTCAGTTACCCACGAAGAGCCCTGGCCGGATGGAGGCGGGTGCGGCGCCGTCAGTCCTTTCCCCAACAAGCTGCTCTCTTGGTACCTGTCTAACGTGCCCCAGAACGGCTCCGGTTGAAAGCCAGCGCTATCTGGCAAACTATTAGTCTACCCCACACCCTGATGGCTCCTATTCTATCCAGCCAGTGATCAAGCCAGCCCCCTTGATTGCACCATAGGAGATCGACTACAATAGCAGGGCTGGGAATACACCCCCATTTCCCAACGGGGAGATGATCAGATGCTTCCCGGCTTCTCCCCAGTGACAGCTTTGGGGAAGACTTTCTGCTTAGCAGTAGCCGGGTATGACCAGGGGCACCAGCAAAAAGCACGACATAGGAGGTAGTGGTTTGCTTGGAGAGTCAAGATCACAGCTCTCCCCTCAGGCAGGCACGGTGAAGGCAGCACGCGAGGGAAGGATGTGGGCAATATCATGTCCATCTGCAGTGAACCGGTGCCCCTTGACAGCTGGGAGCAGTCGTCAGCACGAGTCCAGAGCAAGGCTCAAACCTGTGCCCTTGGAGCTGAAGTACGACCCCTCCATGCCTCTGCCAACCCACCCCAGTAACAGACTGGGGTGCAGCACTTCAAACCGCAGGAGACTAGCACGCGCTCCCAGCTCCCCCACGGCATCCCCATGAGCCCTGCACATGTCACATAGCCCTTGGAGGGCCGACCTGCAGCACGCATGCCACAAGCAGCATGGGCAGCCAGTGCGTGTGGCGTGCGGCAGATCAGGCAGGAAGCACAGGCCAGGGAGCAGACATCAGGGCAGCAGATAGGACAGGGAGCAGATAGAAGAGCAGCAGATAGGACAGGGAGCAGACAGGAAAGTAAAAAAAATCAGGCAGGAAGCACAGTGCGGAGAAGAGAACAGCAGACTCAGTATGGGAAAGGAATCAGAGCGGCACTTGGGGGGGTGCAAAGCTAATTTGTGGCCCTCTCTGACTTAGTTTCTCTGGGCCCAGCTCCTCTCCTGTATAATTCAGGTTATTGTTTCTCCTGCCTCTTCCCTGCCTCACCTGTCAGCCCTTGGGGGCAGGGGCCATCTCATCAAGCACGTACAGCACCCGGCGCAGCACAGCTATGACCTCCGCCGGGGCCCGCAGGCACTACGCACATGTAACGACAAGGGAGAGGAAATCAGAGAGAGGAGACAATGACTCCTGCCACCTCCTCCTCAATGACTCTGCACAGAAGCGAAGAGGTCGGCGTGGTTTTGCTCCCGAACCGGAGCCCAGCCTTCCAGATTGCACACGTGCAATGCCCGGCTTCGGCCCTTGACGTCCGTTCGCCCCAGCCGTGCTGGGAACCATCTCCATTTGACTGCTGCGGAGACCCAGGCCTGCTCTGGGGTTGATGGGCCGTCTGGATCCAAGAGGCCGTGCCCACTTGCACGTAATTAGGAACGGCTGCGGAGGAAGAGATGGAAGCGAGCGAGAGCAGCAGCAAAACTGGGGGAGGAGGAGCCAGGAGATGGGAGGCTGCGGGAACCCCGCTGCCCAGCTCACACACACATACCTACAGTCTCCCTCTTGCTCAGACACACCAGGGTCCCCCACATAATCACACCAAGGTGCCCGTGTGTGAACCCAACACGATCTCTCAGGCCAGTACGGGCACACAAAGGCACTTCTGCCGACATACTGCATATACTCACTCTCACCGCGCCCCTTGCCCTCTCTCACTTATGTAATGCCCCAGGAACTCGCACACATACGCGTAAACCCAGCACATGCACACACAGAGCACCCACACGCACCCCCAGCATTCACACACACCCCACGCACACTCTTATGCTCAACACATGCACATACCCGCTCCACATTCTGTCTTGCACACGCACACTTATACCCAGCACATGCACATACTCCAGCATTCACACACACACACACACACACACACACACTTATACCCAGCATATGCACCTCCCCACCACATACACACCTGAACTCACATGCTAGAGCAGTGCCAAGATGAAAACCCCATTTTGAGGGCTTGCTGCCCACCTTCATTCTGGATACGAACACGGCCCAGAAACACCAGTGCTCCCAGTGAAAGCAAAGGTCTCCCATCCCCACCCTCCAGCCCACCGGTCGTTCCAGAACAAGGGCAGATATTTCATTTGGACTGATGCTGAACATCACCTTTCCCTGATTTTAACACATCTGATGACAAGCAAATGAAAAGGACACGTCCTTTCGACCCCCACATGGCCGCGTCCTGGCTGTGCCGATGGGGCAGGCCGTGCTCTGGGCCAACCAGTGTGTTTAGGACAGAAATGGCTGAGAAAAATCACAGCAAAATTTTAAAAAACAGGCAATTCTGCCTGTGGCTTCACTGCACCAGAGCTGCTGCACAGAAACCGGTCCCCTGGGGTATCTGATCTGTTCGTATGTGTGCATTTACGCAGATCCGCACCACTTCGGCACACAGCTGCTCTGGGGCACACTATACCCACACCCTCCCCCTGCAGCCTCAGCTCACAAGTGCACGCGCGCATGTACGCACGCACACAAATACGTGTGCACACACATTCTCCAGCCTGGCCAGCAACATGCTCCAAGAAGCCCAGCTCCACCCCCAGCTCAGGGATTTCCCCTTGCCCCAGATGCCATGGAGCCCCCACCCCACCAGCTGGAGCAGTGCAGCTGCAACCAAGCCAATGCTTCCAGGGTCACGGGGGCCTGAGCCAGAGACCCACAGCCCAAACTCTGCAACCAAGCTAGAGGCATAGGAGGGCTGGGAGGGGGTAGTGGATGGGCCACCCTGCCCCAAGGTGCCCAGAGCAGACCAGGTGCAAAAGGGCCTGGGGAAAAAGCCCACACCATGGGCCAACCCCTGCCCTGAGGGCACTGCTACCCATCACCTTGTCCTACAACAGCCCCTGCACCCTCCTTGCCCTGAGTGGGATCCCCCTGCTCCCGCTGTCAGCCCACCTGTCCCCTCTCCGAGGGAGGAAGAGGCTCCAAGTGCCCAGACTTCTCCTCTGCACGGGCTCTGTCCTGCCCTGATGATGGCACCTCTGCAAGGAAATAAAAGCCATTAATCACCAGCAGATGCCCCAGGAAATCTTTCTGCTGCCTCTCGCCCGTGCCATGAAGCCCTGCAAATGGATGCTTTGGAGAGAGTTAACCTGAGCCCAACAGCAGCAAGTGCAGCGCCAGGGGCTGTCCTGCTCCCTGAATCCTAGGGTCCCAGGGGGGAGGCATGGGGGGATCTCCATATCACAGGGACCCTTGGAGAGCAGTGACCCATGAGATCCAGGAGCAACCATGGAGCAAGTAGAAAAAGAGGGAAGCAGTGAGGGTTTGGGGTGCAGCTGGGACCCCCCCCAAAATCAGCCGAAAGATGCCCTTCCTTGAGGCAGCCAGGCTATGCTGGGTGCCCTTGCTGGGAGGGGGTGGTCTGTCCATGGGCACCGCTCCAGCTCCTCCCCCTGCAGCTGCCAAGGACAGCAAACAGCGCAGTGTGCCCCCAACACGCATGCACGTGTGGACCCCCCCCGCCACCTGACACAGCCAGTCTCCCAGACACCTCTCCTCCCTCATAGCCCTGCCATGCAAATCCTTCTTCCAGCTGTAAGGAAAGAGGGGCAGGGGTAGATGGGCCCCCAGGATAGATGGGCCCATGGCTGATGCTCCGTGGGTGCCACTTTTACTGCCACAATGGGGTGGACGGAACAACGTTCCCCCCCTTGCACACTTTGTCACACATTGAACTGGCAATACTCAAGCACGGTACTGAGTAACGGCTATGATGCGTCCTAAGCCCTGTAATGCAGATGGTGATTCTCCTTGCACCCCAGAGCCAGAAAAGGGGGCTGCAGCTGTGCAGCAGGAGGATCTCAGCTCTGCGCTTGGCATTTTCCCTTCATGCTTGTCTGCATCGGATCAGTGCTCCCTGGAGGCGGGTGCTCGACCCAAGCCTGTAGTAGAGGGAGGGAACGGGCCAGGACAGTGTGGGACTGCAGCTGGTGGCAGAGAGGCACTGGGAGCAGCTGCAGGGTGACATTCACCCCTGGGGCCACCCAGGAAGGTGTAGGAGGGGGAAAATCCTCAAGGGGGGGGCAATTGGGGTCTATTCTGGGGCAGGCGGGTGAACAAAGAGCCCAGGGGGCCCTGGTGCCCAGGCAGCCTGGTCGGCAGGGTGCAAACAAGCCACCTCGGCACATTCGACCCATCCCCAGCCCAGTCTGGGATGCATCAGAGCCCTTTGTGTGGGGAGGGAAACTGGTGAGAGCAGCAGAGCTGGGCCCCAAAGCCCCCGCCAATAGCTGAGGCAGACCAGGTCCTTCCCCCATCCACACCCCCAGCCCCAGCCAGCCCCTCCCAGGATGCTCCCATTAGACCGCAGCCTCGTTCCAGCCATTTATCTGCTCCAAGCCCTTGGATGAGTCCCCGAAACCCAAACCAGATGATGCCGGGAGGGACTCCGTTATGCAATTACCCTCTTAAAGGGACAGTGTGGGGGCACAGGAGACATTTCAGGGGATTTGAACCTGCCACCTCCAAGGGGCAGGCTGGATGAGGCCCCTCCACAGCCCAGGCAGAGGGTGTCCAGGCTTCACCCACCCTCCTGACCTGCAGGGTCAATGCAGTGGAAGGAGGAGGGAGCTCTTGGCACCTCCAGATGCCAGGGGAGCAGTTTCTATTGTCCCCAGCAACCACCCCATGTGCCACGGGGCCTGCCATGCCTGCTGCCCCCTGCATCCTAACTCGGGGGGCAGTGCCAGCCCCTCCCATCCCTCCCCAGGGGAGCAAGCCGCCTGCAGCCCACAGCACCCAGCACGAAGGCAGGGGATCCCCGCACCGTCCCACGGCAGTCCGCGGAGCTGCCCTGGGGGCAAGGGAAGCGTGGCAGGTGGAGCAGGGCAGCAGGCTGGGACGCCTGGGTCCTCGGACACACGGGCACTCACAGTGTGCCCAAGCCAGGGAGAATCGGTGCCCACTGGGTTAAGGAGGGGTGTCCATCGGAGCACCACCAAGGCCCAGTGGGGTAGGAGGGGGAAATGATCCATTCCCTGCCCCAATGCCCATAGGACAGGGCTTTCCTGCCCCTCCTGGGGAGACTGGGAGTGCGGGATGCTCACGAAGAGGCTCTGATGCAGCAAGAGGCTGCAGCCACAGGAGCTGCTTCATGACCCCTGCTCTGCCCCCAGCATCCAAAAGGAGCCAGGGCTTAGGGGCTGGCAGAGCTCAAGTCCAGAGACCTGGGGCGCCTAGTCCCGGCTCTCCCCAGGCAGCCGACCCCTGATGCCATCTAGCGGCACTCCAGCCCCCTCATCCACTCCACCAGAGGCAGGGAGAAGGGGCATCAGCCCCCTCCAGCCTAGCAGTGACAACAGCTTGTGTCCCCATGAAGTCTGCCCCACATCAGCCCTGCAAGACAGGGCTCCAGCCCCCAGCAGGCTCCCTGGCACATCCATCACAGCCTGTCTTGGGGTGGGGAGCAAGATGGGACAGAGATGACATGCCCCAGAGGGGTCCAGCATTGCAGGCAGGTTGGGGGTGCACTGGCTTTCTGCAGCACCCCCCATCTGACGAGTTCAAGCTGGACACCTGCCCTCCCCTCCCCCAAATACAATCATGAGGATGCAGCGAAGCCAGGGGAAGTGCAATCCTGCCCCCGTGGCGCCGGGCAGACGCGACTAGCGGCGTGCACAGCCCTGGCTACAGGACTTCTCTGTCCTGGGTGCTGCCACGTGGCCGAGAACGTGGCCCAGCGCAGCAGCGACGGGCCCCAAGTCTGCACCCCCCGAGGCAGATGGGGACTGTGGCTCATCACAGGCTGGGGAGGATGTGACCCCTGAACCCTCCATGGAGAAGGGGATCTGCTCCATGACTAGATAGCTAGGGCTTCTACCCTCTTTCCCCAGCCCACCCCAGCCACGGGAACCCACCTGGGGCAGCCGCCTCGCAGCCTCCGCCCAGCCCTGACACTGCCACTCCCTGCTCCCGCTCTCAGGAGCTGCGCTGTGCTTGCATGGGCACTTGTGAAACGTGAAAACACCTCGCACGGGGGTCGCACCAGGGTGATGCTCTCCCTGGGCCCAGCCAGACCTGGCCCAGGCTGCCTCCTAGCACTGCTAACCCCATGGGAGCCAGGCTGGGCCTGGGGTCAGCTGCTGCCCACAGCACTCCCACGTCGTCCTGAATTTTTCTTCTTGGGAAAAGCGTAAAGGTCTTTTTTTCACTCCTCTGCCCAGCCTAGGGGCTTGCCCTGTCCCCAGATTCCCTGCAGGCGGGACCCCGCTGTCCGGGCAGCCGTAGCCTAGCACACGCCTGGAGCCGGCTGCACCCATTCTCTAGGCGGGACCACTAGAGGGTGCCAGCTGCTCATTGATTTATATTGTGGGGACCAAGGGGGGAGGTTGCAAGGTGGAGCCGGAGCTGAGGAGGGAGACAGCAGAGCTTACCCAGGCCCTCTGGCGCCTGGCCTTCGCTCCTAGGCCTGGGGTGATGCTGTGGGGTGGAGGTTGTGGGGAGATGAAAGACATCAGAGCACCAGCAAGCCCCTGCCCGGAGTGCGAGTGTCCTGGCTGAGCAATGCTGCTCCCAGTCCAGGGCAGAGCTGCCAGTGCAAGACCCCTTGCGGGGACGAGGGTCAGACCATTCAGGCATGGAGCTGGAGGGAAGGGAGCCAAGCCCGTAACCCCCGCAGATCCCAGCCCCAATGCCTGAATGGTCTGACCCCCACCCCCACCTGAGTGGGGTGATGGGCTGTGCACTGGGGGCTCCAGCCTGGGATGGGAGCAGCACCGGGGGCCTGGGCCAGGTCTGCTCTCTCCCTCCCCACCCACCCTCCAGCTCACACCCCGGGCACATTGGAGCTGGGCTTAGCACGGCCTAGAGACTCCCACCTCTGAGCCCCTGCCTCGTGCTGGGAAAGCAGAGCTGCCCCCCGAAGGGTTAACGTGGTCTCAATGCAGGCTGCGCAGCATGGGTGCAGCCTGCCAAGGCGTCGGCATAATTTACAGCCAGAACATTTTCCAATGTGCATTATCATAAGTGATTGAAGCAAGCGGCTGCAGCTCATTTGGGGTCCTTAAATATTCATGGGGCACTCGCCTGCCCAGCCACGTGCCAATGCAGTGCCCTTGCCTCCCCTCTGCCCTCCTCTCCTGCTCTTGGGCATGGATGCCAGGTCCTTCAAGAGCAGCATGCAACCCTCTCCACCCCCTCCCCGGCTCTGGGGACGCTGTACTCCATAGCACAGTGCTGGGGAGCACTGCACGCAGCTCCCATGCACAGCTCTGCCCACGTGCCTGATCCACAGCACCCCCTGCCAGCCCTGCCCATGTGGGACTCCCCACACCCAGTCCTCCTGAGCCTGGGCTGCTCCGTGCCACAGAGCTGTGCAGGGCAGGCTGGGAGCAAAGGGACATGCATACTGGAGCTGAAATGCACTGGTTATTGAGCTGCACAAGCTCCTGGCTGGCTCTTGCTGCAAGCTGCAAAATCCCTCCCTACATCCCTGCAGGGCTGGGGGTGACAGGCTAGGAAAGCTACAGCCACGGGCCCCTCCCATGCCCATGGAGGGAGCCTACCTGCTAACAGTTTCATAGCCAGTAAGGTCGGAAGGGAGCGACCACTCTTCTCGGACACCTGGCTCCCCTCCCCTCCCCGACCAGTCTCCGTAGCTCGTTGAAGTCCGCCCTCCTGAAATCTAGGGCTGCTGCCTTGCTGCCAGCCTCAGCCACCTTGCGCTGGATGGTGAATCCCAGCAGGCGATGATCGCTGTCGCCCAGGTGGTCGAGCAGCCGCAGCCCCCTCACCAGGTCGTCGCCCGTGGCCAGCACCAGGTCCAACAAGGCGTCCCCCGCGGTGGGGCTGTGCACCGCCTGGGTTAGATGGAGGTCCTGCATTTGAGCTAGGGACCTACGTGAGCGGTCAGACCTGGCTGTCTGCTCTTCCCAGCAGATGTCTGGAAAGTTCAGGTCCCCCATGATGACCACGTCCTTTGACCTAACTACCGCTGTGAGCTGACTGAAGACTTCCTGGTCAAGCTCTTCCCTGTGGTCGGGTGGTCTGTAGTAGACCCCCACTGTTAAGTCTCTTTCCCCTCGACGGCCTTGTATCCTAACCCCAAGCGTGTCCATGTGCCCCTCCTCTGACTCTGTGCTCCCTGGTGAGGATGTGTATTCCTCCTTAATGTAGAGTGCCACCGCCCGCCCCTCCTCCCCATCCTGCCCCTCCTGCACAGCCTATAGCTCTTGATGTTCACCACCCAATCGTGCGTTGGGTCCCACCACATTTCGGTGAGCCCCACTATGTCCAGGTTGGTGTCAGCTAGCAGGAGGGTAGGTTCTTCCTGCTTGTTCCCCATACTACGAGCGCTTGTGTAGAGGCATTTGAGGCTTGCAATTGAGTGCTTGCAATTAATGGCAAACCTCTCAGGCCGTTCCATGGTGCCAGGCCAGCTCCTGTGAATGCCCGCTTGGACCGCATCCGTCTACAAAGGGGTAAGGAGTATCGAGGGAGGTCACTGCAGCTGCTTGATGAAGACAGGAGAGGGTCTGGGGGGGCATCTGGAAATGCCACTCGCTGGCAGTAACAAATTCAGGGTGCCAGCAGATGAGATGAGAAGGCAGGCCATTCACAAAAGACGGGCTAACCCTTGCTGACAAGTTAAAGGCACCACTACTGCTGTTTCAAAGGAGGCAGGACAACCCCACTCCCCAGCGCAGGCCCCTTGCCATCTCTCCTCCCTGCCAGGCTCTCCAAACCAGCCAGCTCTGCCCAGCAGGGCGGGCGCTGGATTCACCGCAGGCCCCGTGGACTGGCTGTCGCTCACAACAGCGCAGCATTACGTGCCCCAGCCCGGCATGGGCTGCCCGCTCGGCGGCTGAGACGCTCCTCGGGTTGGTACACGGCCCAGAAGCCCAAGGAGGGTGAACCAGAAAGGCTGTGAAGGGCCCCAGATGAAGGTTTTTTGACCAGCCACGCAGAAGACTTGCTCTACTCAACTAGGACGGGGACCGCCCAGAGAAAGGACAACTCCCCCCGATGCAAGAGGCTGCTGGAATGGAGATGCCCCATTTTAGTCGACCTGGAGCACCCGCCAAGGCACCTGAGCCTGGCCTCTCCGACGATGCTGCCCAGAGCACTCCCCAAGCCACGTCCTAGCGACACCGATGCGGCAGGGAGCACGGGCCAGAAGGGATGAGAACAGCGTCAGACGCAGGGTCGGCAGCCTGGATCGCGGCATCCTCTGGGGGGTTGTAGGGCCCGGGGGACCCCAAACACTGCTGGTAAAGCCATGCACCCCCTGAACCCCACAGCACCAACACAGCCACCCGATGAAGTCATCCTCGTCCACCCTGACAACCACGCTGGTAGGGACCTGTCAGCGGCCGGAGGAGGATTTATCAGATTTGACAGATCGCCTTCCCTTCCACACGTCGCACCAGGCTGGGAGAAGGCAGCTGCCTTTCCTTCACACTGACAGGAGCCTAATTAATGAGGGAAACTGCTGACAGCCGTAGTGGAAACAGGCCCAGCTGGGGCTCGGCTGCGCTGCTCCAGTCCTCCCCAGGGAAGGGCAAGCGGCTTCTCCTCGCCTGGGGTCACTCAGGTAAGGGGCACGAAGGGCAGGTGGCTGGCTCTGCAAGCCCAGTGAGAGGTCAATGGACAAAGCATCAGACAGATCACAAGTGGGCCCACTGGCAGCTGCAAAATGCAGCATGGAGAGAAACAGCAGCTTGTCCGCTCCGGCAGTGGCCAGGCCTGGTGAACCCAGGAGTCCTGGTCCTGGCTCCAACCACTAAGCAGCACAGCTGGGGCAGAACAGGCTGCCAACACGAGGCACGTCCCGCCTCGTGGTCATCTGCGTGCCTTCCCTAGGGCTCCTTTGGCTACAGAGTGGAGAGCACCCTCTCCCGAGTGGAAACAGGGGTGCTGAGTGGTCGCCGGGTTCAATAAACCCCCGGACGCATGAATGAGAAGAAAGAACATTAATTGTGGAGCAGCATGCAACCTCTACAGGCCCTGCCTGGCTCGAACAGACCTTAACTGAGGGACCACCTCCCAATTACCAGCTTCCTCTACACTGGGGAGCATCGTGCATTTATAGCTTTTCTGGCCACAGAAGCAACACCCAAAGCAAGCTGCAAAGGGGAAAAAGAAGGGCACTGCACGGCTCCTGTGAGGATGGAAATGCCAGCCCAAGGCCAAGGCTGTTGCTTGTTGGCATGAGATGCTTTCCCTCTGAACCCTCAATGATGGGCTGCAGAGATGATGGTGGGCCTGGGCGATGGAGGGAGCCCTCAGTGAGGAGGATCTCGGCGCACAGGCCCCCAGCATCATTGTATAGGCAACCCAAGGGGGTTAGGCACTTGACTCCTATTGAAACCCAGGAGTGTTAGGTGCTTGCAGGCCTCTCAGTCTAAAGTACTTAGCCGAGCTCGTTGAAACCTGGAACCAAGGGGGATTCCTGCCTCTGTTCTCCTTCCACCTGGAGCAGAACAAAAGGTCCCCGAGTGCTTTGAATTCAGGGATTATCTGAGTCAGGCTTATCGCGGCGCTCCTCCTGACAGTGTTTTGATGAAACATTTCAGCTCCTATAAAAGGTGTGACACGGGGCAATGAGAATCTCCATCAAAACAAAGCGCCTTGACCTTATCAGATGGAAACATTTCCCTTGCCATGTCTCGCCAAGACCTGGCAGGAATGGATTTGTCCCCCAAAAAGCGCTGCCTTTTCACTGCACCGGCATGCTCCAGGGGAAGATGCTGCCTGGAAGTGTCCCAGACGAGCCCCCAGGTCACCCTCGCTGCCTCCCAGGGCTGTGGTCAGGCCTTTCATCCCTGCATTGGTGTGTGAGAAACTATGCGACTGGGGCAGAGGGTGGGACTGAACCAAGGTCTCACGAGTCCCAGGCTAGGAGCACAGTCAAGGGACGTTGTGACCATGGCCATTATTGGCCATTGGGACAGGATTGTGGAAAGAGGTAGTGGGTTCTGGAGCTGAAGAGCAATTTAAGCCTCAATTATATTCAGTTTAGGCTTTAGCTCTATATGTCCGACTGCTCCACGTCTCAGACCCAGTGATGATACCGCCTGTCCCTTTGCTTTTGGGAGTCTGGGGACCCAGCCCAGAGCCCACCAACATCTGCGAGCCTTCATCCAGTCTGGAGGGGCTGAGAAAAGTCTCCCAGAGGCAGGGTTGCAGCACAGGGGGGTATGCCCGGCTCACCTTCCTGCCAGACATGTGGGTCAGGAGCTGGGTGGCAAGGGGGGCTTGAACATCCCTCCAGCTGTCACCCCAGACGGCAGGCAGGTGCTAAGGGAAGGTTAGCCCCTTCTCCATGCCATCCACTCACCAGCGCTTAGCTGAACTGGGCATCCTGAGTGCGACAGACAACTCACGCCAGCACAGCCCCCGGGACCCAGCTGCTCCTCCCTCGCCTGCAGAAAACTGGGCTAAATATTTGCATGGGAAAAGTCACAGCTTCCGCGAACATGGAGCGCTGCCCGGCTCCCTCTGCCCACATGGCTCCTTCCCCCATGAGAGAGAGAGGCCTTCCTTGAAAATACACCAGGCAAAGAACCCCGGTGCCGCAAAAACGGGGCCTTTTCGGCTCAGGCTCCAGGAAGCCCCAGTTGAAGGGAAAGCTGGGGAGAGTAAAGGGTGGCACGGGGAGCAGGGAGACGTGTTGCCCTGGCTGGAGCAGGCAGTGTCCAGTGTGCCATGATACTGGGCTTCATTACCTGCCACAGTTAAGCCAGGGCGAGCTGGTGCAGCTGTCAGGGTGCCAGTCGCCAGGGTGCTTTATGGGCAGAGTCCTTTCCCGCAGCCATCGACCGGCTGTCAGCTGTTCATTTCCACGGCAGCCGACCAGCGTCAGATGCTAACTGGACCTGAAAGGCTCTTAACCAACCCCGACTGCTCTCCCCTGCCATGAACAAAGTTGCAAAGGAAAGGGAGGTACGACCTGAAGAGGCATCCGGCCTGCCCGAGCACTTAGAGCATGCAAAGGTATCACACGTGGCCAGATCGCCCATGCCACGTCTCTAGGCCCGTGGGCCTCTGAGGGGTCTCCCATGCAAACACCAGACAAGGCTGAACCTGCTTAACTTGGGAAATAGGCTGAGACCCCCGTGTGACCCATCCTCGTTGCAGAAGGCAGGTTGGAGAAGGGATTGTAGGCGCTGGCCAGGCGTTTGGGTTGAACGGAGCGCAGCGAGCTGTAGCCAGGCTCCAGTACCCAGCAAAGAAAGAGTCTGGACCCAATTATGGGAGAAGGGAGGTGGGGGAAATCTGGCTCCCTATTGTGACAGCAGGCTGAACCCAAATCCCCCAGCCCCCGGATGCTATGGGGTAATCCACAATCTAGTTCCCTATGAACTGGGCTGGGTCCAGCTCTGCACTAATGATCCCAAGAGAACTAGGCCCCAAAGACCCATGGGAAGGTTTGGGACCACCTGGTTCTTGTCCATTTGTCAAGGTGGGTGGCATTTGAATCAGAGGAACAGGGTCCGAGCTGACGTTTCACCTGATCCCAGGACTCCAGGAGCTGGGGGTTGGAAGACCTCACAAACACCGTTGCAGCCAACACCTGCTGCTCTCCAAGGAGGAGGAGGAGGGTGGAAAGGAAGAGAACGAGCATGGCTACGGGGTAAATGGAAGATCTGCCAGAGCTCCCAGGCCTGGGTTGGGGCTTACTTCCTGCGCAAGCCTGTCCATCGGCCAGCAAGCGAGCAGGAACCGAGCGGGGGGTGGGCAGAGGGGCTCTGCCCCGCCTCGCATCCAGCCAGCTGGAGCCGCACCGGCTGATGTGACTGCGAGTGGCAGGGCTACTACAGAGCAGCTGCTCCCGGTTGGACTGGACAAGCGTCAAGGGCCCAGCTATTACAGGTGCGGCGGCACCTGGCTAAGGGGAAAGCAGCAAAGGGCCTGGGCTGCCCTGGGCCAGGGTCACAGCCACAGCGAGCAGAAAGTGGGACCCATAGGTGCTCTCTGGATTGCTGGCACTGCCAGGGCACAGAGGATGGGGGGAGTTCGTTGCAGGACCTGGCACGGAAAGGCATTGGTGGAGCGGGTCCCCTCCCCTCTGGGTCTCCCCACAGCCCATCCATCTGCTCCCTTTGCTACGCACATTAGCTTGGCCCCTGCAGCCACTTTGCTGGTGCTCAGACCCGTCACACGCTGCTTTGCCCACCCTGCTGGCATGTTTGGCTGTGAAGGGCCTTCCTTGGATCCATGAAACAGAGCCCTTACCCACACCCATCACCTTAAGGCACAACCTGCCCTCTGTCAGCATCTGTCCCTGCCATCTCACATCCACTCTGTGGGAGAGTTCAGGCCACTTGCCCAATGGGCACAGCCAGGTTGCTGCCACAGAGGAGGCTGGTGCTTGCAGCTCAGTTAAGTCCTGCACCAATGCCGCACTGCCAGGCTAAGTGGTGGCCTTCCACAAGCTGGCACCGTGCCCTCTGCTGCCATCAGCTCCCCTCACCAGAGAGGGCCCGCATGCCAGGCACACAGCAGATTGAGAGCGCCCAGACCTAGCCCCTTCACCCCCCAGACTGCTGCTTGCTGCCCCAGAGCCCCAGCAGGGCTGCCCTTGGCAGCCAGGCCACAGGGCTCCATCGCGGGCACCTCCTCGATCTCCGGGAAGATGTGAAAATCAGAGGGGTCTCTTCATCGCCTTCTTTCATCTACGTGTTCCTGGCCATGCATGGCTCCAAGCACAGAGGGGGACCGCGTGCTAAGGTGGGTGGGGGCCTGCAACTGCCTGGGTCACCCGGGTGCTTCCAGTGACACAGAAGAGGCACAAAGACTCTGCAACCCCAGTGCAGCCAGGGCTGCTCAGCCTCTGGAAGTGACTGCCCACGCACAGGCAGGGAAGAGATGCTATAGAGAAGTGCAGCAGGACAAGGTCCATCACCGCTGCTCCTCGGGGAGCAGGCACCCAACCAGTGCACACCTGCCTGGCTCCCTCCACCACCCAAGAGCATCTTAAATCTCGTCATCATTCATCACACCCACTGCAACCAATGCAAACCGCACCCCCTTTCTGAAACCCAGAGGCAACAATGCAAATCCCCACAAAAGCCATTTTTGCCTCTGCCAAAGCATGGTTGGAACAGCCAATGCCATGTTTCTGCCCCATGAGCCAAATCAATGCTGAAATCCTTTAAGGTGTTCAGTCACCTGCCTAAAAAAACATGGACAGGCCCTGCTGGACCTCATCCTCCATCCAGAAGGGCCCAGTGCAAAACCCATGAAAGCCAGTGCAAGCCTGTCAGTGCGTCTATTGGCTTCCCAGGACTTCAGAGGCTAAAAAAGCAGCATCTTTTCAAAATCATTCATCTATTCAAAATCAAATGCTCAAATAGCAGCAAAGGGGTGACGCAGACAGAGGAGAGGAAAAAGAAACACCCAGGGGAGAGGGGGAAAAGAAACACACACTAATTGCTAAGTCACTTTGAAAATTCACCAAAGGAAATTTTCCATATAAAAAGCCCCAAAATGGTCCCAGCGCCTGATGTCCCAGGCCAGTTGTGGCATTTAGCCACGGCAGACCGGTGAGCTGGGATAACCCTCAGAGAACTCAGCTTGGCGTATTTGGTAGCCCTTGATTCATGCAGATAAAAAGATCAGGGCTGGGAAATCAGGAAACCACTCCCCCTACCGAGAGACGCGTACAAATATTTAGCCTGACAGCAGGGCAGGGGGAGAGGGAACGAGATGAGGCTTTCAAAGGCTTTCACCGCTGGCTTCTCCAGAGCTACAGGAGGAAGAAGGGGGCTTTTAATAAGGCTTTGCACTTCCAACACCAGTAAATCCTCAAAGCGCTGACGCCATAGTGCATTTCATCAGCTGATCTCAAAGCTCTTTGCAAAAGGAGACAGGGAAACTGAGGCGCCAAGAAGCAACTACTACCTGCCTTTTTTTCCTCAGCCTTCATTTAATTGGCGGTAACCGAGCCCACTGATTAGTCCTGCCTCTGAAATGGAAGGGTAGGTTGGCTTCGCTTGGCCTTATTCCATTTCCCTCATGCCGTTTCAGTGCTTCAGATCAGATTCGCCATCCAAACCGGGGGCCAGTCCTTTTGAACAAAGGGCTACCATACTCTCTTGCATGCAACACACACCCTTCCCCCCAAAAATCAGCTGCTGGAGATTGGGGGGCGCATTATATATGAGGAAGTACGGTAACGGCTACTACTGCCGTTCAAGGCTCTGCCGATAACTCTCTGCTACCGGGGAGCAGAGCAATGAGCAGAGGCCACTCCCCAGGTGCTGCTATTCAGTTACTTACGGCCTTTCCAAAACAAGGTGTGCATCTTATTTCATGGCATGTCATATGCGGGAAGATACGGTATTCCTCATCCCCGTTTAAAAGACCCCTGCCAGCTCCACGTGTGCACACCCACCGCCCCTAGCAGCTGCCTCAGCGTTTCAGCGCTCGGAAAACCCACGCGTCCTCTCTACAAACACCGGCGGGGCGGGCAGAGCTAGTAAAAGGCTGGCTGAGGCTTCAAATGCTTTGACACGGCGCAGCGTCGGGCTCAGATAATGAAGCCATCTCGGGCTGTGTTTGAACTGGCTGGCGCAGCTCGATGCTATTATCCCAGCTCCATCAATATTGGGATGAGATCGCACGCCCTGGCCTGCAGCAAATTGAAAATCCTGAACTTTGCTAACGTTGCCACGGCTGGCCTGTCGCCGATGACTTCCTGACACCCTTTTCCAGCTGAGTGACGGTTCCCCCAGATCCTTCCAGAGCGCTAGCTTTTTCGAAGTCCTCAGCAGATACTTGCCCTGCAGCGTAAGCAGAGCGCTGCTTTCCGAGACAGAGAGAAGGGGAGCTTGTTTGCAAGCTGCAGCTCAGCTGGCGGGGAGCTGCCTCTGCTCTCCGGATGAGCCGCTCCGAAGCCGGTGGCTGGTGTGACATAATGAACAGCCGAGACACGCGGGATGGGAAGGGAGATCAAGGTTAGTTTATTGGAGATCTGCCATCGAGCTAACTTGCAGGGCCAATGAATCATGACTGCAATTTTTTTTCCAGGGCTCAGCTGCTTCCGAGATGCCAAGAGTAAATTAAATCTGCCACTCCGCTGTTGCCGCTTTGGTGGATATTAATTACAGGGAAGTGGAAGTCTATGTAGTTCACATGGCCTGGCTGGTGCAGGCGTAGGCCCATGCTACAGGCGACATGTGAAAGTACGTGGACAGCCACAGCTGCTGCAAGGCGTGTACCGTATTTTCTGACATACCACGCACAGCTTTCTCCCCCCCACAAAAAGCGGCTGGAAATTGGAGGGTGCGTTATGAACAAGGAAAATAGGGTGTCTGCTGTTTGGGAAAGCAAAACTAAGACTGCATGTGCTTCCCAGGAGCCGGCTGGGCTCCCCAGCGGCCCTTACATAGTTACTTCAGGCTCCTTGCCAGTATTTTCAGGGAACAAACTTTTTTTCCCTTCATTCGGCCTTTCAAAAACAAGGTGTGCATCTCATTCAGGGGGTGTTGTAAGTGAGCAAATACAGTATTCAGAAGTACTGACTGCTGTGGTTACCGTATTTAGCTCTTCCCTTCTCAACCAGCTCTGACCCCCTCCCCAAATAAAACCCTCATAGAAGTGACAGGACAGCTGCAGCCTTCACACGATTCATGCCACTGGTGTGTTTTCCCCTATGCCCCAACCTGCACCTACTTTGCCTGCTCAGCTGACCAGCAGTTTGGAGTGAGGAAGGTCTGTGACCCTGTGTTTGCACAGCCCCTAGCAAGCTGAGGCCAGGTTTGCTCCTGCTTGTTAGGCACGTCTGTGATTGATGCAATGCAGTGCCACACAGGTCTTTGCTGCAGGGGGCATATTACAGGCCACTGACTGGTGCATGCACCCCATCACTGCCTCTCTGATGATTGCAGAGGCATTGACTTGCTCAGCAAGAGACTGTTGGGGAAGTTTGGGCCCTGGGGAGCTTTATCTTTCTGGGCTGGAGAAGCTCTCCTGGAGGGCTTTGTGGCAGAAAGCCACTTTGGTTTCTCCCCAAAATCTCTGCCCTGCGACAATGTGATCAAGATGGGCCAGCACAGAGGAGTCACACCTCAGCCTGTCTCTTTAGGTAACCTGAGCTGGCTGCAGTCCTGAGGAAGGGGGGAAACCTGTTCCCTCTGCCCACCTGACTGGTACCTGGGTGAGGGGCATCTACCTGGGGAGCTGGAATCTGCCCGGTAACAGGTGATGTATTTCAAATTGGTTGGCTGACAGCCAACCGGGGCTGACCTCCACTGGCCCAGGTGAATGAGGTCACAGGGGCTATATAAGTTGGGGGGGGGGAAGGAGGCGGGCTTTCTCTTTGGTCATGAGGTGAAGCAGCAGCCATGCAGGGGACACAGAGGAGCTTTACCATCTAAAGTTGTCTCTCTCCCCCAAACTCACGAGCTAGAAACCGCCTGCCTCCAGAGGGGAATTACACCTGCCTCTGGAAGATGCTTGTGAGTAAGCTACTCGAGATCTGCTTAGATATCTAGCGGGCAGTAACACAGATGCGTGATCAAAAGGCTACCGCAGCCACACTGTTTGCTCTTTAGGATTCCTAAGATATTGCTCAACCCTGCACCCTAGTTTCCCCTACCCCTCGTAATCAATAAAGTTCTCCTTTGTGACTGGTGTGGGAGACTTATTGAGGGGTGGGTCTAAATTATGCCTAAGAGACCCTTAGGTCTGCAGACTAAGGGAGACTTTGCTTTTTGCCCCCTGACTTGGGGAAGTGCCCCAAGTGCCTGTACCGGGTCAAGTACCCGTCGGACTATTAGGCCTGTGTTTCCCCGAGGACACAGGGCCGAGACAGTCCCTTCTCGGGGTGGTGGCGGCGAGATTACCCCCAGACTAGCGAGTGTGCTCCGGGAGAGGGGTCGGCCGAGCATAAGGCGCCCCTAGGGAGGCATGTGGAGCCTGGCAGGTGGTCGGGTGCAGGAAGGTAGGCGGCTCAACGCAGGAGCGCCCCCTACTGGCCTGCCACAGGCTTCTCCCACAGGCCAGGTCCCCAGTGCCTGGAGGAGGCTGCTGGCAGCCTGTGGGGAAAGGGGCTGCAGGGCACATCATGCCCCAGAGGAGCCGTAGAGATATTGAACCCTGGAGCATCCCTCGGTCTCCGGTGGCAGCCCCACCTGACCCTCCCCAGCCACCGCGGCAGGACAGAGGCAGAGGCTCTTTAAGAGATGAGAGGTCCCCAGAAGAGGGGAGAGGTCTTTGTCCAAGTTTAGGGGGGATCAGTGCAGGGAAGAGGCACCCACAGGAACCCAGGCCAGGACTGCTGAAGCAGTCTGGGGAATGAGACTGGAGGAGAACAGGAGCTTCAGGCCCCCAGAGCCATTTCCATCCAGCGCAACCCTGAGTTCCCTCAATACCTAGCCACACCAATGGGGATCGGGGGCACTTGCATCTCCCAGGCCCAAGCCCAGCCACCAACCTCTACCCTGGCAGGGCAGGGACCAGGTGCCAGGAGCATCACCCCATCTCTGAATGCATGGGGTGCAGCCAAACTAAGCCCCTCATCAGCTCTCACCTGTTGCAATGACCAAAGCGAAGCAGAAGGGGCTCCCTGGACCGCGGGAATGGCAGACAGACTGGTCTTTGCTCTGCTGGGGAGACAGCAAGAGGGAAAGGAAAAGTCAGGAGAGATGCACTTCCCCATCAGCTGCCCAGCTCACACATGCACTTCATTTGGCTCGAACAGGAGAGGAGAGCGGTGTTAAACACCTTTTGAATTTTAATGCCTCAGCTGGAGATCCCGGGACTACGGCATTTCTCTAACAGGCACTAATTGACTTATTAGACCCAAAGAGCTAATCTGCTTGGCTGATGGTTAAATAGGTAATAAGGCTCCTTGGCCCTCAGGAGGAGCCAGGAGCAGGGAGGTAGCGGAGGTGGGCAGGGCATGGGGAGGGAAGCTCCACACCCGCCGGAGGAGCCGAGGTGGGGGCTGAAGGAAGGGGTTTGGAGTTAATTAGCCAGTGTGGTCTGGGCACAGTGACCTGTTGGGAAGTGGGGCTGGAGCGGATGATCAGCTGGGAAATGCTTAGGCACGCATGAAGCCTGGAAGAAAAGGCAGCACTGGACAAGGCCTTGCTCAGCTCGCTGTTACAGCACAGAGGAGCCATGGGGCTGAAGGGCTGAACTATTCCCAGAGGCACCAGGCCAGGAGGCTGCACTAGGTTTCTTCCCATGGGGTGGGCGCAAGGCCCGCGTTCACTCGGGATGGGGCAGGTGGGCTGCGAGGCACTGCAAACCCCACGGGCCACAAGCCCAGCTCCCCCCAGTCTCCGCTCCCCCATTGCTCCAGCTGCAGAAGCAACTGGGGTCTCTAGCCTCCGCAAGCCCCACATCCCCTGTACTCCACAAGGCAATGCTGGATAGCTAGTGCCACATGGCTACCCCAAGAGAGCCCCGCCAGGCTAACATATCCTGCCAACGAGGCCAGGCTAACTCAGACACGCTGCTTCCAGCACCCCTGCTAGCTGGGGACGCTCCGTGGCACTGCACCTATAGCAGTCGCATGCAAGTCAAGGACGCCGGTGTAGCATGGCCGTCAGCAAAACACTTACTAGAAAAGGAACAAGGAAAGGGAAAATCCCAGGCTGTTTTTGCACGGCTTTTTATCCCTTTGTGCAAGAAGTCCTCAAGCAGGAAACGCTGCCGCAGGAGCAGCACAAGCTGGATTTAGATGCAAGTCGCAATTCTTGGTATTTTAAGTCCCGAGAAACATTGAAGATCTAAAGAAGGTGGAAGGAGGAAAGTGCTTCATTTTGCTCCTGCTTTCCTGCCTCCCCCCTTCCCCGAGGCCTGAGCGGCTCCATCAAAGAGGCTGCCACTGGTGTCACTTTGCAGGTGATATTCCAGGCGCGCCAGGAAAGAGGCACGACGCGCGCTCTGCATTCGGCGCGCTCGAATCCACAGGGAACATTATCGAGCAGCGGGTTCGGCGCCTCCAGCAACAATCCCCATGTCAAATACCGCACCATTTAGTCACCGCATTATACCTGAACGTCTAGTACAAAGGGAGGCGGGCGCGAATCGGCATGGCAAGCCACCTGCCGCATGTGTACAGGAACACAACGGTGAGCCCGAAGGAGGCTGGGATCAATTAGCAAAATTGATTACAGTCAACAGCCCATGGGCTGTGCCAGGCTTCAGAGGATGTGTATGCACACATGCAAATTTGCACCTCCCCTAGTACAAGCAGAGCTGGCAGCTGATGGCCCCAGAGTGCCAGGTCGGAGCTCCCTGATGCTGCATTGCAAAGCCTTTGGCATGATGCTGCTGCAGGGCATTATGCTGTTATATGCCCGGGGTGGGAGAGGAAGGACCCCTGGGCTGTGGCTACAAGGGGCAGGCCTTGGCCTGGGCCCGTGCCTGTCCTCGCAGAGCACCAAGCATCACAGTTCTCCATGCCATGACAGACTGGCAACAGGCACACGCTTCCCCTAGCCAGGAAGGGGGGAGACACCATTAATGTTATGGGGATCATAGCATGACACTCCCCTTCCCCCAGCACCGGCAGGGCTGCTTTCAAATGGCTTCCATGGTTTCTTGGCCATTAGCAGCACCATCCCCATGAGAGGAAGGTCTAGGCCTGGAGCAGAGGTGGGAACAGGACCCAGGTGTCCTAGTTTGCAACCCTTTGCTTTCACCACTGCACTACACTACCCCTTTGCAAGTGAGGGATGGGGGTAGTCTCCACGCTGAGCTGTCCTACTGGGGTAACAGTGCATCGTGTTCCCCCCGGGAATGACGCTTAGTGCGTGCCCGAGGTCGCGCCCCACCGACACAGCTGCTCAGACCGCAAACAAGAGGGCCTGGCTCGACCTCTGCAGGTCACACTGGAGGGTCTAGAGGCATGGCAAGGAAACGAGGCAGGGCTGTGCTGATCCTCACCCAAGAACATCATCCATTAGCTAAGGGCTGGCAGAACAGCACTGCTCTCTGGCCAGCCGGCCCTGAGCGCATGGCGGAGAGGCAGAACCAGGCGCTGCCCAGCCAAGCATGGCAAGGGAGGCCACATGCCCCGTGTGCTGTCTGGGCTTAGCCCCAAGCTGTTGCATGAGCTTCAATACCAATGGGAGATGATGCCCACTGAAAAGCAGTGTCACCACCTGGCTGGGAGCAGGCTGGGCCTGGGTTGACTGGCCAGGCTTGGCTATCGGGTGTTTTTCAGTGCCTGGGAGAGCAGTGGAGGGAAGGCTTGCAATGGGAGTAGCAGCCCCAGGGATGTAGGCCAGGGGTTTAGGCTGGTCTGGGATGAAGGCAGGGCAGGAAGCACCAGACCTTAGCGGGGCCGGTACATAGAGACTCAGCTGCTCCATGGAGGGGACGGGAAGGACAGACGTGCCAAGCCCGCAGGGCCCAGCACAGTCGCAACCACCTGCTTCTCAAGACACCCGTGTCCCAGGCCGTGTGCCTGAATGGAGATGGGCATCCCGGCACTGGGAACAACGAAGACCAAGCGAAGCTGCTCAGACGCACGGTTGATGGGAAGCCGCAATGGCAGCACGCACGGCTCGGCTCCCTCTCGCAGGGAGGCACGTTTCACAGGTGAGCCATGCAGCGTTCGCCTGCCCCGCCGCAGACTGGGAACGCTCGGCGCCACGTGCCCCCCCGGGCCTGGCCCGCTCCCTCCACCTGCCGCAGGGAGCCCGCGTGCAGCAACCCCACCAGCACTGCGTCCGTCTTCGTTAACACCTATTTGCTTCCAGCACCTGCGGCAACCTGGGTAATGAAGACGTGGGAATGGCCTCGCTGGGTCCCCGCTTACACGTGGCTCCTGAAGGTCTGGCACTCCTGGCGCTCTGCTTCCACGGCACAAATGACTCGGGAGGGATGGGGGGGCACAACGACACCCCGCGGAGACGCTCCTTGGAGAGCACCCATGCAAAGGCGAAAGCCGAGTCCGCAAGTGCCAGCTGCAGCGTCCCCCCAGTCCCCACCTCCAGCTCACCCCCCCGATGTCGGGTGCAGAGCCCGGAAGGGTTTGAGGCCGCTAAACCTTTCAGCCACCCCTCAGCATGGCAAACACATTTCTTCCTGACCCCAATGATTTGGGAGGTGGCCGATGCCTTGAAGCCTCTCCCTGATCCTTCCTGTCCTAACTCTGGATGCTTTTTGGTGGTGGGATAAGCTCCTCATCTCCCCTTCATCCCCCCATTGAGCTTTTGGCAATCAGCCCCAGCAGCTACATCAGCCCTGTGCAGGAGACATGCGTTTGGGGTGCAGCAAGGCGTCCTCCACCCCCGCCTCCAGAAACTCGGCCTGGATTGCACCGCGGCTCCCCGCCTGCCGTTCCCAGAGGTGCTGCTAAGCCAACCCCCCTCGCCCCATTACACAGCTCCCCGGTGTGCCAGCCCGCAGGGCGAGCGAGCTTTCCCTTCCATTAGCAAGCAGCTCCGGGGCTGAGCACCCCCCCCCGCGCCTCTCCCTCCATGCCCCACTTGGAGAGCAAACCTGGGAGAGAAGGAGGAGGAGAAGAAAGAGTCCGGGCGACGTCAGGCCCGATCGGCCCCCGTGAGCTGTAAGCGGGATTCGACTGAGCCGGCACTAATGGGAACAGAAGGGAGCGCTTCCATTAAGCTCTAAGTGCTTGCTTATTAAACCCAGTTATGCACCTCGCTGGGCTCCCAGGCAGGGGCAGGGGGAAGGGGGCTGCTGCTTTTGCCAGTCGAGTCACTGCTTTGCTTAAGGGGGTTAAGGACACGTGTTGGGAAGAGACGGCTCACATGGCTGGGCGCCACACAGCTGTCCCCCAGGCTTCCCCGAGCCCTGACACCTGACTTCCTAGCAGGACCTTCAGGCTCCGAGGCTGAAGACAGAGCCCAGCAGGGGATGCTTTAAAAAGGGTCGGTGTCCAGCAGACAAGCAGCCAGGGGACACTGAGCTGGTTTAGCTGCATCACAGGCCTCGTCTGGCTCCTGCTTCCTCGGGTTTCCCTTTGCAGCCGCTCATACAGGGTTAACGGGGATTCGCGGCGGCTATAAAGGTGCTCCAGGTGCTGGTAATAGCGCGCTCCAGACGGCTTTAAGCCCATTGCTGGAGCCATTAGGAGCATTAGCAGGGGTTGTAATCGCCTTTCTGGAAGGACGATGAGTTATAAGCAGCCTCTTGGCTGGCCAGACATGGACAGTCCATAGCACTGATTAAGCCCTTATTGAAGCTGAACAACTATTTGTGACCTGCGGCCCCTGAAGGGAAGAGCCCCCCCGTGCCCTGCACACAGCCAGCTGCCCGGCCCCGGGCTGACATGACATCCCAGGCACTGACACTAGCTACACGAGTCAGAGAATGAAGCCGCTGGGCCCACAGGACCGGGGATTGCTCTGGGCCTGCCTCGGGGGAGCTCGGAGGGCCCCACAGCCACCAGGGCCATGTGCCCCGTGAGCAGGTATCCAGGAGGAAGCTGCAGCCACGTTCACCTTGCCACGTCCCAGGGGCTTCTCTTCTCACAACACCTTCCTGGGGGTGGCAGCGAGAGAGGTGAACCCATGTTATCGACTGGGGAAACTGAGGCACAGGGAAGCCAGGGGATCCGCCCAAGGGCGCATGGATTCTGTGGCAGAGCAGGGAACGGCACCCACGCGTCCCAGGCAGGTCCCCACCCCGCTCACCTACCAGACCAAGTGCCGTATGCAGCCCCTGGCCCAGGATGGGAGGAAGGACCTGCCTAGGGCAATGCTGCAGGTCAACCAGAGCCAGGGGTCGAACCCAGGTGTCCCCAGCCCCACCCGTCCGTGCAGTCCAGAGGCTGCTTTCAAACCCATCTGGGCCCGACTTTCCCTTTAGACTGCTGCATCCGGCAGGGAGCGAGGATCCCACGCCGCATGATGGAGCTCAGGACAGATCACTGCCCCTGTGCCCATGCAGGCGCAGGGGGACACGCGCGGTTGGGGGCTGCCCCTCTCAGCTCTGTGCACCCGTGCATGGGACAGCCATTCGTCCCAGCGCCGGGGGCCAAAGGTTTCACCTCCCACCCCCGATGGAGCCAGCACTTGCCCATCTGTAACAAAACCAGGAGCGGCACAGCCTCCATCCAGGGACATGGGCAGGAATCACCGCCACCCCCTTCATGCCTCCGTCCCCTCCTTAGCCCTTCCAAGCCCCTTTTCTAACCCTCCTCCAGCCAAGCAGAGGCAGACGGTCCCAGCAACGCCTTCCCAGACACTGCCCAGAGAAGGCAGCGATTGCACACGGGGGGTGGGGGAGATCCCACCGCTGGCTCCCCCATCAATGAGAGGAGCAGGGTGTCCCCCCAGTTCCCCACGGCCGCTGTGCTCTGGGCCCTGCCTGCGCCTCCTCCCCAGCCAGCCACCGCACAGCTCCTGCTATCCGCCGTGCTGTCATCAGCTCGATTATTGCCTATTTCTTGGGAGTTTATTTGAGGCATAAATCCTCGGGGGGGAGGGGGGGAAGCACACAGGTTTTTCATTCACTCAGCAGGGCCTTAAAGAGGAAAGATGTTGCTGCCTCGCAGATCTATCTTCCAGGAGAGATTTAACGCAGGGCCCTGACCTCTGCACGCTCATTAAAGATCCCAAGGCACTTTTCATAAGACATGGGGTAATAGCGCTGCTGTCCTGGCCCCGCGCCAGTGCTGGTAATTGCCTTCACTTCCTCGTGCTCCCGGGAGCCTCGGCTGGAGACTGCATCCTTCGCTTCCCGGGTGCTGCCTGGAGGGGCAGGGGCAGGCGGACCTCCGTGCTCCTCCCCGGAGGCAGCGGGGTGGGAAACAGGCCGGCCACGGCCTTTCCGAGGCCAGATCCGGTCTCTGCTGTGCCTGGCCCCATCCCTTTCAGGGCCTGCTCTGGACGTCCAGGGAGTGGCACCGACATCCAAGGAGCTTCGGGGAGCGAAGAGCATATCTGTTGTGGGGGATGTACATGGGCAAAGGGACCTCAGCACCGTGGGCCTCACGAGGGATGGGGCAGAGGATGCAGGAGGGGTGCCAGGCCTCACCCCCACCCCAGCGAGCTCCCCGAGGGGCATGCGGGCTGGCAGGGGCTGCAGGAGCGCCGGCGCACGCGGGCTGCCTCGCCCCATGAGCTATGCGAAGCCGCTGTAATGGGAGGGTAATGAGCCCGCGGATGATGGAGGGGGCCTTTCACTGCAGGAACCACAGGCATCGGCACACGTGTCTGCCTTGCTGCAGAGCCAGCTCTTCCAGCCCCCTCCCCGCGCCATCAAAGCGCTTGGGGCTCATCAGGCCCCTTGCTTTGGGGGGCCTCTCACCCCCTGCCCAGGATACAGGCGGCAGAGAGAGGAGGCGTGGAGGCTCGAGCTGCGGGTCACGTACCGAAGCCAGAGTCGTGCTGCTCCAGCCACCAGCCCTAGGTGCGTCCCGCCTCTCAGCCCCCTCTCCGGCAAAGGGGGGGACATGGGCCTTGGCAGCTGCTGCACCCCGGGCAGGGGTCGGGGGAGTCAGGGCGGTCAGTGCCAGGGACAGCGACTTCTGGCCTCAACTCCCATAGAGACCAGCCTTGCCCAGGCGCAAGGGGCCTCTCCGGGGACCCACACCCCGGCCGCATCCGGCTGCTCATCCACAGGCCAGCGCAAGCCGCAGCTCCGAGCCGACGCAAGCCCTGGAAAGCAACCGCCGCTTCCCAGCCACGCAACGCACCTCATCCCGGCGCAGCAGGTCTCCAGCGGTCGCAAGCCCCTGGAGGAGCAGGCAGCCCTGGCCCGGGTCCAGCCAGCAGCTGGGGACAGCCCAGGGAGCCGCGGCGCCGTGCCCCCAGCCCCTGCGTCACAGGCCTCGGCAGATTATACGGTAATTGCATCCGAAGTCACTAATTTGCTCATAGATTAATTACCGTGTAATTTACCACGTTTAGCTCTTGTGATAAGGCTCTAATTTGCAACATGGAAATCACCACCAAGGGCACCCCCCCAATTAGCACAGCCTTGGCCCCGGCCCCAGACCGGGCCTCGCTGCCTGGATAGCTAAGGGGGCAAGGGCCAGAGCTGACTGGCTTCAAGTGCAACTGCGGAGGTTATCGCCAACAGGCAGGGCGCCGCGGGGGCTAGGCATCGACACCTGCAGAGACGGCGGCCGCGGCAGGCCCAGGGGGAGTAGGTAGGAAGGGGTGAGCCAAGCGCGAGCTCCCGGCTTCAGGTCTCAGCAGGGTGCTTAGGGAAGTCCCAGCCCAGCGCCACTGGAGCGCTGGTGCCAGCCGTGGCCCACGGCTCTGGCAAGCAGGAGCCCAATGAGGGCACCTCCGAGACCAGGAGCACTCGGGAGCTGCAGCCTGCAGGGCCTTCAGTCCCCTCTCCCTTCCCGTCCCTGCCCAATGGCCTGTGCCGCATTGGGGTAGATCCAAGGCCCCATAAAAATGTGACCCCCCTCCTCGCTACACCCTGAATGATCAGGCACCTGGGACACAGAGGCGGGAGATGCAGGAGCCCTGGGCACAGCTGGCACCAATCCGCCTCTCCCAGCCTTCCCCGAGACAAGAGGTGCCTTTTGGGCGAACGCTTTGGTTGCATCCAGGCTCTTTGAGGATGATGTTCACCCACAGATCCTGCCCTGCTCTACTTAGGGCCCCAGGGACTCTCCAAGCCCCCTCTCCAGCCCCCCACAATGCCTCTAACTGGGTGCCAGCCCCCCAGGTCCTACCACCTCCGCTCCCCCTTGCTCTGGGAGCCCTGTCCCCCTGCCCCTTCCTCCCCATCAGCACCAATGTATTCATTTCAGCAAGAGCAGAGCTGGCAACACCACCCGCTTGCAAATGGGCTCGTTCTTTTGCAGCCTCCGTGCTAATCTAACTGCTCTTCCGCAGAGAAACTTGGATGCCGAGGGGCTGAGCTGCCACTGCAGCAGGCAGAGGCGGTGGCGAGGGACAACTGGTGTTGTCTAGCGGATCCTGCTCTGCTCTGCGCAGGGCAGAGGGGGCAAGCCTGAGCAGGCAGGGGCTGGGGGCTAATGGTGCCCACGGGCAGCTCTGCAGCCTCCAGCATGGAGAGCTGGACAGGCCAGGCCAGGGACGCAGGAGAGAGGAACCTTTCCCTGGGCCAGGAAAGGCTGAGGGGCTGCATCTGGCCTGACCAAGGGCAAGCACAGCAGCTCCTGGACAGAGGGACACCAGGGCGCCCCAGCCTCCTCCAGCCCGACAGATCCAGCCCAGGCCCCCGGGAACCACTTCACCCACTGCCCTCCCCCCCAGACCTGGCTGAGCGGGAGGACAGTCCGACTACAGGCGCGTGAACCCAAGGAGAGCGATGAGCTGGGACAGGCCCCCGCGGTGCCGGGGTAATTGGCTCTTCCTCAGGGGAGCTGGAGCCGCCACTGGCACGATGCCCTGAGCTGGGCTGGCGACCTGCAGTCCAGTGATGTGGCAGCACGGGGTGGGCTTCCCTCCCTCCCGCCAGCTCTTTCCATGGTGACATGGGGAGTATGGCGTGGGGAGGTGGCACAAACCCCCGGGGCTCTGCTGAACTCAGGATGGAGACCCCCACGTGAAGGGCACAAGAGGCAGGGAGCAGAGATCCCCACTTGAGCGCACGCACCCACCTCCGCGCCGGGGGCAAGCAGGGCCGTGCACCAGAACCAGGGCTGCAGGGCACGTGGCTGGACAGTGCCCCGGAGTCAGAGGGAGCCCAACTGCTCTGCCCTCGCGAGCGCTGGCCCAAGCCCAGCCGGCGGCTGCTGCCCCCGAGCACGTCCAGCTTAGCTGCAGGCTGGTGGGAGGCAGAGGAAGCCAAAGATGGAGTCTGCCCCCGCGCCCACCCTCCCAGGACAGAGCACCGGGCCAGGGCTGGGGGGGCGGCGTCAGCAGGACCCTTCTCAGAGACAGCACGCAGCTCCTGCTGGACCGTGAGGCCGGCCTGGCGCTGGGATGCGGGCATAGCTAGGGCCATCGATATGCCAGTCCCTGAGACCGCAGCTTTCCCTGCCCTCTTCCCCCTCGTGTCGAGAGCAGCCGCAGGCACCAGCTGCTGCGCAGAACGCAGGGACCTGGCGGGGACAGTGGTACCCGCCGGAAGACACCTCCCAACAGGACACGACAGGCCCTATTGCTGCCGGCAGCCACTGGTTATCACCCCGTCAGCTCCAGCAAGGAGAAAGCATGAGTGCCAGCCCTACTTCCACAGCTGTGCTGCAGCCAAGGGCCCTCCCACTCCCTGTGCCTCAGTTTTCCCAACCACAGATCTTTCAGGTCCTTGGAGAGCCTCAGAGCTAGCCCCATCTTTGGAGCGGCCTCAAGGGGCTGCTTGGGGGCCCAGCACTGGCACCCACCTGCCACCCCAAAGCAGGCAGGAAAGTGCACGCCAAGACCACTGCCAGGATGGGAGGAACCCCCAATAGCCACCAAACCCATTCTCCCCCAGCACCTCTTGCAGCCTTCCCACATTTGTGTCTTTTACCTGCAGCACCCACCATGCTCTATTTGCTCTGCCTGAAATCAGGAGACCAGCCCCAGCCACGCAGAAGACACGACCCTCAGGCACCAGCCCCCCTCACCCTCTCCCCTTTTATAGAGGCTTCCCACCCAGAGGCCCGCCTTTTTGGGTGGAGTTGGGAGCCACCCCCAATAGGAACCAAGAACAGGGGAATGCTTTGAGCCTATTGGCTAGAAGGGCAGGAAACTCCGCTCCCTGCCTTTAAAAGTCATGGGAGGGGCGAAGCATTGGGCTTGCGGTTCTGGGAGGCAAGGAGTGGGGTTGGTAGCTCTGCAAGGATCAAGCCAAGGTTTCCCTGTGTTCACAGCACCGCGTGTAGCCCCTTGGGTTTCAATGCAAAAGCACCAACCCGCACAAGTGCCTTTAAGTAGGAGTCAGGGATGGGGTCTGTAGCCTGAGAGCCCCAAACTGGCTGGACAGCAAATCTCTTTGGTGCCCACATCTGGCTGGTGACTCCGTGGGGTTTGGGGGAAGCAGGATGCCCCAGCTGGCTTTCAAATGACCAGCAGCTGGAGGCCTGTCTGCCCAGCTGCTGATGCTTTGGTGCTTCCAGTCCCAGAGGCCATAGCACCCACCTCCACCCTGGCACAGCAAACGCGATCCAGGTCTCGCAGCATCCTTGTGCCGGGAACTGGGTCCAAGCTGCTCAGACCCGCTCTCTGCACATGGACACACGCGTGTGTTCAGCTGCACAGACAGCAAGGGGAGAGCTCTCAGGCCATCAGTGAGCATGGATGCAGGTGGTGGAGAGATGTGCAAATGTGAGATGCTTTGCTGGAGCACCTGAAGCAGTCAGGCGGATGGCAGGGCCTGCGCGTTCGCAGCTGCAGCTCTGCCCTGCAAAGCGCTAGGGTGAGGGGGGCGATGCCCACAAGCAAGGAAGTCCTGTCCTGAGCCAGCCCCTGCCTTGAGCTGGCAGACCCAGCAAGAGAAGAGAGCGGAGGGCCCTGCCGAAACCCCAGCACTCCAGGCTGGGGCACTGAGCTCAGCTGCCAACCCAGCAGCAACCACTGGCACTACAAAGCAACGTTGGGTGCTGGCCAAATCAAGCTGGAAAGGAGCCCGCTGGGAGACTCTCAGGGCCTGAGCCTTTGCCCCGCAGGGACATAGCTGCTGGACCAGTTGCATCCCCTGCGCATCCTTGCTGGTGCTGGACTAGTTTAGGCAGCAGTCCAGGGGACCGCTTGGGAAGCTGGGGGGGGGGGGGGGAAGCACTGCCAAGGGTGTGGCCCTCCACCCCATGACCCTCGCCCCAAGCTCTGCTCTGCTTCCCCCACCCAGGAGCAGCTCCCAGCAGCTGGTGTTTCAGTGGCTGCTTGCAAATGAAGCCGCTTTGTGGGGAAGCGACTTGGGAGCGGCCCCGCCTGGGCCAAGACTGTTGCGGGCATGGCAGAGGGGTGTAGCCCAGAGCCCAGCAGCGGTAGCTGAGGCCCGCTTTCTCCTGGTCCCTCCCCAGCTGGGAGGATCCTTTTCCGCAGCCTCTGCCCCACAGCAGGAGCTCAATCAAGTCCCTGCACCTGGCACGGGCTGGGCACGGCAGCCAGCAGCACATGTGCCCGCAGGAGGGTGCAGGAGGCACCCCCAGACAGGTAGGCCTGGTGGGGCGGGGATCAGTGCAGAGCTGCCCCAGCCCACTGGAAGCCAGCGTGGCACCCCAGGCCTCCACCCTGAGACGGCCCCAAGCATGCCAAGGCAGGGCAGGCAAGCAAGGCATCCCCGCTCCACAGCTGTCAGCCAGGGGCAGCTCAACCTCACCCCCTGGCTGAAGGGGAGGCTGGAGGGCATTGCTGGCTTTCCTCCTCCTGCATCTTCTGCCCAGGCATGGTCATGGGGCAGGACCAGAGCCTGCTGCGAGGTATCCCTCGGGCAGTGCCCGCTGCATCCAGCCGGGCCCCCAGTACCACCCGCCCCGCCGACACCAATCACCGCGCACAGGAGCCAGGGCCGCACGGCCGCTCGCATCCACACAGAGTGAACTTTTATTTCCAACAAAGAACAGCCCCTGCCCCAGGGGGAGAGAAGGGGGCACCGAGGCAGGCAGCCCCCCCCCCCCCCCAGGGCTGGGCCAGGGGCAGGGGCAGGGGGCTGGAGCAACGCCCGGGCTGGCCGGGGAGGCAGGGCTGCCTCGGTCCCCGGCTTCCCCAGGTGCACACAGTGCACTGCGTGACCAAATATCCAGGTATAAAAGAGCTAAGATCCTCCCTGCCCCACGCATCCGACCCCCCCACCCCACTCCCCTGCCACCCGCCTCCCCCCGCCCCCTCCCCGCCACCGTGCCCTGCACAAGAGTCAGTGGTCGCGAGCCACGATGGAGGGGGCGTGCGCGTGTGTCCGCGTGCACGTGTGTCCAGGCGTGTCCCGTGGGCGGCCGCCGCGGAAGGGAAGAGAAGAAAAAGAAACCCCACGACGAGACGGGAAAGGAGACGGGGGTGCGGTGCCCCCCGTGGGATGGGCACAGTCCGACGGGGAGAGAGGCAAGGAGCTGCGGTGCCCCCCCAGAGACCAAGAGAGGGGCGCTCCCATCCTCCAAGCTGGGCAGGCGGTGCCCGGCGCCGCTCACACCTCGGTCTGGAAATCGCCCTCAGAGACGTCGAGGCTCATGTGGGGCCTGTCCCAGTCGGCGCAGTGCAGCTCCAGCTTCTCCCGCTGCGCGCTGGGCAGGGAGCTCAGCGTCATGGCCTTAAAGGTGCTCCAGCTCCGCTGCTTCTGCTGCTGCAGCTGCTGCTCCTCCGGGCTGGTGACCTCCTGCCAGGGGACAGGGCGCTGGGATGGTGCTGCAGCTAGCAGCACCCCCCAGCTGCCCTGCTCCTGGCTCCCTGGGAAGGCTTGGGGGGAGTCCTGGAGGCAGCCGGGAGAGCAGTGGGAGCCCAGAGAGCCAGACTGGCACGGCGGTGGCATGGGAGAGCCAGTACCCAGTGGCTGAAGGAGATGCAAGGCAAAGGGACCAGGGCAGATGTGTGAGCTCACAGGGTCTAAAATGCCAGCAGCGTGCACAGGTCCAGCATGGGGATGGGGAGACTGGGGTGATGGTGAGGATGGTGATGAAGAGGAGCAGCCAGCAGCCTGGCAGTGGAAGGAGGGGGAGAAGCAGCTGCTCCGTGGCAGGTGAGCAAGGCACAGCAGCTCAGACCACTCCTGCCACCCCCCCCCCCAACCCTCCCAGGTACGCCCCACCTGGGGTCTGGCAGGGAGGATGCTGGCGCTTACACTGGACGTGCTCTTCTCCCCGCCGCCCGAGGAGACGCTCCACCGCTTCTCTCTCTGCAGGGGAAGCACCGTGGAGGTCAAAGCCCCGTCAGCCCAGCTCCCCCAGCCCCCACTGTAGGGAAAACCAGTGAGCCGTGGGGAAGCTCTGGGCCCAGCTCCTGGCAGACAAGGGCATCGGCCCGGGCTTGGGAGTAGGGAACTCCCAGCTACTCCACTCCTGTATTCTTCTGGGAGGGAGCCCCAGGCAACTCCTCAAGGGACCAAAGAGCTGGGGGGGGACACCCCACGGTCGAGGGGCCCACAGCTCGGGGGCCGAGGGGGTCCGTACCTTGGAGGCATTGGTGGCGGGTGCCCGGTACCGATCCAGCGTGTGGAACTTCTGGTTCAGCTCATGGTAGAGCTCGGAGTGGCGCTTCCGCGTGTGCATGACCTTCTGCAAAGGGGCAAGGGATGGGGGACACGGGCATGCGTGGCAGCGCCTGCCTCCGCCCTGCCCCTTCCCCTGCACTGCCTTCCCCGGGGGACCCACCCCCTGCCACCCCCAAAGGGCAGACAGAGGCCATGGTGCAAGTGCAGCAAGCCAGTGTCTCGGGGCTTGAATCAGCAGTGCCCCTTGAATGCCCACAGAAAGGACCCTGCCACCATACCCTGCTGGCTGGGACTCCTCGGCACTTTGGGCAGCACCAAGCTCACTGGCCCAGAAGACAGGTGTGTGACAGTGAGTGCCCTGATCCGCCCATGCCCATACCCATGCCCATGCCCGGGAACGCCCTGCTGGCAGAAGAAGCAGGGCAGGAAGGTGTCCGTGGGACTAACCTCGAAGTCCAGGTCTGAGTATCGTAACCGCTTCCTCTGGGGGTGAAACGTCCACGCCAGCCATGCCGGATGGGAAAGGAAGGAGGGAAGAGGACCTTCACTAGCTTTATCAGGAGAGAGGAGAGCAGAGGCCTCTTGCCCCAGCAGTGCTGGCATCAGGGGTGGGACAGGCCAAAGCTTGTGGGAAAGGACAGTAAGAGCTTCCCTTGCCGGCTGGGGTTTCCATAGCTGCTCCTTCTGCGCTGGCCTGGCTGCCTGGCTCCATGTGCCTCCTAAGCTCCCTACCCTCATTTGCATTCATTAATTAAGCAAGCAGGGGTGGTCGGGGGATGGGGCTGGCATGGAAGCCAGCTGGGATACCTCTGTGGGACCATTTCCCACAGGGCTTGAGCCAACCAGCGCTTCAATCCTGGTGAGGGGCAGCCTCCAGGGGTTAAGGAACTTGGTCCAGGGCATTCTAGCAGGCAGTGGCAGAGCTGGGACCCAATCCCAGCCACTGCCCTGCCCTCACCTCCACCCGCATGGGGCAGGGGTTAAGGCTGGCTTACTGGCTGCTGCCCAGTTACAAGCTGGTGGGGAGGAACAGACCAGGCCTGGTTTCAGCCACAGGGCAGCAGTGAACCCCCGGTGTCCTGCCCGCTACCCTGCACCGTGCTCGGAGCCGCTAGGAAGGACCCAGCACTGGGTGGGGGGCGGCGAGGGGAGCAGGGGATGGGCAGCAACATCGGTCTGGAGGATTCACTGAGGCCAAGAAGGCCGGGGGTGAGTGCTGTGTCCAGCCTCCCACCCCCAGGCTGGCCAGGGTGGCTGCATGAACCCCCCCCAAGCCATGGCACAGCTAACTCACCATTTGACACAGTGCCCACCCTGCGAGAGGGGCACAACCCTACTCTGTGCGCATGTGTACTTGCACATTGCCTCTCTTGCACCCAACGTGCACACACACACGTACCCATTGGCTCGCACTCATGCACACGCACTCTCCTGCATGTGTGCAGACATTTGTGCGCACCCTCCGGCCTTGCACGGGTTTGCCCATGCCTGCTCTTGCACCCTCCAGCGCCAAGTGTGCACAGGTGCACGTAAGAACCCAGGAACTGCCACTGACTGGGTTACACTATAGGTCCATCTTGCTCAGTCTCCTCTTCTTTCACGGCTCCATCAGGTCCCTGGACCTCCTGGTCAACCTCCTCCTGGCCCTGGCTAAGCTCACAATATATCTGAGCAGGAAGGAGACTCTAGTTGGGAGGACCCCCGAGGACTGCAGGGCTATTTTCCCATCCTTCATCCATTCACACCTCCAGGCAGTTTCACTGGGCTATGTCCACTGCTCCTTGGACTCGTTCGAGAGCCAGTGGACACCATCCGGTGTGCTCTGCCCACTGTGCCCCCTCGGTGCACCTGTTTTGAATCTATGACCCTCGCTACGTCTCCATTTTGTCATCATTTATCCCAATGAATCGGTGATATGCCCTCAGTGGCCCCCATCACCAAGGGCGGCTTATAGTTTTACTAGGCTCATGGTTTCCCAAAGGGGTATCAAAAGGCCTGTGCCACACAGTGGCAGAAGAGAGAAGGACCTGGCTATGGCAGTGCCCCTCACTCCTAATATCAATAGCGACGGAGGCCCCTTTCCTCCAAAAATGTGCTCAAGCCCTTTGAGCATCTGGCTAAACTCAGCTTCCACCACCCCTGGTGGCAACAAGCTTCACACGTGAATGATGTGCTGGGTGAAAAAAAAATTCCTGATGTTAAGTTTTCAACTTCCTACCTGCTAATTTCAGGTCGTAACACAAATCCCTGAAATTCCCTTGTGCACACGTGTGCAGTCTTTGGCACGTGTGCACACCACGGGCACTCTCCTGCACACTCCTGCAGACCTCTGCATGCTTCCCCCCTGCCCCCAGGCCCCCAGGCTCACCTCAAGTGACCCCACTTTCATGGCAGAGCCGGGCACCGTGCGGGGCATGGTGCGGCTGCGCTCTGACAGCTCGGAGGCCAGGATCTGCCGGACCGTGGGGTGCTGCTTGAACTGGAGGCCGTAGGCATGCTTCACCGTCCCGTAGGGCTGGTTCAAGTTCACGTTGATGTGATCCACCGAGACGAAGCTGGGGTAGGCCTCGGCCTCAGGTACTGGGCGCCCCTTGCCCGCGTGCGGCACCTCGTCCATCTGGATGTTGAGCTTGGCCTCATCCCGGCCGAAGGGCTTGAGGCTCACCGTCCGCCGGGGCAGCACCATGTAGTCGCCCTCCAGTGCCGGCTCAGGCGGGCGCATCCAGCCGTACTCCACCTGCCGCAGGCTGTTCTCAGGGCACAAGTACACGGGCCCCGGCACCTCCAGGCCCATGTTCTTCTTGGTGGGTGGGTCGCTCAGCTCGTTCAAGCCCTTGCCCACGCTGGGTGCCATCTTGGGCACCTGCACTAGGATGCTGCTGGGTGGGATGTTGCCGGGCAGGGTGGAGAATCCCAGGCCCCCTTCCGAGCTTGTGTTGAGCTTGGGGTCCTCATCGCCATCCAGGGAGATGCGGGACAGGGTGCCCGTGATGGTGGCTGGGTTGCAGGTGTTCACCTCCTTGAAGAGCACTGTGGCAAGGGGAAGGCAAGGAGACACGGGTCAGGCTCATGCGGGCAGCAGAGTGGGGGCATCCCCTGAGCATCAGAGGGGCACCATGGGGTTGGCACATGGTTTCGTGTCCCCTGTAAGCCCCTTCCCCCCATCCAGCTCCACCGCACCTGGGATGGCTCCACTTTGGAAGCTCACCCAAACTGGGAGCTCTTGGCTCTGCCCCTGTAGCCATAAGCCCCTCCGACTCAAGGGATGGAGCCATTCATGTCTGGCTGTAACCACAGAGGGGGCAGCCCCGATGCCAAGGGAGCTGTGCTCTGGGAACCTCCCTGCCTGGCCCTGTTGCTGGAAGCAGCCCCAGGCCTCACCTGTCTGACACGCCAGGTCAACGTCCTTTTCAAAATCTGTCTATAAAAACACAGAGAGAGGGCAAGAGGGACAGGGAGGGAGACAGAGAGAGAGGAGAGATAGAGGCAGGGAATGAACGCATCACAGGCAGCTACAGGGCCAGCGGCGTCATGCAAGGGGGTGCTTGAGACCCCAGCTCTCCCCATAAGGCTCCCAGAGGCAGTGAGTAAGTCTGCCATCCCATGCCAGGAAGCAAGCAAGCCCCGCGGCACCCTCTCAGCGCTGTGTCCCTGGGCTGTGGGAAGATGCTGTCCCCTCAAGGGCCCAGCTGGGCCCAGAGCCAAGCACCTGGTCTCCCCCAGCCTGGGTAAGGCAATCTGAGCTACCCAGCCCAGAGCCCTCACCCCTGCAGAGCCTTGGTACCCAGCCAGCCCTTCACCAATGCAGCCCAGGCATTTGCACACCCTGCCCCCTGGGCAGGGTGCACTCATGCTGGCATGTTTGCAATGCAGCGCTGCCCACACACTCCTTGGCATAGCGCCCACCCCCCAGGCTGCATGCCCCCGGCCGCCACGCTCACCATGATCTGCACCTGCCCGTTCTTGCAGGAGTCGGGCGAGTTCTCATTCTCGTCACTCCTGCACACCCCGATCTGGCATTTCACCACGTCCTGGACCTGTCGGGGAGGGTCAGGGGGGCAAACGTCACTGCCCCACAGCAGGAAGGGTGCAGGGCCCAGGGCAGCTCTGTGCCTTCAGATGACCCCTAGGATCCATGTCCCACCCCGAGCCCACTGGTTCTGCCCAACATGCCTGCCCCACCAGCAACCTGGGTCTGGGAGGGCAACAGTGGAGGCAGAAGATAGCAGGCCCCTCTGGCCTTGCTCTCAGCCGGCACCATGGAGCTGGCTGGGATGGGTTGGAGTGACTGCTTCCCTGCCAGGACTGCCTGGCACCAGTGCAAAACAGAAGCACCCATGAGCCTGCAGACAGTAGGGGTGGGAGTTTCACTCCTAGACCTCTTGCAAACTCTGTGCCTCTGCATTTCCACTCTGCTCTCAACTCCCTTCCCGTGGGGGCACGTCATCCCCTGGTAGCACCTGTCTTTACCACCCAGCTGGAAGCTCACCCATCCCTTGCTCTCCAGGCAGGGGCTGTGCCAAGCACCCCGGGTCTTTGTAAACTGGTCCTGCCTCTCCCCAGCTGCCTCTCTCCTGTACTCCATAAAGCCCATGCCCTCCAGCTGCTCCGGACCCCCAGCTCCAGACTCAGGCTCCCCCCAGGGACAGAGCCACCTTCTCCCCCACCTCATTGCCAGTAGAGTAGGAGCACCAGGGCTGGGTGCATGCTGTGGCCAGGGCTGCGATCTCAGCTAATGAAGCTGCTGCCTGCAGCCTGTCCTGCCGGGGCACAGATGAGCAGCCTCAGAGGGACGCTGTCTCCAGATGGATGGAGGGTGCTAACACTCCCCATAGACCCCCCTTCCTCCCCCTCCACAGACCCCTGCAACCTCCATCTGATCCAACACTGAGTCTTCATTCGCCTGGTCTGCTCTAACCACCTCTGGCAGGCAGCGAGCTTTTGGCTCTGGGGTGGGAAACAAACCCAGAGCACGGCTGGCCTTCGAGCCCCCCTGAGTAAGCAGTAAAGCAGCCCCATGCCCCTGCCAACTAGGCAGAGGGAAGGTGAGCCAGGCCACTGGCAGTTACCCCAGAGTCTCTCCTTGCAGAGGATCAGGACCTTTGCAAAGGCAGGGAGGCCTTCAGGGTGGAGCTCGGAGTGGGCAGTGGGGTGGCACCCCCGGGGTGCTGTGCCAGCGTATGCTGCGGGGTGGGCAGCGGGGCTTACCTCGCGGCGCAGGAAGCAGTGTACGGTGATGATGACAAAGCCTTGCACCGAGTTGAAGACAGCGAAGAGGACCTGGAAGAGGATGGAGCGCCGGTCGGTCATGGCCAGCACGGCAGACATCCAGGTGAGCGCCAGCAGCGGCAGGACCACGCAGGAGCTCCACAGCGAGGCCCTGGGCGGGAGAGGGAGGCACTGGGGTGAGGAGGGCAGAGCCAGGCCCAGCGGAGGGTGCTGCAGGGACAGGGTTGGGGTGGGGTGTGGAGGGAAGACTGTGGCCAGGGGACTGGCACGAGCCCCCTCCCCTGAGCTGCAGGGTCCTGAAGCATGGGGGTGCTCAGGGCAGGGGGACCAGGCTGTGCTGCAGACTGTGTGGGACATGGACATATGATTCTGGCACATATGGGACAGAGCCCCCAGTGCTCCCCAGCGCCTCAGTCCTGCCTTCCCCCGCTTCTCAGCATACACCCCCCCCCCCCCCACGTGTGCGTACACAGACACACAGATACATACAGATGCATGTGTTTGTAGACACACTTGCATATATATGTATGTGCATACATATGCATGTACACACATGCTTACACACATACATACATACACACACCTATAAACATGCAGACATGCACACATGCATACATAGACACGCAGATGTGCATAGACACACATACACAAGTGCACAGACACATGCACACACATATGCAGACACATACACAGAAGTGCATAGACATGCACATACATGCATACATAGACACACATAAAGACACACACACACCCACCAGTCATCCCTTGCGTCCCATGACCTGACAGACTCCCAGCACAAAGGCTGCCCCAATCCCATCGCTGTCTGCGAGAGACCCGAGTGCTGTCTGTGCTCAGCACTGTAGCCTGGGCACCATCAGGGCAAACCTCCCCTCATATGTCCGGCCCCCTGGCATCCTGGGCGGAGGTGCGCTGGGCAGCCTGGGAAGGAGTCTCTGCAGCCAGCCAGTTCTTGACCTCACTGCCCAGGTGGCCAGCCTGTGTGCCAGCCCACCCCGGGAAGACTTCTGCCAGGAGGTGGAGCAGCCATCAGAGGGGAAGGTGGTAAGGGGGCCAGGACAGGGTCCCTGGGCACTGCCAGGAGTTACAGCCATGGGAGCAAGAATGGAAACTGGCTCAGGGGAGCAGGCATGGGATAGAGGGGAGGGGAGGGGAGGAGGGGGTGCTATGGGGATGGGGGGCAGAAACCAGAGCTGGAGTGCCTGACTTCTGCTCTCCCAGCCCAGGCCCAGAGCTTGGCTTTAGTAACCCTATGGATGGTTTTCCACAGCCTTTTCTTTCCTTCTTTTTGAATGAATGACCCCATCCCAGCCAAGGCTGGGCCCCGTGACACAGCCGTAAGCCTGGTGGTAGCAGCAGCCATGCAGCCCCAGGGCCTGGCTGGAGCATCCTAAACAGCCCACGCATGGCTCTGCATGGGCAGGTGAGCCTGGGGGTCACCCTCCCTCCCTGCCCCGCAGGGGCCCGGGCACCGTGACACTCTCCCGTGCCTTGTATGGGCAGCTTCTGGGCTGAGACCCACCCTTGCCACCCAAACTTTGCAAGCTCAGCCACCGAACAGCCACAGCCGCTGAGGGGGAAGGCTCCCTGCTCTGAGGTCCAGAGAGAGGGCTCAGCCTTGCCCCCGGGGTGGGATGCCAGACGTGCACCCTGGCAGCATGTTTCTGCCCCCAAGAGCAGGCTGGCTCCCCCTCCCCATTTGGCCCCTGGAGCTGGAGGCTGCAGCATCCTGGGCTGCAGACTGAGAGGGCAAACATCTCAAAGCTGACGTGGCAGGGTGCCCCACTCACGTGCCCCCCACCCAGGAAGGAGAAGTGTCCCCAGGAGATGGTGGTCCTTGCTGAGCAGCTGTGAACATGCAGGAGCAATGGCAGCGCACCCATGGGGCTGCACACACACGTGCATGGAGGGGCAGAGCCAGGGCCCGTGCCGGCCAGCCTGACAGAGCCCCGGACACACGGACAGCCAGCGAGCGCAGCAGGCATGCAGCGTGGAGCGACCCCGGGTGGGCAGCATCCTCCAGCAGCCGGCCCAAGGGGGGACGGGTCCCAGAGTGGAGGGGCACCACGGGGACCCAGGGCAGGGGCGCCTGGGAGCAGCCTGGGGCCGAAGGAATTGCCACAGGAAGCACTCGCCCATGTGCTGAACTGGGGAACCCCCGCACCCCGTTACCCACAACCCCTGCAGCACCCCAGAACCTGCACCCACTACCCAGTACCCACAAACCCCTGCAGCACCCCAGAACCTGCACCCACTACCCAGTACCCACAAGCCCCTGCAGCTCCCCCAGAACCTGCACCCACTACCCATTACCCACAAACCCCTGCAGCACCCCAGAACCTGCACCCACTACCCATTACCCACAAACCCCTGCAGCACCCCAGAACCTGCACCCACTACCCATTACCCACAAACCCCTGCAGCACCCCAGAACCTGCACCCACTACCCAGTACCCACAAGCCCCTGCAGCTCCCCCAGAACCTGCACCCACTACCCATTACCCACAAACCCCTGCAGCACCCCAGAACCTGGACCCACAACCCATTACCCACAAACCCCTGCAGCACCCCAGAACCTGCACCCACTACCCAGTACCCACAAGCCCCTGCAGCACCCCAGAACCTGCACCCACTACCCATCACCCACAAACCCTTGCAGCTCCCCCAGAACCTGCACCCCACTACCCATCACCCACAAAACCTTGCAGCACCCCAGAACCTGCACCCGCTACCCAGTACCCACAAACCCCTGCAGCACCCCAGAACCTGCACCCACTACCCAGTACCCACAAGCCCCTGCAGCTCCCCCAGAACCTGCACCCACTACCCAGTACCCACAAGCCCCTGCAGCACCCCAGAACCTGCACCCACTACCCATCACCCGCAAGCCCCTGCAGCTCCCCCAGAACCTGCACCCACTACCCATTACCCACAAGCCCCTGCAGCACCCCAGAACCTGCACCCACTACCCAGTACCCACAAGCCCCTGCAGCACCCCAGAACCTGCACCCACAAGCCCCTGCAGCACCCCAGAACCTGCACCCACTACCCATCACCCACAAACCCTTGCAGCACCCCAGAACCTGCACCCACTACCCATTACCCACAAGCCCCTGCAGCACCCCAGAACCTGCACCCACTACCCAGTACCCACAAACCCCTGCAGCACCCCAGAACCTGCACCCACTACCCATTACCCACAAGCCCCTGCAGCACCCCAGAACCTGCACCCACTACCCATTACCCACAAGCCCCTGCAGCACCCCAGAACCTGCACCCACTACCCAGTACCCACAAGCCCCTGCAGCACCCCAGAACCTGCACCCACTACCCAGTACCCACAAGCCCCTGCAGCACCCCAGAACCTGCACCCACAAGCCCCTGCAGCACCCCAGAACCTGCACCCACTACCCATCACCCACAAACCCTTGCAGCACCCCAGAACCTGCACCCACTACCCATTACCCACAAACCCCTGCAGCACCCCAGAACCTGCACCCACAAGCCCCTGCAGCACCCCAGAACCTGCACCCACTACCCATCACCCACAAACCCCTGCAGCACCCCAGAACCTGCACCCACTACCCATTACCCACAAACCCCTGCAGCACCCCAGAACCTGCACCCACTACCCAGTACCCACAAGCCCCTGCAGCTCCCCCAGAACCTGCACCCACTACCCATTACCCACAAACCCTTGCAGCACCCCAGAACCTGGACCCACAACCCATTACCCACAAACCCCTGCAGCACCCCAGAACCTGCACCCACTACCCAGTACCCACAAGCCCCTGCAGCACCCCAGAACCTGCACCCACTACCCATCACCCACAAACCCTTGCAGCTCCCCCAGAACCTGCACCCGCTACCCAGTACCCACAAACCCCTGCAGCACCCCAGAACCTGCACCCACTACCCAGTACCCACAAGCCCCTGCAGCTCCCCCAGAACCTGCACCCACTACCCAGTACCCACAAGCCCCTGCAGCACCCCAGAACCTGCACCCACTACCCATCACCCGCAAGCCCCTGCAGCTCCCCCAGAACCTGCACGCACTACCCATTACCCACAAACCCCTGCAGCACCCCAGAACCTGCACCCACTACCCAGTACCCACAAGCCCCTGCAGCACCCCAGAACCTGCACCCACAAGCCCCTGCAGCACCCCAGAACCTGCACCCACTACCCATCACCCACAAACCCTTGCAGCACCCCAGAACCTGCACCCACTACCCATAAGCCCCTGCAGCACCCCAGAACCTGCACCCACTACCCAGTACCCACAAACCCCTGCAGCACCCCAGAACCTGCACCCACTACCCATTACCCACAAGCCCCTGCAGCACCCCAGAACCTGCACCCACTACCCAGTACCCACAAGCCCCTGCAGCACCCCAGAACCTGCACCCACTACCCATTACCCACAAGCCCCTGCAGCACCCCAGAACCTGCACCCACAAGCCCCTGCAGCACCCCAGAACCTGCACCCACTACCCATCACCCACAAACCCTTGCAGCACCCCAGAACCTGCACCCACTACCCAGTACCCACAAGCCCCTGCAGCACCCCAGAACCTGCACCCACTACCCAGTACCCACAAGCCCCTGCAGCACCCCAGAACCTGCACCCACTACCCATTACCCACAAGCCCCTGCAGCACCCCAGAACCTGCACCCACTACCCAGTACCCACAAGCCCCTGCAGCACCCCAGAACCTGCACCCACTACCCATTACCCACAAGCCGCTGCAGCTCCCCCAGAACCTGCACTCACTACCCAGTACCCACAAGCCGCTGCAGCTCCCCCAGAACCTGCACTCACTACCCAGTACCCACAAACCCCTGCAGCACCCCAGAACCTGCACCCACTACCCATTACCCACAAACCCCTGCAGCACCCCAGAACCTGCACCCACTACCCATTACCCACAAACCCCTGCAGCACCCCAGAACCTGCACCCACTACCCATTACCCACAAACCCCTGCAGCACCCCAGAACCTGCACCCACTACCCAGTACCCACAAGCCCCTGCAGCTCCCCCAGAACCTGCACCCACTACCCATTACCCACAAACCCCTGCAGCACCCCAGAACCTGGACCCACAACCCATTACCCACAAGCCCCTGCAGCACCCCAGAACCTGCACCCACTACCCATCACCCACAAACCCTTGCAGCTCCCCCAGAACCTGCACCCCACTACCCATCACCCACAAAACCTTGCAGCACCCCAGAACCTGCACCCGCTACCCAGTACCCACAAACCCCTGCAGCACCCCAGAACCTGCACCCACTACCCAGTACCCACAAGCCCCTGCAGCTCCCCCAGAACCTGCACCCACTACCCAGTACCCACAAGCCCCTGCAGCTCCCCCAGAACCTGCACGCACTACCCATTACCCACAAACCCCTGCAGCACCCCAGAACCTGCACCCACTACCCATTACCCACAAGCCCCTGCAGCACCCCAGAACCTGCACCCACTACCCAGTACCCACAAGCCCCTGCAGCACCCCAGAACCTGCACCCACAAGCCCCTGCAGCACCCCAGAACCTGCACCCACTACCCATCACCCACAAACCCTTGCAGCACCCCAGAACCTGCACCCACTACCCATAAGCCCCTGCAGCACCCCAGAACCTGCACCCACTACCCAGTACCCACAAACCCCTGCAGCACCCCAGAACCTGCACCCACTACCCATTACCCACAAGCCCCTGCAGCACCCCAGAACCTGCACCCACTACCCAGTACCCACAAGCCCCTGCAGCACCCCAGAACCTGCACCCACTACCCATTACCCACAAGCCCCTGCAGCACCCCAGAACCTGCACCCACAAGCCCCTGCAGCACCCCAGAACCTGCACCCACTACCCATCACCCACAAACCCTTGCAGCACCCCAGAACCTGCACCCACTACCCAGTACCCACAAGCCCCTGCAGCACCCCAGAACCTGCACCCACTACCCAGTACCCACAAGCCCCTGCAGCACCCCAGAACCTGCACCCACTACCCATTACCCACAAGCCCCTGCAGCACCCCAGAACCTGCACCCACTACCCAGTACCCACAAGCCCCTGCAGCACCCCAGAACCTGCACCCACTACCCATTACCCACAAGCCGCTGCAGCTCCCCCAGAACCTGCACTCACTACCCAGTACCCACAAACCTCTGCAGCACCCCAGAACCTGCACCCACTACCCAGTACCCACAAGGCCCTGTGACCTTGCTCCCCGTGGCCCCTGCCTACCCGCCACATCTAGGTGTCCCATACCCAGAAGCCCTTGAGGCCCGTGCCCAAACCAGTGCCTCCGACTTTGCCACTGCTCAGCCCATGACCGACCCGTGGTCACGGGGACAGGTCCCCGGCACAGCCGCGCGTGCGGCCCTGGGGCAGGGGGCTGGGGACAGGCGCCTGCGAAGCGAGTCCCAGGGGCCTGGCGGGCAGCTCCGGGCCCCGGCAGGCTGGAGGATGCTGCTCCCTGGAGTCCCGCGCGGGGGGGGGGCTGGGGAGTGAGCGCGCGGCGGAGACTAACATGGCGCTGCTGGCGGTGGTGGAGGTCATGGCCGTGCTGGACACCACGCCACACTTGGTGCATTTCAGCAGCAGGCTGCCGCAGGGGGGCTGCTTCGAGCTGCGCCCGCCCCCGGCGAGGCCCCCACACCGGAGACACGGGAGCAGAGAGGGGAGGGGAGGCAGGCGGCAGGGGCGCGAGACAGACGGGAGGCACAGGGGACAGATGGACGCACACACAAAGCCCATGAGAGAGACAGAGAGAAAGGGAGAGATGGGTTAGTTGCTGCGGGCTGTTAATGGCTAGCTTGGGGCGGGGGGCAAAAGCCGAGCAAGGCAGCTAGGGCTGGGGGGGCGGGTCTGCGGCTCAGCCCCCGCGACATGAGGGGCTCTGCTGTGGGACTCCCTTTCCCTGGCATGACAGAACTGTCCCCAGGGAGGTCGTGGGCAAGGCGAGAAGGCTCACAGGCTGGTCACTGTCCCCCCCCCACCAAGTAATGGGGTCCGGGTGCTGGGTAGGGAGCCCCCGGGCATTTCTGGGTCACCATGAATGTGATGCTTGATGCCAGCAGCAGCACAGCTGGGTGCCAGCCCTGTTCTGCCCTTTTCGGGGTGCAGCTGAGCTGGCAGGGCTGGGATGGAGCGCTAGGGCAGCAAGCAAGGGGTCCCCGTGGGTGGACGTGGCATGGATCTCATAAGCTAGGGGTGTCCCTCTGCCGGGTGCAGCCATGGGGCAAAGGTCACCCCAGGGAGGGGATCTGAAGCACTGAGGTCTGGGGGTTTGTCTGGAGTAAAGGGGACCTGGATGAGCCAGCAGCCTCCCTGCTGTGTTTCCAGCTGCTCACAAGTGAAGTGAAGTCTGCCCAGGCCTCAGCCCGCTCCCCATCTTGCATTTGGGCTGAGAGCTGAGCCTGCTGGAGAGGGCATGGGGCAGGGCCCTGTTTGTGTGGGTAAACTTGCCCGCCAGCTGACACGTGGGTACAGGGCCTGAGAGAAGCAGACACTTACCCGGCTCGCTGCTTTTTGGACTTATCTGAAATGCCGTCCCGGGACATGAGCTTGTTGAACACGATGATCCCGATGAGCATGTTCACCTAGGCACAGACAGGGCCTGGGGTCAGGGAAATAGCTGGTGCCCCCTGACCTGCAGCACCCCCCTCCCATGCTAGCCAGTACTCTGCATGCCAGCCCCGTGCTCTGGGCAGGGCATGTGGCACCTTAGCCTGCCCCAGGTAGGCAGGGCTCAGTCGTGGGTGCTGGGCTGGGCTGGGCGAGTCCTGGGGGAGCCACAGGGGGGGACAGGTGAGAACAGGGAGGGCAAAGGGTGGGACAAGGCTGGTTTGCTGCCATGGGGCAAGCGCGCTGCACCTACCAGCACGATGACGGCAGCCGGGCCAACAAAGGCGTAGAGCAAGCCACCTTCCAGGGACAGCCAGCAGCTGCGGAGGAGCACAGCACTGTCAGGGGACCCCAGCGCAGCCTTGCTCATGCCCCCCCACCCCCAGACCCTCTGCCCAGCCGCGTCCCCACGTACTAGCTCGCTGTTCCATAGCCTTTGGTGCGCGTGAAGCCGACAGAGACTGCAACCACCAGGGCCGGCAAACCTGAGGGGAGAGGAGACGAGGGGCAGGACCCTCAGAGGGGGCTCAGTGATGCCTGGGAGCCATGCCCTCTTGGGAGGAGATGGAGCTAGGGGTAACAGCCCAGCAGGTCATACACTGGCTTCCCCTGGCACACACAATGCCAGGGTACACACAAGACCTCCATTATAGGGCCCAGGTGAGCAAACCTTTCACGTCCAGACCAGGACACCTGGTCTCTACTCTCAGCTCTGGAAAGAGATTAGGGCACAGCGGTGACAGCAAGAGGACTGGGTACCAGGACATCTGGGCTCTATTCCCAGCTGTGCCACTGGTTTCCTGTGAGACCATTGACATGTCCCTATCCTGCATTGTGCCTCAGTTTTCCCCTCTATAAAATGGGGTGCTTCCCCCTAGCTGTCCTGCAGCTGCTGGGCTGAGTGTGACGTGACTGAACCCCCCTGCTTTGCCCGCTTAATCCTGCCCCTCACTCCCCGAGGGCCCTGCGCTCCTGGCAGCTGGTGAGCGATGGGCACTTACCCCATCCGAGGCACAGGAAGCGCTTGCGGACCAGGCGGGTGCGGATCCGGCCGATCACCGCCAGGTAGGACTGCCAGGCCTCGGTCAGCACCCAGCAGAAGGACGAGAGGAAGAAGAAATGCAGGAAGGCGGCTGTCATGGTGCACACACCCTGTGCAAGATGGGTCATGGTCAATGTGGGGCCTGCACATGGAGACCGGGGAGCCCACCACCGCCGGTGAGCTGGCACCTTTCACACCCAGGCATGGGCAACAATGGGGTGGGCTCTGCCCCGGTGCACATCAGATTCCCATTCCCTCCCCATTACAGGTGCTTGGAGCTGCTTGAGTCTGCTGGGAGCCTGAACCAGCTGCTCCAGGCTGGGGCCATGGCATGTGGATGGACCCAGCGTGGGGCCCCCTCCTCTCCCTGTAGTGTTTATAGGGGAAGCACTGGGGCTGGGGGGGGTTGGCTCAGCTCTGTGCTGTCACCATAAAGTTTGCCCTGCTTGACCAGGCATACCCTGGCCTCAAGGGAGCTGCACGCTCCTTCCTAGCCGTGGCCTTTGTGAGCACCACGGGTCCACGTGGGAGGTTTTTCTCAGGCCCCCATGGCTATGATGATGCCTGAGCCCCCATGCTCAGGAGGGAAAACTGGGGCACACGCCAATAAAGTGACTCACTCAAGGCAGTGGCAGAACCAGAAGCACAACCCCGAGGGCCTCAGCCCCCCAAAATAGCCCTCCCTGAACAGCAAAGGCTGCCCAGCCGCCAATGGGTTAAACCTCTTGCCCCCGGCCTTGGTCTCTGCCTGAGCCACTGGCGCAAGGAAATTAATCCTGAGATGGAGTTAATCCAAAGCCAATCCGCCCCGGGAGCCCGAGAGGGGAGATAACGCTATCGCTGAGCCCAGACCGCGCAGCAGGCCCCTATCTCGCTGCAGTCATCAGTGCTCAGCTGCCTCGGCTCTCGGCCACTGCACAGCACAGCCAGCGTGGGGACAGGCAGTGTACACGTGCACTGGGCCTCACCCGCATCCAGGCACAACCCATCGATGTGCATGGACAGCAATGTCCTAGGCACGGCGCGCATCAGCGTTAGCTCATACAGGATGCCCTCAGAGGGCTTGATGCCCTGGCCAGGGCTTGATCCCAGCTCCGGATGCTACCAGTGCCATGCATCAGAAGCTCAGTGCAGGAAGCCACCACCTCTAAGAGCCCAGCGTGGAGGTGGCAGCCTGGGCATCCAGGGCTGCCTGCCATTAGGAGATGGGGATGCCTATGCTGGTCCTGAACCCCAGCCCACAGGCAGCCCCCCAGGCTCACCTGATGCACTCCCAGACACCTGCAGGCAAGCCCCGCTCCCAGCAAGAAGCACCCTGAAGCAATCCTTCATTAAAGAGGAAGCTGCCATACTGCCCACGGCTAGCTTTGATCTGCTCCCCCTGGCAGAGCCTCAGCCAGGGCAGAAGAGCATGGTGAATGCTAAGCTTCCCTCTCCCTTTGGGGTGTATGGGGGAACCAGGAGGCATGGATGGCTAATGCAATAAGGTGCCCGTGGGCTTCCCTGCCCACAAGGAGAAGAGAAAGGAGGAAAGGCCCTGGGTTAGGAGAGGGCTGCCAGGACTGCCCTGTTCTCCAGAGAGGTGCTGAGGGGAATCCAGAGGTGGGGAAGGGGCAAGACAGTCCACTGCTCCGCTGGCCACACTGCCTCTCTCCCTGGCTCCTCCCTGCCACTGGGTTTGGGCTGCCGTGGAGAAGAGAGGTGCCACAGCCCCATGCAGACACCACAGAGACATCCAGCCGGGGTCATTCAGGGCTGGTGGCAGCTCCCTTGGGGGTGCCTGGAGCAGGAGAGCGATCTGGAGGCCTAAAGCCCTCCCCAGCCCTGTCAAAACTGGAGCCAGTCAGACGGCGCTGAAGTGCAGCTGCCTCTGGGGTGCTGCATGGTCAGGACTACATCAGCTCCCAGCAACACGGCAGAGTGCTGTAGGAGGAGGGTCTGTCCACACCGCCCAGCCAGCCTGCTCCTTCCCCAGCTTTCCAGCTTAGCCCCACGGCTGAACCCTCTGCTCTGGCTGGGCTCAGCTTAGATGCAGCACAGACGCCGGTTCTCCTCAACCCACCAGGTTGAGGTAACCACCAGGGAAGCGTCTCAGCACAAAGAGCCCCAATGCCCCCAGATGTGCAGAGGCCTCAGCCGCCACAATGCTCCCACCAAGGGAAGGCAAACCCAGGTGTGCAGGTGAACCCCGCAGGCCAGATCTGCTCCTATAAGCGGGTCCCACTTGTGTCTGCGCTACTCCCAAATCTCTGGCTGTAGGGCAGGTGCCCACTGGAGACGACCAGCTCTCTGCCCAGTGCCCTGGCAAGGCCCTGGCAGCTGGAAGAGGAGCAGAGGCCCTGGTAGGGCTCTTACCTTACTGAGCATCTGGGACTGGCCCACCAGGATTAGCACATTCGAGGCCAGGATGGAGACGCAGAAATTCAGCAGGATGATGGAGCGCTCTGACTTGATGAACCTGGCATGGTGGAGGGCAGAGAGAGGCAGGTTTAAAGTCCTTGTGCCTGGAGATTGGCTTGTTTTCTCCCTAGCCTGGGGGCCAAGAGCCCTCATGATTCAAGGGACCAACAGCCTCAGCAGGCTGGTAGCCCGTCCCCAACAGTAGGTGATAGGGGACCCCGAAGAGGGCATGGGTGAGCCAGCAGGTGAGAGGCTGCTTCCTCAGCCTGGCCTGGGGAGGGGGGTTTCTGCTTGTGACTTGGATTAAGGCTTCTGGCCCCCCTAGGCAGGATGTTTGGGGCACAGGGACCACTCTGCCCTAAGGCAGGGATGCAGCCGTTTCAGAGTCGGAGCTCTTCCACCTTCGTTAGCCTCGAGGAGCATGGCAAGCAGGCCTCTGCGCCAGGCGGGCGATGCGCCTCTGCCCTGCCCTCATCCGGGGTCGCAGGCTGTCTTCCATCAGACCCGTCTGCATGCGCTTACCCCTGCATGCCTGGGTCATGGCTGTGGGGATGTGTCTGCAGGACACACTGTGGGTGACAGAACCCACTAGGATGGAGCTTTGCAAAGCTGCCCGAAGGATTTAGGCACATAGCTCCCATTGCCATCACTTGCTTGTACAGCTCCTGGTGCAACCAGGCTCTGAGCCCTGCCACGGCTCCCAGGCACTACTGTAGCACGGATCGAGCATTGCCTGAATCTCTCTGGGGGAAAGGGAAGTGGACATCTGCCCCAATCTCTCCACACCCCCAGCCCCGGGGACCTCGTAGCTGGCACAGCCTCAGGCATGTGGCATGGACAAAAGGCCTGGCTCTGTGTCACACGTGCCGGTGTAAATTCAGAGTAGCCTTGATGAACTTGCCAGGCTGATGTGAGTGGAGCCAGCATCAGGCCCGGTGGGGCCCTCCTGTCCACACCACGTGCCTGGGGCCACGCCAGTCGGGTGCTGCTGTGCCCACAGCCACCTTTAATGCGATAAGACCTTTATCCCCTTCCTGGAACAGCTCCGCCTAATCACACCGCGGCTAAGCCTCCCCTGCCCCCTTCCTGCCCACCAGCTGTTTTCTCCCCCCTGCCAATGCCTGGCACGTATTTTGTCCTCTTCTGCTGTCTGGATCTCCCTGCTGCCTCTCCCGGCTGCCTGTTTCGGGGCTGGCTCCATTTCTGCTTGGGGTGCAGAGGGTGAGGGCACCCCCCTGTTTGCAGGGCATTGGTGCTGCAGCCCACAACTGCCCACACCCTCCTTTGCATGGCCACTCCGATCCCCCCTCGGCTGGCACGGGCCCCAAAGCACCCTCCAGGGGCAGTGACCTCTGCCAAGGCTTAGCCACCAGGTCCAAAGCCGGCACTTCCTAACACCCCCCGAGAGCCAGGCACCCACGCAAGCAGGCAGCCTGATCTCATGCTCGGGGGGTGGCACCGGGGCCTGGCACTTTGGGGTTCATCACAGCAGGCCTCTTGCAGCTGCAAATCTTGGCTCAAGCTCCGAGATGGCCACGGCCCAGCTGCTACTAGCCTGGCTGGCTTCTCCTGGGCTCAGCACGGGGGAGTTATCCCTGTGCAACTGGGGTAGGTATGAGGGAGCACGGGGTCCCCAGTGGGGTCAACCTACCTCCAGAAGGCAGCGTAGATCACCAGCAGGGTCAGCAAGGCCATGCAAGAGACGGCGCAGCCTATCATGAGTGGCACGGAGGGGATGCCCGAGGGGTCCATGGCCTGATGGGGAGAGAGAGAGATGCTCTGGAGATGATCCCAGAAAGGAAGAGCTGAGGGATGGAGGCTGCCGTTGCAAGGCGCGCACAGCTGGCCTGAAGAGGCGTAGGGCAGAGAGAAGCTGGGGGCTGCCCCGGGTGATACCGCCAGGCCCCGGCCACCCAAGGCCATAAAGCCAGACACCGCTGGGGAGGCGCTGGGGAAGGCAAGGGGGGCAGAGCCCACCACCCCTCAGCACCAGGCCTGGTGCCCCCTCCCAGGGCCCATCGCTCTCCCGGGCTCCGCGACGGCCCCTGGCTGCCGAGGTGCGTTCCCGGGGGCGCCTCTCCATCTCCCTGCCAACCAGAGACGCTCCCAGAATATCAATCGCCAGACCCGGCTGCCGGGATCTGGGTTACGCTCTGGCGTGGGGCATGGAGGGGGCAGGGCAGCCCTGTCTGTCTGTCCCTGCGTCCGTCTGCGAGCGTGCCGGAGGGACGGGAGCAGAGCGGAGGAGACAGCAGGACGCCCGGGCACATGCCAAGATGGCTCCTCTTGCTCTGCCCCCCCCCCGCAAAATGCACATATATTAATGCCCGGAAGGCCTGTTAATTGAGCCTTATAAATCCCAGGCAGGCGTCCTGTGCTGCAGAGCACATCTCTCCATTATATACTGCAGCGCGAGGGGGGCGGGGGTGACTCAGGCAGAGGAGCAAGGAGAGAGGAGTCCGGGGGAGGCAGGTGTGGGCTGGCTCCCCAGTTGCTGCTCCCCCCAGTGCATGGTCTCCAATGGGGTCTGCGCATTGGGGGGGACTGTACTTTGCACGATGGGAACAGGGCTTATGCCCCCACTTCACCATCTGCCACCGAGGCATCGGGGTTTCCCCCACGCCTGATGCCCTCCTGGGCTCGGGGATACCAACACGCAGCCTCCCCTGGCCTTACAGCTGCCAGGAGGGGAACAAGCCAGGACCCTTCACCCTGTACCCCACGGCCCTGGCCACGGGGGCAGCCGCAGGTGATCCCCGCCGGGGGCTGTGCCCCTCGGCAGGGGCAGCGGGAAGGGGGCGGTGGGTGAGGGGATGCTGCTCTCCTATTCAGCTTCTCCTCGGGCTCCTGGCAACCAGACGCCAGCGATGTGGGGGGAAGCGGAGGGAGTGGGAAGAGCTGAGCAGAGCCAGGCAGCGAGGGCTGGGCGAGGAGCGGGGGGTGGGGCTGGAGCAGCTGGGCTGGGGGCATGGTACAGGGAAGGGGAAGGAAAGCAGGGACCGGAGGGCAGATCCCCCCCCCGAAGCCTCAGCCCCATCTTCACACCCAGCACCGGGACCGATGCCCTAGCCAGACCGCTGGGGAAGGCCGCCTGCATTTGTGCCTGTGTGTGCATGTGTAGAGCTTGCGTGCAGCTCAGACATGCTCTCCCAGCACCACGGGGCTGCTCTGTGTGTGCATGTGTGTGTGCACGTGCACACATGTGGAGATTACTGGTACCCAAGCCCACAGACCAGTGCCTTGCTGGGTCCCTTTCCCCCATGCCCACCTGGCACCACAGAAACATCCCTCACGTGACTTCAGATCACTCCCTCCCCTGCCTTACTGGGGCAGACCTGCCCCCCACCCACCTGTCCTGCAAGCCACCAGTGGTCCCCCCCATTATCCCCCAGCCCGCAGTCCCATCCCTCCCCTCTCCATCTCTCGCCTGCCTCGGGCTGCAGGAGAGCAGAGGCCGAGAGCCACAAGCGAGCGAGCAGGGGGCACGGAGCTGCTGGCACTCACCGGGTCCTTGGGCAGCTGGGCGAGCACGGCGTAGGTGGACAGCTGGCTGCACTGGCATTTGGTGTGAGCCGGGAGGGTCTCGAGCGTTTGGCAGCTCTCCGTGTCCCAGTTCCCAGCGCCAGGATCCCTGATGAATGGAAGGGGAAGGCGAGAGAGAGCGCAATGATCAAACATACACACACACACAACCCACAGCCCCTCGGCTCCGGTGCCGGCTTAACCCTTTGCTGGCGCCGCCCGCCTGCCGGGAGGGGAGCTCTGCCTTCGGCTCTGGCCCTTGCTGGGGAGGCTGACCCAGTTGCTGGGGTAAAATCCAGCCTGGGCTTCCCCCAGCCTGGGCTGCGGGGGCTTCCGGCTCTGCGGTCTCCTCCCTGATCTCCCAGGGGGGCTAAGTGCCGGGTTTCGTTTGAAGGCTCAGGTTGCCAGCCGGGGTTAGGGGGTGCTGAGTTCCAGCTAGGAGGGGAGGGGAGCCCCTGCACCCCTGCCAGGCCCTGCTCTGCCCAGCTCAGGGCAGTACAGGGCAAGTGTGAGCATCAGGGGCCTGAAGGCACTAAGGAAAGCAGGGGAAGAAGCAGGTGCCCTGGGGTGCCTGGGCTCCCCTGCAACCAGCTGACTGCGCTCCCAGCATCGAGCCATCCCCTTCCAGCAGGCACTTCTGACCTCTCCAGCTAGTGCCCTCCTCGCCCCGTGGAGGCACTAGGGGCAGCTGCCCAGCCATCACCCCCTCCACCCCTGCTGCAGCCTGAGCTGTGCCTGCTGCCCATGTGGCTGGCACCACACGCTGTGGAGCAGGGAGAGAAGGAGCATCCCAGGCTGCACCCCCAGTACAGGTACAGGGGTGGTGAGGGCTGTCCCATGCTGAGCCCCCAGCTGCAGGTGGCGAAGGAAGGCCCTCCCCCGGGCAATGGGGAGAATCAGCTTCCCTCGTGTCTGGGTCTCCGAGTTGACCTGGACACCTAATGCCCACCTGTCAGCCTTTCTGGGCAGCATCAGTGCTACCATGCACAAGGGCTGAGGGTGGTTTCCAAATGCACCGTCTTCCCCACATGCTCAGCCATCACCCAGCGGCCTCCAGAGACCTGGCACCCACACAGACATGCACTGCCAGAGCGTATTCCTCCCAGCGCGAGCGGGACGGCTGCTGTGTCTCACGCCACACAGCCAAGCCATAAAATCAACTTTAAAAATCCTGGACGCCAAAGGGGCCCTGCAGGGAAGGGCACACCAGGCCCTGCATCTGAGGGGCAAAGCCAGTGGGGAGCTGAGCTGTGAGCCAGGAGACCCTCTGAGCTATGCCCAGGGCTGAATCCTCTACGTGGGTCATCCCAGTAGGTGCAACCCAGCTCCTCGCCTGGCCGTCATAACCTTCCCTGACCGACAGCCCATGTCCATGGCTGGAAAGTGCCCTTGGTCCCCAGGCAGCCTCTGTGCTTGAAGCCCCACCGCCTAAGGCTCAACAACACACTCCTTGCCCAGCAAGGTCCCAGCCCATCCCTGCCACAGCACCCCCATCGCCAAGGCCACGTGGGGCAGACGAGGCAGGGCCGTTCAGACTTCAGCAGCACTGTGAGGGGGCCCCAACGCCCTGGGTCCTTGCAGGGTAGGGGCTGTGGCAGTGGGGCGGGCATCACAGACCTGCCAAGCCACCTCTCTCGACTGTCCCCGGTCCCTGCCCAGCAGAGCTGCATTGGGACCAGCCTGCTGTGGGTGAGCCCCCAGCCCCATCTATGGAGACAAGGGGGGGCCCAGCCACCGTGGGTGGTGGGTGAGTGGGGAGGAGCATCAGCCACGGGTGCCGCGGCATGCCAAGGCCGACAGCGGTACATCCCCTGGTTGCTCTGGCAACCCGGAGGAAGGCAGCAGGGAAGGGAGGCCACGCTGGGAGCAAACACTAAGGCCTCCAGGCTGGCAGACGGGTGCAACAGGGGCAACCCCATCCCCACCCCCCATGGCCTAGCCCTGGTCATAGTCACCCCCTCCCCAAGGACGCCGCTCGCCCACGCCGTGGCCTTTTGTCCTATGTCGCCCTGTCCCTGCCCAGCGCCGCGCTAATGAATTGTGTCTGGCAGGATGGAGGCATCAATCTCCGGCTGCAAGCGGAGACCAATCAATCCCTGTATTAGCCAAATTAACCCGCGGCTGCAGAGGGGGTCGACTGCAGCACAGGCTGCTGTTGCGGAAATAGGGCCACATCCCTCCTTGCGGGAGAATGAGGGAGGTCTGCCTCTCAGCACCCAGGAGCAGCCCATGCTGCACAGCAACAGATCTCTCTACCCTGCCCTCCTCCCTCCCTGTGCCCCCCAACACATGCTGTGCCCACCCCCAAGTCCCTAATGAGACACTGGAGCAGCACCCTGGCACCCTAAAAGTGTGCTCTTCCCATATGCCCCCCCAATCCCCCCACCTCTCAGCATGGGGTACAGCACCCAGGATGGCCGTGCCCAGAAAGGGTGGGACAGAGGGGAGGCTGGGTGGCAGCCCTGTCCGTGTCCATACCCATCGCACATCAATAGCCAGCTCTGCTGCCATTGCCAGGAGGGGAGGCACCTGGGTCACGGCCCCAGCCTACGCCTGTATCCCTTGCTCTGTGGCAGGAGGATAGTTCCCAGCACCAGGTCAGACCCCCCCCCCCCCCCGAGCACCCAGACTCCAGCCTGGAGCAGGCTACGATGCAGTTACCTGCCCTGCAAAGGTGCCGGAGCCCAGGCTCCAGCAACAGGCCCGGGCACCAGCACCTGCCAGGGTTCGGGACCAGATGGCCAGCACCGTGGGGAAGCGAGGGGCTGGCAGACTGTGAGGGTGCCCCCGACAAAGCCCGGGGGGGCTGGAGCACAGCCCGCCTAAGGGGCCGAGAAACAGCTTGCTCCACTGTGGTCCAGTGGGCACGGGTCTGTGAAGGCTGGTGGGCTCCAAGGGGCAGGGGACCTGGGGTACACTGTACCTCATTTCAGTTCACCCCATGCTGCCCTTCCCTGCAGAGCTACCCCCAGCCTCTCTTCCTAAACGCCCCCCTCCTCTCTTGCCCTGGGGCAATGGCAGGCCACGAGCTGTACTCACGTTTTGGAGTAGTCCCAGGTGACGCACTGCGGGTGCGAGGTGCCCTGCAGGCAGGGAGAGCTGGTGAGCAGAGAGCAGAGGCTCCAGGGCAGGGCTGTCCCACCCCCCCACCCCATGGGGAGGTCCCGGCTGTAGCCCTGCTTTTGGGGTCTACGTGCTCCGGCTGGGGGAGGCAATGGGGACACAATCTGTGACCTGAGCATGGCCTGTAGCTACTACCGTGTTGGGGACACCCCTGCCCTGGGGGGGGTACAGGGAGGCTGGGGCATCTACTGCCACACTGGGGACCCCTGGCACTGAAGCCTCCCTTGCACCAAGCCAAGCAGGAGCCACTCATACCATGCCCCGAGCTCCAAGCAATCTCCTGGGCACTGCCAAGGGGCTGGCAAGGAGGGCTGCAGCTCAGAAGCAGCGGGCATCAGTCGAGCTGTGCAGGCTGAGGGGAAAGGGGGCTATGGGGGTGATCAGGAGGCACTGGAGGAGGACCTCGGTGTAGGAAGGGGCTGTGGATTGGGATGGAGGTGGCACAGGCGTGAGGGGCAAGGGTAGCACTCAGGGGCTAGGGAAGCCCTCCAGCCCCTGCCAGGGTGAGGATGCCAGCATCCCCCACCTGCTCCTGGCACAGCACTTACATTGATCACATAGGACAGCTCCACCATGACATGGGGCTCCGTGGGCTTGGGCGGCGGGCGCACCGTCACCGTGAGCACTTTGGATGTTACGGCCAGGGGGGACCTGCAGAGAGGAGGGTGCTGGCTGGGACACGGCACAGGCAGCAGAGGGGCCATTTGGACATCCACAGCACCAGTGTCCTGCCCCTGTGCCTGCGACTCTGGTATAGGCCTGGCTGCTGCTCTCATGCAACACAGGATCACAGGTGTCCTGGCTCTGCGTGTAAGCCCAGCTCTGGTACAGACAGTGGTGTGCACGCAGGCAAATATGCTCAGCTTGTCTAGTGCTGGGCTATTGGGTGTATGTGTACACGCAGAAGAACACACACCTCTTGGCCCAAGATCATGTCTGCCCTTTGCCTGGATGTGTGTGTTGGGGGTGGCCAGTGCCCTAGTGGCCCTGTCCCCAAGCACATGCCTTGCCTGCGTGGCGCATGCGTGTGCGAATGCCTGTAAGTGCAGACGGTTTCTCAGCCCCCGTGTTCCCAACAGGATTTACCTCCCACACCTGGCTCTGCTTCTCCATCCCGCTCTTCCTCTCCAGTTGTTAGATCCTTCCCAGCAGAGGGGAGGGCAGGGGGACCCATGGGCTGCTCATCCCCAAGCAGATGGTGCCCACTTTCCTCCTGGCACCCCACTCTGCCCCCATGCTATCCTGTACTCATCCTGAGGCTCTCTGACCCACACTTGAGCCCTCATCCAGAGCCAGCTGGTGCCATGCACCTGGGCGCAGGGCCCGGCAGCATCAGTAGGCACAGGGCAGGGGCTGGCTCCCAAGGGCACAGGTCCCTCCACGAACAGCTTGGGACTCCTGAACGGGCTGATCGGGGCAAGTCCTGCCCCCCTCGCTGGGGTCTCCAACCCACAAGGCCTGGACATGGCACCCCCAACCCTGGCTCCAGCCACGCACCCACCTGGGAGGAGGCAAGATGAGCCCCAGCGTGCGGTACAGGATGGCCCCCACCACGAAGTGCGACGACTCGTCCATCTCTGCACAGAGAGGACACGACTGTAAGGGACCACTGTGAATGGAGCCAGTGCCCGTGGCTGGGGTCCAGCCCCCTACCCCTCACCCCCAGCCCAGCTGCTGGGGGAGAGGGCAGGGACAGATGAACACATGGATAGCGGGTCCTCCTGGGAAGAGCTGCCAGCCCGCGCCTGCTGCTCCCCACACCCCAGGAGCCAGGGAAGGCAGAGAGGCCCCGTCCTCACCTGCCCCAGCCCATCTCTGTATGAGCTCCCCAGGGGCTTGCACATGCACATACCTGCTTCCACATGCATGCACAAACACCCTTGCACACACACATGTGAACAATGGGAGCATGCACACTGATGTTCGTACCCATGAGCCAGCACCTGCCCACCCACCCTCGAAGGTGCCCATCAAAATCCTCACTGACCGGAGGAAGAGAGACTCAGCATGTCCTTGGGGATGAAGATCTTGTCCTCAGAGGTGCGGGCCCAGTCCTTCATGCCCCGGCGCCCCTTCATGGGGAAGTTGATGTCACTGGACACAGCCGACACGGGCTCCCTCTGGATGCTGATCACTGCCAGGGGCAGAGCAGGGGCACGCGGTCACTTCCCAGCACCTGGGCACACTGGCACTGAGCAGTGCCCAGCCCCTCCGTCTCCCATGGCTCCAGTTGGCACGGTTAACCCTTCAAGTGTGACCCACCTGCCCCATCCTTCATCCCCAGGCCTCTCCTGTCTGCCCAGACACACCCCGGGGGTGTGCAACACGCTGGCCCAGCCCACTCACCCAGGTTGTCGGTGACGATGAGGGAGCTCTGGAAGGCCTTGAGCGCACCCCCCACCAGGTGGATGAAGTCCTCCACCACCTTCATCAGGTGCACAGAGCCGGGGGAGACCTGTGGATGCAGCGAGAACGGGGCAGCTGTAGCTGGGTCTTCCCGGCCGAGGGCATGGGGTGGGATCCTGAGGTTGGCCCCCGCCGTCCCTGGGCATGAGCAAGGGGGATCTTCCTACTCGAGCATTGGCCCTGACCTCTCTGTCCGGGCTTGGGAAGCCTCTGACCCCACAGCCCCTCTGAGTGTGTCCAGGAAGTGCCAGGCTCTGGGCACCTGCATGCAGGGCTCTGAGCAGGGGATGCCCGCTTCCATGGTGCCACGGCAGGGACAGCCAACCTGCCGTCCCTGCCCAGCCCGCCTGGTCAGAGACCCTTACCCCCGGCTTCCCCTCCACCCTCCCGCTTCCAGCAGACCTACAGGGAGGAGGGCAAGGCTTCCACCCAACCCTCCGCACTTCCCCAGGGCCACAGACCCCTGCCCGGTGCTCCGAGCTAAGCTGTCACCCCAGGTCCCCTCCAGACAAGGGTCCCAGCCTCCTCATCCTCCTGCCAGCCTGTGTGCCTCCTCCCTGCCCTGCGGGAGCCCTGGCACCCCTGGCAGGCAGCTCACCTGCTGTGCGTCCTCCCACTTGTCCCTGTTCTCCGCGTCCACCATGTAGCTGACCACCTGGAAGAAGCGCTGTGGGGAGGGCAGAGCAGGGCAGGGGTGAGGGGCAGCTGGCAGAGGAGGTAGGGGCTGACCCAGCCCCATCCCAGAGCCCCGAGACTCAACTGTGCGAACAAGTGAATGCACAGGGATGCGCACATGCATGCCACCATGCCCAACACAGGCAGCCACACATGCACACTCAGGTTGCCCCCCTACATGCATACACACACACTACCAGGCACACACGTGCACATACACACATGCATAAAGTGCATATGCTGCCACGCCAGGCCCTCCTGCATGTCCATACACATACTGCCACAAACATACCCAAAGCACAAACACTGCCTTGCCAGACCCTGACACAAACACACACCCACATTCCCACACAGTCGTGCCAGGCCCTCTGCACATGCACACACACAGACTTTGCCTTGCTAGACCCTCACACACACACATTCCCAAATATCCACACCAGGCCCCCTGCACATGCGCACACACACACACACACAGAGCCTTGCCAGACCCTCATACACACACACACTCCCACCCAGCCACATCAGGCCCCGCTGTACACACATATACACACTAGCACACCAGACCTACCCACTCCCCAACCCAGCCAGACCAGATACACATGTATGCTGCCCTGCTACACCTACGCATGGACCGGCACACACACACACACACACACACACCACTCAGGGCATGTCAACCTTGTGTCCCTCAGTGCCAATACAGCGGTTGCACTGGGCATGCAGCACGCCTGGAACCGGCAGCGAGGTCACAGCTCCAGGCACTCACGGGGTAGCACCAAAGCAGCCCCCACCCTCCAGCAAGACACATGGCGATCAGGGCAGGAGAGCCCCACAATTGCAACCTCTCCAAAGAGGCCACCCTCGTCTTTCCAGGGTGCCAGCAGCCTCCATCCCCATGCGGTACCTGCACGTCCTCAGAGGAGGGGGTGTAGGTAGCCCTCTTGAAGGTGTCGGTGACGTTGCGCAGGATCTCCACCGAGAACAGCAGGTCCCCACTGTAGTAGGTCTTGTGAGCCATGAGCTCCAGAAGGCTGCGCACCACCTGGGACATGCCCTCGCCCGCTAGGACCCGCTGCCCCTTCGCCAGGTGCTCCCGGAGCTGCGGAGACAGGGGTGGGGAGGTTGCAAAATGCAGCTCCCCTAGAATCGCGTGTCGTGGGAAAGCAGGGCTGCAAGGGGCCTGTGGAGGTCACATCCAGGCCAATGCTCTGCCCGAGGACAGGACAGTCCCCATCCAAGCCACCCCAGAGGCTCTGAGCTCTTCTAAAACTACACGATCAACTCTGAGGCACACCTACAAGGCACCAGACACCCAAAACACTGAGCTTGCCCTGGGTGAAGCACGGGGCCGAGGGCTGGCAGTGTCCTGCCACTGCAAGGCGTGTTAAAACGCACATTTGAGTTGGTCTAATAAAAGATATCGGATTTACCCAAAAAACCTTGCCTGCCTATGTCCTTAGACCAACACAGCTACAACCTACACCCCCTGGAGAGATCCCGGGAAGATGGCCAGGCCTCCTGCTACAGAGGACACCAACCCTCCCCCAGTCTGTACCAATCTGGCTATGGGGTCAAATCCCTTCCAAACATGGGGTCCGTGTGACCCCGAGCAGAGGAAGAAGACCCTTTAGCTAGGAAACTCTGGGTTCGAGTCCCAGCAGAGGCACTGGCACAACCCCGTCAAAATTCATTGGCAGGAGATGAAAAAACCCTGTAGCAACAAGGGAAAATATTCCCTTCTGACCCCACAAGGCACCCAGCAAAGCCCGGACGCTGGGACACACCACCCACCCTCCTCTCCGCTTTGCAATCTGGGGACGGCCAGCAGAGCTCAACACCTCATCCCCTCGAACTGGGCACCAGACGTCCCTTCCTGCCACCCCCCCTCCATAATCTGATCCCAGCCGCTCTAATCTTCTTTCCTAGATAAGCTGGTTGCAGCTGAGCACAGTCCTCTCCAATATCCACCTGCTCCGGGCTGCAGAGCTCCTCTCATTATCTCTTTGTGATCCAAGGGGGGGGGTGTGCTCCTGTCAACTTGCCACCCCCGCCTCTCTTGCCCAGAGCCCTACCCGCCAGATCCACCTTGATCCCATCATTAGCAGCCCAGCCCCAGACCCCCTGCCAGCCACAGGGTGACAGCCGGGCACAGGTCCTGTAAAGAGGGCACCCAGCCGGGCAATGCAGTCATTAGCCTCTGCCCTTTGCCTAAAGAGCTAAGGATGAGGCGGGCATCTCCTGCTGCTAATGGGGTGCTAATGACAGGGGCTGATTAACATGCCAGCCGAGCCAGGAGGGGGTGGAGGGAGGAGTGGTGGCCAGTGGGTGCCTGCTCCAGAAGCGATGGGATGCGGATTAGGACCAGGAGCAGGCTAGCGTGGACAGGGAGGCCAGAGTAGGGAGGGCAGGGAGCCAGGATGGTTGGGTCCTCCTCCACTTTTGCCACTGACCTCCCGACCTGGGAGTGAGGTGATGCCCCACTCCCTGCCTCAGTTTCCCCATAGGGCAAACTGCAGGGGGTGGAACTGAGCTGGGGTCCAGGCAGCTCCTTCATCCTCTGTGCTAGATGCAGGACAGATGGAGAGGACAGTGCTGGTGATCCCAACCCTAGCCCTAGCCCTGCTCTGGCCTGAGAGAGGGCTCCGGGTCCAGTGACATGGGGGGAGTTTTACGGGTTACCAGCATTGCTGCAAGCCACAGCCCAGGCCCCCAGCCCGCACCCTCCTGCCCTGCAAACCCAGGAGCCCCCAGGCTGGGCTGGACTCGATGATCTCCCGAGGTCCCTTCCAGCCCTAATGTCTATGAAATAAATCTATGAAACACAGCTTAGAAACCCAAAGGAATGGCTATTCCCCGCCCCCACCACAGATGCCCCCCAGCAGCCACATCTCTGCTTGCAGCAAGCATGTGGTGAGCCAGCCCCCATCACAGCCAGTCTGGGGCCAGAAACCAGCCACAGGGCATAGCAGATTTCCCCTGGGGTCTTGACCAGCACCCACTCTGCCCCCCACTGCCACGGCTTGCCCTGGCCACCAACCAGCTCGAGCACACACGAGGGAGCAGGGGGGCACCAGCCCGAGCGTGCACCTACTGAGAGATGCAAGTATCGGTAGTCATGGGAGATGCACCGGGCGAAGCTGGGTATGCCCCAGTATGCCACACCATGGGCGTTCAGCAGGCACCGGCGGCTGGCAGACCCTGCAGGAGAGAAGGGGAAGCAGCATGGAGCAGCTGGCCCGGGCAGCTCCGGCGCCTGCCCATACTCTGACAGCCCCGTGCCCCAGCCCACAAGCCATGAGTGCTCGGTGCCCCCTCAGCAGCCGGACCCCTTAGCCACATGCCAGAGCCCCTGTCCCACCCCACCTCCAGCTGGGGCACCTATGCCCACTCACCCGTGGCATTGGGTGGGCATTTGTTGTAGATGACCTCTCCAGCGGCCGTCTTCTTCCAGGTCATCAGCATCACGTACTCGTCCTTGCACATCTCATGGTAGGCTACGGGAGGATGCAAACAGACAGGGGGCTGGGGAGGGGGTCCTGTCCTTGGCCCCATGCCCCAGGGTGGGCACACAGGGAGATGGCAGCTCTGCACAGGTAGGGACAGGGGCATAGCCAGGGCTTGGCAAGGGGCGGGCTTGGTGCCCCAAGAGAATGATCAGCTAGACAGACGGACGCAGGGGGCAGAGTCCGGGTTCAAGAGACCCTTGGGCAAGGCAGGGACCTCGCTCCTCCCTGCCCAGCCCCCTACCTGGGCACTTCTTCTCGTTGCACGTCTTGACCTCCTCCCCGGAGCCCTCGCACGGGTAGCCCTGCACGCCTGTGCCCTGGCACATCCGAAAGCGCCGCTGCCAGCCTGTGTCACACGTCTTGGAGCACAAGCTCCAGTGGTTCCACGGGCCCCACTTGCTGTCACCTGCCAGGGAGCAAGAGACGGGGGTCAGAGCTCGGCTGCAGCCGGAGGGGATGGGAGTGCACCGGAGAAACAGGCAAGGCACGGACTGGGAGCAGATTTGGGTCGCGCTGCCCAAAGACAACATGACTCTAATACTCCACAGGTTATTAAACCCATTAATCAATCCCCACATGCAGCCCCCACCGTGGTCCAAGATTGCCCTTAGCAAATCACAGCCCCCCCAAACACACAAACTAACCTTGCCTGGCACCCAGGGACCTGGATTCCTGCCTCTGGGGCCCAATTTGGGCAGCATGTGGACACAGTCAGGGCCTGCCCCGTCCAGGGACACCCAAGTGTGCCAGCCACTTGAGGGGAAGAGGCATTGGGACAGAGGAGCCCTGATCTCCCAGCCCTGTATACCCTCCCTCCATTCATCTGCTCCATCCATTCACCCCCCCCAACACACACACACTTGCTTTCAGTGCCCCAGCCTTCACACCGTTGCCTCCCAACATTGCACATGGAGGGGAAACGGAGGCGCAGGGCAGGAAGGGTAGTGATTTACACCAGGACACATGGCGGCTCCAGAGCAGAGCCCAAGGGCAGGACCCAGGTGTCCGGACTTCTCCCTGCACGCGTGGCCAGCTCTGCTCAGACGGCTGGTGTGGGCACAGCTCTCTCCTTATTGTGGCATCTCTGAGTTGCCCACGTGGCAGGGCAGCGTGCGGGGAGCACATGTGCCTCCTGCCCAGATCAGAAGCTCAGGATCTCAGGGGAGGGAGGGAGGGGCCTTGACACCCCCCTGGAACGATCCAGCCATCATCACACTACCCAGCCTCTGACATTTCCTGCCCGCTCCTGCCAGTGCGATGGCAGCCAAGTGACATTTAAAGGTCATCGGCCACGTGACTCCACTGCCATCACTTGGCATTTGGCTGCCCCATGATGGTGGGGGGTGCAGAGCCCAGCTGCCAGGGGGGCAGAGCTGGCCTGGGGCAGGGCGGGGAGAGGGGGCTCTATGTGGAGCTATGCTGTGCCTGCTCTGGTCTCAGCTCTGTGGGTACGTAGGGAAAGCCGGGGCCTGGCTGCCACTGCGCCCCTGCGCGTGCTTCCCCTTCAGCATGTGCAAACCTGTCCCTGGGGCTGCACACACCAGCTGCTCTGCGTGGCTGGCAGTGCTCACACATATACACTTATCCATGCTGGGATGCGAGTGCCTGGCTGAGAGCATGCTGTTCCCCCAGGGCTACTGCAAGTATTCACACACGTGTGCAAATGTGTGTTCACCTTGAGACTTGCACATTCCCCCCCACCTCCATGCCACCACACAAGTGTGACTTCCCGTGCTTGCAGGCTGAGTCCTTGTGCTTTGTCCTGCTCACGCCCCCATCCCAGAGACTGCTCAGGCACATGGCTAGCCATATTGACATGCCAACTCCACGTGCGCATACCTGCTCACTCCCCGTGCCAAGTGCTCACACGTGTGTGAACACCCACGTTTATACACAGAGTCCTGGGCTGCAAAGCTGCTCATTTCCCCATCCCACCACGAGCGCTCACACGCAAAGCCACATCGCTGGCGTGCAAGCTGCTCCATGCCCCGCGGTGCCGCATCTGGCTGGAAGCAGGGAGCGAGGCAGGGAGGGGGCTGCCATGCCATTGGCAACACAAGGCCATTGCAGCCGTCAGAGCAAGAGTGAGTGTTTACAGCTTCCTGCAAGCCTCACAGCCCCGTGCTGACGGGGAAAGGGCGCGTGTCCGTGTTGATGTGAAAGCCCTGGAGACGGGGTCCGACCTTGGATCTTTGCTCTCTGTGAGCTTACCTGGGACACGAGTGGGCTGGGGTACGGAGGCAGCCTCCCATAACAGAGGGGCCCTGGCGCGCTGCCCGCAGTCTCCAGGATGCCGTACGTGCGAGGAGGCTGGGGCACCCGGAGAGCTTATCAGGGCATGCAAGTCCCGCTACAGCAGAGAGCAGGAGGGCCGTGTGCCCCCCCAGCCTGCCAGCTCCTCTCTGGCTGTCTGATCCGGGCTGCCAGCTCCAGGCTGTCGGGGAAGGCAGCCGGGACCCATCTGTCCCTGTCACCTGCTGCCTGGCAGCCCCTGCATTCAGAGCCGGGTTTTACAGAGCACAGCTGTCACCCAGACAGATCGGGAGCCCCGGGCCTGATTGAACAGGGCTTGTGCCGTGTCTCTCCATGCAGCAGAGACTCCAGATGCCATCACGACAGCCATGGGGCAGGCCAACGCGCACAGTGGCTCTCTGCCCAGCAGGCAAAGCCAGAGGACAGGACCAGCCCTCCCACCTGGAGAAGGGGTCCACAGACGGGCTGGGCAAACTGTCCTCAACCAGACCCCCTGCTCACACCACACTATACGCATGGGGACCCCAACACGGCCCCCTGCTCACCCACAGGGAGCATGTGGGCACCCCAACGTGGCCACAGCAAGCACACACGGACACGGTGACGCTGCCCTGATGCTCACACCCACAGTGAGCGCACACAGACCTGACGCAGCCTCGGCGAGCACGTGGGGACCAGCCACCGCGAGTGCACGGGGTCATGGCTGCAGGGAGTGCACGGGGACACTCTGATGCCGCCCTGCTGCTCACACTCGCAGCAAGCGCCTGGGCACCCAACAGGGCCGCAGCAAGCACACGGGGACCTGGACATCACCACGGCCACTGCACAGGGACACTCTAGGGCACACTCGGTGACACAGGGGCAGCCTGTCATGGCCCTTGCTCACACCAGTGTGACGCCCCAGCACACCATCCCACAAACCAGCCCTTTTGTTCCCCCCCAGCATCCTCACACCAGCCGGGCCCCTAAGCATTGTCCCACTGCTCCCAGCTCTCTGCCCCATGCCCCCTTCCCCCCACCTCCACCTGGGCGCTTACTTGGACACGGGGGGTTGGCACACTCCCTGGCGTCAGCGTGGGCTCCCTTGCACTCAGCCCAGCCGTGGGCTGCGACGCTGCACCGGCGCGTGCGCTGCTGGGTCCCATTGGCGCAGGTCACCGAGCACCGGCTCCACGCGCCCCACTCCAGCCACTGGCCTTCCACTGTGGGGGAGCACAGAGAGGGGGCGGTTAGCGAGGGGGCCACAGGGATGGAGCTGCTGCCATCTCCCCAGTACATCCGGGGGCCTCCTGGCAACTCCCCCGGGGAACTATGCCTCTTGTCTGCGCCAAGGTAACAGCCTACTACTGCTGCCAGCTCAAGAAGCAGCTCAGCTGGGGCCAGGCTGCCCAGCTCACAGCCCTGGGTCCAAGTGCTGCCCCTAGCCCTGGTCATGGGCACTGGGGGCCTAAGCGAGGGGGTGAGGTTGGCACTTTTTGCCCCCCAGTCTCCTGCTCCTCATACCACAGTGACCCCAGAGGCTCAGGGCTGCTGGCGAACAGGCTAAGGCTGCCCACAAAGCACTGACGGGCAGAGCCGCAGGGTGCTGGTACCTCCACCCAGGCCAGCGGCTCCGTGTCCGGGAGCACTGCAGGGCCTCAAGCCACAGAACTGCATTAAACCACAGCCCCACAGCCATCATGGCCCACTTGGCCCCATCCTGCCCTCCTGACTGGAGACACAGCTCTGGGGGGCACGGGGCTGACCCTGGGGTCTAAGGCTATAGGACAGGATAGAGGGTGCAGGGAAGCCCAGCATGGGGGTAGCCAGGGGGGAATATGGGTTAGGATGGAGGAGGGAGAAGAGCAGGCTGAGAGCTGGAAACCCCGGTTGGCAGCTTGCATGGCATGTCCAACATGTCCCCAGGCATGGGGACAGGCCCCTGGCAAAGGCAGGATGGCAATGCCACCCCTCACACCCGCATCGACTGGGACTCAGCCAGGGCAGGGGCACCAACTCAGCCCTGCAGAGGCACCAACCTTGGACCCACTGGGAAGGGGCTGGGGGAGCCACTGCCCACGGACAGGTGCCATAGAGGAAAATACAGCCCTTTAGCGAGCCACACTCCTGCCGCCAAGTTGATGAGAAGGGGCACAGGCCGGCGGAGCATAATTTTGCTGTCATTTGAGGTGTCCAGCCCAAACCCAACCCCTGCAATGCCCCCTCCTTCTGGGCAGACCAGCAAGGACCCCTGTCTGAAACCCATTGCCACAGAAAGACAGATGGATGCACCCCTGCAAGACACGGCTCGAGAAGGGAAAGGGGGAGGAATGAAGCCAGGGACAGACCCACGACGGGCATGCCACAACCACCTGGAGCCCAGCACATCATGGGATGCCTCTGCTCCTCCAGAGCTGGCAGAAGGGCCCCAATCCTGGGCACTTGGCAGCTCTGAGGTCAGGAATACTCTCATGTGCCATTCCCTTCAGTCTTCAAGCCAAGGCCAAGGCGGGAGCAAAGAACAAGCCCTAACGGAGCAGCAAAGCTATAGGCAACCCCCTCCACCACATACACACACGCTCCCTCCGGCACATGCACTCGTGCACACTCCCACACTCCCCTCCAGCACACGTGTGCACCCACCTACATACACATTCTGTCCAGCACACACTCACGTACACACATGCATGCTTCCTCCGGCATGTGTGCACACACCTACCCACACATTCCCTCCAGCATACACACTGGTGTGCACACACGCCGTCTGGTCACAGACTATCTGGCCCCAGCGCCGGCCCAGGAAAGCAATCCCAGCGGCAGCAGTGCTCTCAGCATTGCAAGCCCTCCTGGGTGACATGGGAGCCTCACAAGCGCTGCCTTTACTGGGACAGAGCCTGGACCCCGTAGCCGAGTCCTGTCTCATGGGTGGGTAGATAGGGCGGGTGAACGCCTCAGCCTGCTCCCCTACCACAGCCGCTCCCAGAGATTTAGGAAGCTGACAGAGTTTGTCCCCTGCAGCTGCCACGGATGGGCCTTTCCCCCAGGAACATTTGGATTAAGCTGCCTGCTCCTGGGGCGATGAGTCTGATGGGTGACGGATGTGCCAGGTAAGGAATAGCTGCCACGTGCCAGCTTTGAACCTGCTGCTCCCTAATCACTGTGTTGCATGTCCCCAGGCTCCCCTCCATGTCCGAGGTGACGTGGGGCCAGCAGCTCAACCCAGCCCCTACCTGCTCTCCAGCCCTGAGTGCGAAACCTTCCCCAGCAGACCCCCTCCTACTCCAGCTCCTCTGGCCTTGGCACTGCCCTTATTGAGGCAGCTACCCCCCCAAGTCAGCTTCCAGACCACCCATACACCTGCATGGAGGGCCCCACGCCCGAGCCCTGTCTGCCCAGGGGACCCCACTCCAGCCCTGGGCTGGGATGCTCCAACAACCCCATCCTGAGCTATGGCCCTCTCCATATGCCCTCCCACCCTGGGGGTAAGGGGGCTGCAGGTCACTGGGACAGGTGCAATGCCCAGGACCCCCAGCCTGTGGGAAGCCCTGCCGTGAGGAAGGGGGGAGGCATTCCCTGAGCCTGGTCCTGCCTCCCCGGAGCCCCCCAGGCAGGGTGCAGGCAGGGGAGCGGCGAGGGGCACGCGGCAGAGGGTGAGATCCAAGTACTAACCGGGGCATTGGGCGATATTGCAGGGCTTAGTCTGCGCCGCAGGGCCCTCGCAGGCCTTCCCTCCATGCTGCGGGGCCACACAGCGCCGCGCTCTCGTCCGGACCCCTCGCCCACAGGTCAGCGAGCACAGGCTCCAGGGGGACCACTCCTCCCACAGACCGTGAACTGCAATACAGCACACAGCAGTCACGGCGCATGCTGCCGAGCGCCCGCCACGGGGGGTCGGGGGGCTGGCAGGGGGGTGCCGTGCCCCCCCCCAGACACTGCCTGGCAGCCCTCTCAAGGCACATGGGGCCAGGGGAGAGCCACGCAGCGTGGGAACTGCTGGCCTATGGCATCAGATCGGGGGGCTTGTGGGGCGTGGGTCTGCCCCAGGCACACGTGCCTGCTGCAAAGGACTGCCCTGAAGTTGTGAAAAGAGCTGAGCCTCTGCTCCAAAGGGGCCAAAGCAGCAGTGACCTGAGGCCTCAATGCCCTGTGACCAGGCAGGGGTTCCTGCCCTCTGCTTACAGACGGGGAAACTGAGGCACAGATGGGGAAATAGTGTCATGGAGCAAGTCGGTGGCAAAGCTGCAGGGGATCCATGGGTCCTGACACCAATGCCCGTGCTCTGACTAACCCCCTTGTGACAGAGGCTTGTGGGTTTTGCTGCCTGGGTGCCCCAAATCCTACCCCAAGGCTCCCATGGGCAGATCTGAGGCTGGACCTTCTGCCCCGTCTGCCCGCTGACCTGGCCTGCAGAGCCAGGAGCGTCATCGGCCAGGCTCTGTATAACGTAAAGCAGCTGCCCTGTGGGACCGCGGAGGGGCAGTGATAACGGGGGAAACCCATGGAGCAGACTGAGGGGGAAAGGTCTCTCCCATGCCCAGCAGACCTCATCTTTCCTTGGCACAGCATTCTCACATGCACCCACACATACACCTGTGCACACATGCACACAACCTACTATCACAGTCATGCCACCAGCCCTTTCCTGCAAAAGCCAGCCAGGCAGGTGGCCCTGATATGGACAGTCTGAATTAAATAGCTCCAGCCACCAGCATGGGAAAGAGCTGGCTGGCACAGAATATATGGGGAACATAAAATAAAGCTACGCCTTCTTTGCTGCTAACAGATTCTGCACGGAGTGGCTTGAGATTCTCACGTGCACATTTAGCACATTCGCATCTTTTGCAGGTCACACCAGAAAGGCAGTGAAGTGGCGCCAGCAATGGCCAACAGGCATCTGGAGGACATCCTCCAGGCTGGGATTTTCCAAGAGAAACCAGCACTTTGCCTTGGCATCCCAAGGGACCAGGTGTGCCAGCTGACATGCTGGGTAGTGACCCAAGCGGCTGCAAAGCTTCCTCAGTGGCAGAGCTGAGCCCAGCTCCAGTTCAGTCCCACCGTGTGCCCCTGGCCCCAAAACTGCCCCAGCGCATCTCACACCATTTCCACCAACTTGAAACCAGAGCTGCCTCCAGGCAGACAGGGCCCGAAGCCGGGATCCCGCACCCGGACTTGTGCAGACGAGCCCGCCAGACCCAAGTGAAACCCCGCTGGGGTCGCTGGGACACGCACAAGCACGTGGGACCCTCTCCAGGCCCGATGGCAGGCACAGCCTCGTGGCAGCTGACCAGTGGCCTGGACGCTGTCTGCATGGGCTCTTTTTATACCAATCAAAACACTCTGGCGCCTGGGTGTTTTTTAGTGCTCTGTAGAGATCCGGTACAACATAAAATGCCCCTTAGAGAGGGGAACCTGTGCAGCCTTCACTGCCTCTGCCACTGGGGCTTTCCAACCAGGGTGAGAGGAGCCGCCGCTGCATGGGACACCGCTGAAACCCGAGATGCTCCAAGCCTGGTGCTCAGAGACGGAGCTGCCAAACTGATGCCACAGCTCAGCACTGGCCACAAAACAGGACCATCCCGTCCCCAGATGGGTAAGGTGAGGGTGAGCATGGTGCCCATGGGAGCACTATCCAGGACGACTGCTCACACCAGGAAAGCCCCCGCCTCTGAATACAGCTAAAGACACAGGTTGAACAGTCTGGGCTGTGGACAGCAGCCTCCCCCACTGCCCCATACGCAGGCACCGACCCCCCCAAACTGGAGTGCAGGGGGCTCAGATCCCCCTAGGCGCAGAGGAAACTGCCTGCCAGGTGGGCACGGTGCCTTCCCCAGCGCTGGAGGCCGATCTCAGCGTGCCCGCGTCCCCACCCTAAGGATCCAGGAGCCCAAAGGCGGATTGCAAAACGGGTTCTGCTTCACTCCAAGGGAAACTGAGTCACGGAGGGGGCGGTGACTCAGTTCAGGGGGGAGGGAAGCCAAGAACAGAACTGAGGAGTCCTGACTCACAGCTGCATGGGCAATAATGGAAAATACGCCTTGATCTCCCCACCCTCCTCCCCAGGCTGGAACCACAAGCCCCGACACCCCGCAATTTATGCATACCAGTATCCACACCCCAGCCAGCCCAAAGAGGCGCTCCCACTGGGTCGCCCGCGCTCAGAGCTGCTGTGCCTCCCTCGCCCAACAGCACTCTCCCCTAGCGGGTACCATCACACAGTCACAGGCAGCACAGTTCCCATGCCCTCCAAGGGCCAGTGCCCTTGCTGGACCCTGCAAAGTCACTGATGGTTACTATGACATGCCCCAACTGGGAGCTGGGCTGAGAAGCCCGCAGACTCATTGCACCAATGCCCGAGTCTGCTGGAAGCCCCCGAGGCTCTGGACAAGCAGCAAAGTCTTAGACGCGAAGACAAAGCAGACTCAAACCTACGTGCGCTGCAGGTCCCCTGTGCACCGAGAACAGCTGCTGGAAACCCCTGCCCCTGAGCACGGAGGCTACAGCTCTCAGGCAGCCCCCGCTCCACACACCAGCCTATGGGGGGAAGGGGATTCCCAGGGGTGTCCCCATGATCATGCCTGGCACCGCACTCTGCTTTGCCAATGGGATCCAGGCTTGGCCCTATGTTAGGGACCAGGATAGACTCTCCCTCACCCTGCCAGACCCCTCACACCAAGCTACAGGCATCAGCTTAAACAAGGCAAGAGTTTGCAAGAGCAAGGGCGCTCCGTGCCAGGTTGGCACAGCTCAGGTTGGAAGGCAAGGGGGCTGGAGGCACATCCCAGAGCTAGAAACAGCTCCCAAGCTGAGGGGAGCCCAGAAACAGCTCCGCAGGCAGAGGGGAAGGGCAGGAGAAGGTGAGTCCCTCCAGGGGTAAGATGGGGGGAGCAGGGCCACTGCACTACCCCAGCTCAGGAGGGGAGAGGAGTTCAAGGTCACCCACGTCCCCGCCGTATCAGAGCACTGCCCTGCCCCCACCTAGTGCCAGGGCATTTGGATGCCCCCAGCTCATGCCACAGCCTGGCTCTGCAACCCCGTTGGAAAGGGAAGGTTCGTGTGTCTCGTGGGGCCCCTGGCTGCGGGGCACAGAAGACAGTGCCCCCAGCTCTGGATGTGACACCACCCCTGCCTCCCCTGACATGCTGCTCCCCCCGGGCGCGGTACCTGGGCAGGTGGCGGTGTTATTGCAGACGCGGGTCTCCCGCAGCAGCCCGCTGCACAGCGTCCCGTAGGGTGAGGAGACGCAGGACCGCGTGCGCACCTGGGAGCCCTGCCCACACGTCAGCGAGCAGACGCTCCACTGCGACCACTCCTCCGCTGCCGGGTCCCCTGGGGGAGACAGGGACACGCATCACGTTAGTCCCGGCCTCCCTCGGTGCCACCACCCACCTGGGCTCCAGCACCCAGGGGCAGCTGGAGCTAAGGGGACGGAGGCTGCAGGGAGGGGAGATGGGTCTGGGCGCCCTATGGAGAGGAAGGAGGGAGCAGGGCCTGGGCACGATGCACGAGGGTAGGATTCAAGCCCTGCAAGCTCTCTCCCTCCTTCTGCAAGAAGACGAGCAGGAAGGGGGCTGGAAGGGCACACGCCGTACAGACTGGGGGGGAGCAGGTGGACTCCAGAGGGGTCAGCACCCTCCAGGCTGGGCAGGCATGGGCGTCCATCCCCTGGCACTGGCTCCACAGCCCCACCGGTCCAATCGGGCCTACGGTTCAGGCCGCAAGCTCCATCTCTCACCCCCGAGCAGGTCTGCTATTGACATTTCCAACAAGGCTGCTCTGATGAAGCTTGATGAGCTCTTGGAAGTTATTGGACAGGCCAGAAGTGGGGACATCAGTTTGAATTAAGCAGGGAAGGAGGCAGCTGACGGGTAGTCTAGCATCAGCAGGGGCACAGCAAGGCTTTGCCGGAGCAGGGCTCCTAGCCGGGGGGTGGGTCCCACAGCCCTGGGAAACCCAGGCTGGTACCGAGTCACTGCCAGCCGCTCTGCTCCCTGCTATGCTGGGGTGAAGCGGGGGAGCTCCCAACCCCACTCCACTGCCTTCAAGGGAGCAGATATGATCAGGCAGGTGCAGGAGGCACAGAGCAGCATGAAACACGGGTACTGCCGCTTTGCTAGCACTGGGCCCACTGGTGAATACTGGGCCACACGCCCCAGGGGGGCTGTGATCACAGTAGCCCTGCCCAGCACATGCACCATCTTCCCAGTCCTGTCTCTTGGGGTGTTTGGCCGGCTGGCTTCAGCATCAGACACTGCCTGTGGCTATAGGGTCCCCCAGGGATGTCTGGGGCACTCCCCACCCGTGCAGGGCACTCGGGTTTGGTCCTCCGGGGTCGCCGGATACATGCAGGTCCATGCATTCCCCTCCCTAGTCTTGGGGGGGTCAGTCTGAGCCAGCGCTGTTCCTAGCTGGTGCAAAGGGCCTGGCCTCACACCTGGCACAGGGTCGACCATCAGAGCGGGCTGGAGGTGGTGTGTGGAGCTCCCTGCCAGCAGGGGATTTGGCCGCTCCAGCAGGGAAGGGGACAGCAGGAGCTAAGATGGAGGTCCCTGCCCACCACCTCAACCCCTGGGGAGCGTGTGGCCCCAAAGGGCACGTCTCCCTGGCATGTGCAGGGAGGGCACACTTCACCCCCCGGCGAAGCCACTCCAGGGGCACCCCAGCAGCACACACCAGGGCCACAGGGCAGGCAGGGACCGCAGGGTAGCCCTGGGAGCCTGCCCAGCAGCTGCCTGGGTGATTCGGCACGCCAGGTAGACAGAGCCGGCCCCAATCACTCTCCTGGCTGCCAGCTCCATCCGTCTTCCAGCACGCAGAGAGGCCCGGGGCGCATCAATCACAGCAGCGGGGAAGCACACTGGGCTCAAATTACCCCGGCGAATTTGCTAAATAAATACTCCGGAGCTAAACAATTAATAGATTTTTTTCTCTTTATCACCCTCTGAGGAAGGTGCAAAGAAAATATATAAATGGAGCAAATTAACTCAGAGCACGGGCAGTGACGGGGGGGAACTCGCTCCATCTCCAGCTGCCCAGGGCTTTGCAAAGGGAAGGCGGGCGCTGGCTGTGGAAACCTTCCCCGGGTTGCTAGCATGCACTGTGTTATTGTCACCCCAGGGCTGACTCGCGGGGTGCTGTAGGACTGCGACACCCCCCACCCGTCGGAGACATTCAGCTCCCCCTCTGAGCACGCTGCCTTCATTCCTGCCAGCCCTATGGGGCAGGGCCTGCTGCAGAGATTGATAGCTAACAATCGCCCGGTGTTATTGCTAATTGTGTTGAGCCTCCACCAGTGGCAGCCTCATCAGGCACAAAAAGGATTAAAGCATACAAATAAAGGATGGGGAGAAGGGCAAGGAGGGACCCAGTGGCAGAGGCTGGAGTCAAACCCAGGTCCCCTGAGTTCCAGCCCAGTGCGGCAGCTGCACAACCAACCTCGGGGACAAGCCCGGCTGCCCCAACCCCTGCCCGGCAGGTCCTACCTGGCAACCCGCTCTGGGTTAACCCCTCCTCCCCCAGCTGCAGCCTGCTGAGGGGTTTCATTATAGCCACGTGGGGCCGGCCGCAGAACCTGCTGGCATCTTGGCTCTGCGTGGGGCACATCGGCTAGCCCCCAGGTCCACCGAGGGAAGCACACGCACACGTGTCACTGCATGTTCTTGCACGCATACATACGTAAGCCTCTATGTACGCACAGCTTCTCCCATGGGAAGGACCAAGGCTGGAGGCCCAAAAACCACCCGCCCGCCCTCTGTGGTTCGCGGCACCCCATCCTCCGGCGCACAGAGCCCCCCGGCCCACAGGCCCCACCACACCCGTACCTGTCTGCGCCATGTAGACCCCAGGCTCATCCGCGGACCTTGGCCACTGCGTTTTCACCTTCTGATTCTCCTCCACGTCATTGCCTGAAAAGCAGAGAGAGGACGCCGGTGAGAAAGCAGAGGAGCTGGGCAGGGCCCCCCGGGCGTGTGTGCAGCCCCACCCTGGGCAGACATCCAGGGATGGACCCTGACCTGCCCCGGCCCCCCTGGAAATGCATCATCCCAGGCTCCCCAGATGCTGACCCTTGCCCCTGCCCCCTTGGCTGCAGCTGTGGGTTGTTGCCCTTGGTCGGTCGAGCAGCCATGGGGGCGTGCAGCAGGATATGCCAGGGACGCTTGGCCTGGGGGGGCAGGGTTGGCCTACTGGCTGGGTCGTGGCATGGAGCACGGACCTCTGGTCCTGGAGTGAGGGCAGCAAGGACGGCTCTGCGGCAGCTGCCCGGAGGGATGGAGGCCTGGCTGCTGCAGCTAGGGCTGGGCAAGGGGGAGCCTTCACTGCCATGGGGACGGGGAGCTGGAGGTGACAGGGGCCAGTCCACACAGTGCATCCACCTGGTGCATCCCCAGCTCCCACCAATCTCTTCAGACATCAGCGCCATCCTCCCGGCACCTTTCTGCGCCCACCGAGTGCCCCTTTGGTGGAGCGGGGAAGGCAGGTCTGCCCTGGCACCGGCGTCTGCGCTAGCCGACGCATTGCCCACCCCCCCTCCCCGCCGCTCGCTGCAGCACGATGGCATAAATGTATGGCTCAGCTCACCAGAAATAACAAGAGATCCATCACGGGCACGTGGCGTGAAACGAGCAGGCGTGCACAGCACTCCCCGTGGGCACGTGCTCCACCGCCGGCAGGGGAGGGGGCTGGCATGGCCCTACCCTCACGCAGCTCCCCCCCACCCTCCAGCCCTGCCTCTCAGCCCCACAAGTGCGAGGCATCCTAGGGGACAGGATCACTGCCCCGCATCGCGGGTGGACCCAGACGCCAGCCTGGGGAAAGCCACCAACACGGCTGGGAGCTCTCACACACGGACAACCCGCGCAGAGCAAACCACTGGCACCAAGCAAGAGCATTCAACCCCTCCGGGCTAATCTCAGGTCTTGATGCCAATCAGGCCAAGGCGCCTCTCTTGGGCTTGGAGGCATGGTCCCTAGCATCTCAGCACTCCCAGTGGTCAGGGCGGTGGGGAGAAGGGGCCGGGGCACGGTTGAAACTAGCTGCAAATATGGGAGGCAAGCAGGGGCACGGTGTGGCCAATAACCAGGCTGGCATGAGCTTCTTCCCCAAAAGCCATGCTCGGGGCAGCCTGGAGGGCAGAAGTCCTCACCCTCCTGCCCCTGCCTGGCCCTCCAGGCCCTGGCAAAACATGCCCTGGGCTCTGGCACTGCCCGTCCCTCTCCGCGATCTTCTCCAGGCACTCCGCATCCTCCTTATCGATATCCCCGCGGTGCCTGTAATATATGAGGCCCCCTGGCTCGAGAGCTGATTGTGTTGACACTTATTAGCTCTATAAAAAGGTCCCAAATTTACTGACTTTTGCATCGGACTTAATATAATCCATGCCCCGGTGCATTCCCTCTGGAAGGGCTCCACGCAGCTACGGCACACGCAAGCTGCCTCCCCCCACCCACTGCCAGCCTCTGCGCAGCCCTGGAGACGCCGGGGCACAGAGAGTGGATCGTGCCGTCAGCTGGGGCCAAGAGCATGCCACCCCCCGGCCCCCGGAGAGATGGGCATCCAGGCCGAAGCGGGACAGCCATGCGCACCTGATTAGAAATGCCTGGGAATTATGCGTGTTAGAGCGTGCACCCAGGGAGCGTCATAAATCACCGGGATATACGAGGGCACTTCCCCCAGTTATGTTCGACAAAGAAACCAAATTCAATTTCCTCCTGAAAGCAGTAAATCTCAGGCTGTCGGGCCCCACGGAGCTGCCCCCAGCGTCGCCTACTACCGCCCCGCACGCTGCGTGTCTCCGCTGCTCTGCCCGGGGCTAGGGCCTGACCAGGGGTCTCTCTCTGGCCAGGACCACCCGTGCCAAGTGGGCCCAGAAAGAGCCTAGGGCAGCTCCAGCCTTTGGGCAAGCCAAGGACAGTGCTGGGAGGGGAGGAGGAGGCAGTGATGCTGGGGAGATGATGGGGATGGGTAGAAAAGCTAAGCCAGGTCTGTTCTGCAATCACCCCCGTGAGCCCCATGCACTCCTGCCCACGCAGGACACCCCCACGTGCCCCCTACCCATGTGCCTCCCCCCAGGCACTCCAGAGCTGCCCCCACAGCTCCCCCAGGCATCTAACACACACCAGCCACCCCCATCGTCCTGCCCCTGGGTCCCATGCGGGAGCTGAACCACGTGGCTGCCAGCCCGGCCATGTCTCTGCTGGCCCCCCCACCCCTCCGCCAGCTCGCTGTCCGTGGTTTCTTTAGTCATCAGCCTCCAGGGAAATCAGCCTGTATTTTAGCGACAGTAATAGGGGGCCTGCGAGGCAAATTTACACTCCGTCTGATTGCTCAGATGAGGACAGAGAAGTACTTAACGCTGGCACTGTCATGAACCCCCCCTGCCCCGGCCCCAGAGAGAGGAGGGGGCAGATCAGCACGTGCCGGCAGTGCCCCGCATGCTGCCGGTACCCAGGATGTGCCCTCCTGCCTTCGGAGCTGGTGCCCCGCTGGGAAGGAGCTGGGGAAGCACCCAGCCCAGCTAAGACCTGACTCCCCAGCCCCCTCGGGGCTCCCAGCCACCTTCTGCCCAAAGCGGAGGCTGAGATGCTGGAACCGCACGAGCCAGAGACCGCCCTGCGACCCACGATGCCAAACACACGCGGCTCCTCACCTGGTGCTCAGGCCCCCAGGGGAGATGGGGCGGCATCCACAGTCGCCAACAGGGAAACCGAGGCACGGCAGAGCTGGGCACGCAACCCAAGTCTCCGGCTCGGGGCTGCGACCCTGAGGCCGCCCTGTCTTGCCAGCCCCCCACGCGGCCGCATCTCCATTCCCTGCCCTTCCCTGCTCCCCAAATTATGCGCGGCGCCTTTCTTTTTAATCATCCTCCATAAGTCAATTCCCCCGCAGCGCAGAGGTTGCCATGGAGATACGGCAGCTTGCAGCCACCTCTGTTTTCACCTCGGAGGCGACGCTTCGCTCTCCTGGGCAGGGGATGGGGTGGGCACGCAGCAGGGTGAGGGCACAGACCCGGAGACCTGCAGATAAGACCATGGATGCAGCCCTGTCCTGCCCACCCCCACACGGCTACAGCTTTGCCCAGGTTGCTTGCGTGCTATGCTCCGATGAAAACCCACAGAGCCCGAGCTTCCCCAGCTGCCCGCCTTGGGGGCGCAGGGCCCTGGCAGCGACAGGAGTCGCCTGACCCTTTCCCCACGGCTCAGTGCTCCCGGAGTTGGTGCCCGAGTGCTCCCGGCTGCCCTGGGATGCGGCTACTCTGACGAGCTCCTGACACCACGGGATTTGTGCATTGCAGTGGACCAGTTTGGGATGCCAGCACTGGACGGGGATGGCTTAGACACCTCCCCGTGCCCAGTAACAATCCTGCGCTGTGCCAGGATCCATAAGTTGCTTGCTTCTGAGGCTTGGGGCAGGCTAATTAGCAGGGGCAGGTGAATTAGCATGGGGCAGGCCAATTAGCATGGGTCAGGCCAACTCACCTTCTGCCCAGCAGTGCAGAGTGCCCCACTTCACACAATGGCCCACATGCAGTTACACGACTCCTGGCTCAGGGGGGACTGAGGTGCCTAACTCCCATGGGAACTAATGGGAATTAGACACTGAGATCCCTTTGAGGATCCTCCCCTTACAGTCTAAATAGGCTGGAGAGCCAAAGAGGAGGAGGGCAAGAGGAGAAAGGGCCCAGCAGGCCAGTGTCATAGCCCCACATGAGACCCCCCCAGCCCAACACCCTGCCTCTCCAGCACCACTGCCCCCTCCCAGCACACAGAACTGGTCCGGCTGCAAGAGGTGACAGCACAGGGCACATGCAGGCACAGCACAGGTACTCACGGGGATTGAGCAGGTGTGCATGCGTGAGGTGTGTGCGCACCCACACTGCCAGTGGGCTGCACGTGTGCACATGCATATTATGCGTACAAGCACCCAGGGATTACCCACATGTGTGCAAACGGTGCGCGTCTGCACATGCAAGCGTGCACACGCATGCTGGTGCAAGCCCAGGAGCGCAGCATACCCTCCCACCAGAGCCTTTGCCCTTACTCGAGCAGCAAAGACCTGCCCGGCAGGTGGATGCAGCCAAGTCTCGGCTCTGCAGGCACCTGTCCCTCCTGCCAGGGCCAGCCCCCGGCTGCTGCTCCCCACCTCGTGGACTACAGCCAAAAGAATGGGTCTCTGCGGCATTGCTATGTGGCTCCCAATTCCTGCCCAAAGAGTGGGGAAGCTGAGCCCAGGGCTGGCACCGTGGGGGTGGTGGCTGGGCAGCGTTAGGGTCCCACAGCCCCAGGGGGATGGAGGCAGCCCCGTGGGGAGCGGGTGGTGGGAGCTCTGTTCAGAGGAGGCCCGATGAGCTCAGAGCTGGGTGCCTGCCAACCCCGAATCAAAGGCGCAGCATTCAGCCCCGGAGCCCGGCCTGCCGAGGGGGACCTGGAAGGGGAACAGGCGGCTATTCTCCATGGTGGGGCAGTGGGGCTTGGGGGGGCGCCAGGCAGGGGTCAGGCCAGCGGATCCCCCTCCCCCGTCTGTGCCAGCCTGGCACATCAACGGCGCTCTGTCCTCCAGGGCCCGCTCCCATGCCAGGGAAGATGTGGCAGAGGGAGGCATCAGAGCAGCCCAACCATGGCCGGGCAGACAAGGATGGTGTGCACCCACATGCAAATGCACACGTGTGCACAACTAAGCGCACCAAAGCACTCGCAGTCTTGTGGCTTGGCCTGGTGACAACAATCCCTAGTGTAGACGGGGCTCTGCAGACAGGGCCATCAGCTGTCTCGGCAAGCAGAGCTGCATCCCCGCTGGCAAGGACCGCCAGCCATGTGGTGGTGTGTTCACCCTCTCTCCCCGGCAGAGCGTTGCAGCACACACGCACAAGGGCTGAGCGTGCCTACAGGCCTGTGTGCTAGTGGCCAGTCCTGCCCAATGGTGCTACAGCAGGAGAGGAGGTGCCAAATGCATGAGAGAGAGAAGCATGTGATACTGCAGCACATGTGCAGGCCAGTGCACTGGGTCCAAAGGGGGCAGAGCTGGGATCACGCTCCAGGAGAGGAGGAGGGTGCAGCTGCATGCATAAGCATGCAGCTGGGGAAAGAAGCATGCATGAACACTGGTGAGAGAGAGGAAGGTGTGCAAGACCAGGCAAGCACCCTGCAATGCCCAGTACCCTGCCAGTCCAGTCTCGTCCAGCCCTGAGCCCAAGTGCCTGCAGCGAAGCAGCCCCAGGCTGGAGCGGCAGCTCAGCCGAGTCCTGCTGCCTCTTGGGGCCCCAGCGGTGAGCTCCCGCGTGCTAGCCCCTCTCCCGCCGTCCCTGCCAGCGACAAGGCTGCGAGAGAAATGAATTACCCCCGACGACTTCATTGCTGCGCTAACATTTCCCATCCAGGTGCCGCAGGGTTTTAATTGAATGTCAAACATAATTTGGCGGAGGGAACCGGAGTTCAAACAACTGCCCTTCCAGAACAAGCCGCCGCGCAGCCGGCTTCAACGGGAGTCGCGCACGGCCCCAGGTGACACCCCCGGGCAGGCATGTACCCTGCACAAGTCCCATCTGGCCAGGCCGTTCAGTGGGGGACCCCTTCTCCTGTGGCTGCTTGTTACCGCCTGGACCAGGTCAGAGGATGCAGCGCGCGATGAGTTTGGAAGGTCTCAGCTCACATGCCGTGCAGCAGAAAGGCCAAGATGGGGCATGGAAATGGCTCCCTTCTCCAACCGGCCCCTCGGCACAGAGAGCTCAGCTACCTCGTGATAACACACAGACCCAGCGAAGTCGAACGGGGCTGCTTAGGCTAACAGTGGTGTCTTGGGTTCCCGCTGTGCCAGGCCCTGCACGGACCCCAGCAGGGCTGGACACAGAGAGAGGCTCTAGGGGGAAGATCTTGCAGCCTAAGCAGGCCTGAGTTCCTGGCCCCATTTCTATAATGGGGGCGCTGAGGCTGAGAGAGGGGGGTGACCCATGGTGACAAGGCAGGCAGTGGCAGAGTCAGCCCAGCCCAGCTTTCCTTCCCCAGCCACCTTCCCTTGCAGCCCCAGCACTCCCAGATGAAGACTGGCTGGGCAGGCTCATGCTCCCTCGGGCTCCTAACCAGCCATGCCAAGGCACATGAAACAAAAAAGTTCCCAAGGGGCATGGTGTTATATGTTCCTGTGGCCAGCACAGCTGGAAGCTGAGTCTGCGGGGTTTGCCCATAAAGACACTTAGGGCCTGACAGAAATGCTGAAGTCTGACAGAAGAACAGAACACAGCAAGGCCAGCCCCACATCTGGGAACAGCTGCGTTCTTGTTCTTCTGTCAGGCTTCAAGGGGGAACATCTGGCCAGCTGTGAGGCACAGGGCAGCTGATGGGTCACAGCTCCCAGCTCTGGCCCTCTAAGCAATACAGGGCAGGCATGGTATCGTCGATGTGCTACAGACAGCACCATTCCCATCCCAACGTGCAGGTACCCCCACCCCCCATCCCGCCCAGCCACATCTGGACATCCCCAAGACAACACCTGCCACCCTGAACACACTCCAGCAACCCTAGACACACCCTTGGCAGCTCTCACCATCCTGCCAACACCCACCGATGACTCCTGACAACCTCCAGACACTTCTCAACATCCCCAGAGAGCCCCTGACATACCCCAACACCCAAGGGTCTGATGCTCCATAAGCGTTTGGAGAAAGTTGCTCTGAGATGCAGACAGTGCCTGCCCCTGCAGGGAAGAGGCCTGTTTAAGCAGAAGCCTGGGGTGCTCCTGGGTGGCTCCAGTCACCAGCCCCTGGCCAGAAGGACCAGCTGCCCCAGTGAACAGTGCACTGGGCTTCTGTCCTTCAGGACCTCACTTGTGTCCAGTGGCCAATATGGAGCCTGGCACATGGCTTGACCTGTGTGGCAGGCAGGGCAGGAACAGAAGGCGGCAGGCAGGCAGGATTAGGGGGCAGCTGGGCAGGATTTGGGGTTGTGGGCAAGGCGGAGGGAAGGGTCAGGACTGAGGCAGCGCTGAAGCAGCTCCAGGCTGGACCGGCAGGAAGCCCAGGGGCAGGATGAGGGGCAGGTGCATGGAGGGGGGCAGTGCAGAGCTGGAACAAGAGGGCAGCAGGGTAGCTCTGACCTGGGCGTGCCAAGGAGCATGCAGTGGCTCCCCCTGACCAGGCAGGCAGCTTTCACCGCACGGCGGGTTCATGCACTTCCATGACCAGCCAGTGGCCTCGTGCTGCCGGGTTAACAGCCCAGCGCAGCCTTGCTGAGGTGCTGTGACACGCTGGCGGCAGTAGCAGGCACCTGGGCATCAGCCGTCAAGGGGAATTTGCCACAGGAAAGGGTCACTGTCCCTGGAAATTGTTCTCAGTGTCGGCACCGATGCAGAATGACAGGGCCACAGCGCCAGGGCGCTCCATCAGCCACCAGCTGCTGCAGCACCAGGGGACAGGGAAGCCCAGGAGCTCCCACCACCAGCCGGGCCAGCAGAAAACTTGGGTGAGGGATGCAGGGGAAGGCAATAACCCAGTGACCTGGGCTTTGGTGGGAGAGAAGGGAAAGCAAAGATGCCTTCAGTTCACACATCCTCTCACCAAACAGAATTTGGGGACTTGCTACAACGTCCTGGGCATCCATTGGCCCCAGCACCAAGGGTCAGGTCAGGCCAGACCAGACTGGTCTTGCTTCTTCCATGCCTCATCCAAGGTCAAATCCCGGCACAGCCCCTGCTCTTAGTGTGTCAGACCCAGCGCGGGCCGATGCCCACATCCACTCCCTGAGGGGCATGCAGGAGGGGCAGGACAAATGCCAGGGGTCTGGGCGCACAGACTTCAAGCACCGGTGCCTTTAACCCTCCTCCACCCAGCGTGAGGCAAGCTGGGGGCAGTGAGCCTTTGAGCAAGGGAGCTGGGCTGGGGCAACTGTAGAGAGCAGGGTGCTGGGGGAGGTAGTGGGGTGCCCCCAGGCACTGAACGGGGAGCATGCGTCCGTCTGGCGGGGCTGAGGTTTCGGCACACACAGACGGACGGAGACCAGAGCCGTGGTGCCCACCCACGGGGGCTGGAGCTGGAGCGAGGGGTGCAGCTGGGGAAGGGTACAGCCCTTACCCCCCAGATGGCACAGGCACCCCCATCCATACAGCCTCAGCACAGGGGCCCGCGACCCTTTGAATACCCCATACGACAGCCTGCTACTGACGCGTGGGGACCCCCCAACCAATGCACAGGAGCCCTATAGCGCAAACCACCAAGGGAGATTCCCCCAAGCCAAACCTCACCAACCGTCAGGCCCAGCCCCCCCCCCCCCGGCTCCCGCCCCAGCGCCCCCTTACCGTATTTAATCTCCGGCACGTATAAATCGTTCGCATTCCCAGAATGCAGTTCGGTCACGCAGCACTCGCTGCTGCTGCTGCTGGGGACGGCGGGCGGCGCCAGGGCGTTGGACAGCGTCTCGTTGCGCCGGGGCGGCGCGGCGGCAGCCGGGGGGCTCTCGGCTTGGCAGCTGCAGCCCGTCTGGGTGAGGCCGCAGTGCGGCGCGCCCCGGCCCCCCACCTGCAGGCACTCCTCCAGCCAGCGGCACAGCACGCTGCAGGTGAACTGGCTCGAATTGTTGTTGTTGATGAGCAGCACCTCCACGAAGCGAAACTCCAGGGCCGCGGGGGCCAGCAGGCGGGGGGCCGCCTCGGGCTCGGCCGCCAGGCACAGCTGCACGAAGTTCTTGTCGAAGTGCAGGAAGGTGAAGGGGCCGGCGCCCTGGCACAGCTCCAGCTGGGCCTCCAGCTCCTCGTCCCCGGCCTGCTCGCCCGGCGGGGGTGCCCCGGCCTCGGCCCGGGGGCCGCAGCTGTAGTTGGAGAGGTAATGGTCGAGGGGCAGCACCATAGGGGAGAAGTGCGTGCACACCTGCTCTTCCCGGTTGAACTTGAGGTACAGGGAGTACTTGGTGGGGTCGGGGTTCTCCAGGGTCCACGAGCAGCCGGAGGTGATGGTGGGGAAGAGGTCCTTGAGCGAGAAAGAGCCGTAGAGGACCCCGGAGGCCAGAGCTGAGCAGGCGCTGGGAGCCGGGTCGAAGCCCCACGTGAGCCACAAGAGAGACGATATCACAGACAGTAAGAGGGGACCAGCAGGGGTCATCCTATGTCATTTGCCCTGCAAGGGGGAGAGAGGCACAGTCAGACCGGGCACTGATGCCCTGGGGTTACTGAGCAGCACCGGGAAGCCCCGGAGATGCCCCAGGCGCCGCGTCGTGGCAGGAGCGTAGGCAATGAGGTTAATCCACGGTGCGACCATTGCTAATTGAAATTTTTTTTCTTTTTGCCAGGGAACCACGTGGCTCCGTGCCCGGAGGCTGGGATGGACAGGCAGGCTGGCGTGGGGTCAGGAGTCTGCGTGGCAGTGTGGCCAGCACCCGGGCAGCTTGGAGGGCAAGGGGTGGGTTTCTGCCCCCTACGCTGGGGTTTCCATTCAGGGCCCTCACAAAGTTTTTCCACCCCAGGCTCAGACAGGAGCTGGAAGGGGGCAGAGAACAGAGGGGCCAGGAGCATGGGGGGGCCAGGACCCCCTCTCCAAGCACCCACCGGCCGGGTGCAGGGAGCCAACGTGGGCTTCTTGCCTGGCACAGACCCGGGGGTGTCCTGTCTCAGCTGGCAATGAAGGACCCCCATGGGATGGGGTACGGATAGGTCCTACCAGATTGCCTCACCCCCGGGGCTCATCGAGCCGGAGCTCCCCTCTCCGAGAGGACCCAGCTTTCCTGGGACGGTCTGCACCAACTCCTCTCCCCACCCCCTGACCCACACACATAATGCCCAAACCCGTGCCCTGGGGTCCAGCCACTGCCTGGGCCACCCCCAGACCCCAGCCCTGCACGCACCCCCGAGCGATGGGGAAGCTGTCGCCCTTCCAACGAGAGGGAGGAGGAAAAGGCCGAGCCTCTGGTGCTGCCTGCGCTTATCAATTCCTGCCACAGCTCCCCCCAGTCCCAGGCGACCGTGCAGAGGAAATGAAGCTGCAGCCCCAGGCCCAGGATAATTTACCAGCTCAGCACATTTTCATTAGCAATGCCCTTTCCTTCGAGATACTGTTGCGGTGGACTGGGTGCCCCAAACCCAAGGATCACCCAACCGCCGACACGGCACCCTCAACCCTGCTTTGTCACGGGAGAAACTGAGGCACACAGAGACTGCTGGCCTGAGGTCTCTTCTACTGCTGGGAGCTGGTGGGCAAGGGGTCTGGAGCCCATCTTTGGCTGCCCTGGCCCCGATGGCCACCTTCAGAGAGCCGCCATCCTCTGCCACCTTCCAAGCAGAGCAAACCCCACACAGCTGCAACAGGAGCAAGGCTGGAAGAGCAGGAAACTGTGGGTCAGCATGGGCTGGCATTAGCGGGGCAGCTGTGGGAGCCCAGGCTGCCTGGGTCCCTGCCTGGCAGAAGAGCGGCCAGGGATGGAGCCAGGCTCTGGGATCAGGTTGCCTGGGTTTTGTTCCTCAGTTTGCTGGAGGGCACGAACCAGACACCCGGGCTCTTCTCCTGGCTCTAAGATGCCTTTCTGGGGGACCGCTAGGAGGCAGCCTGCCCTTGGAGGCCTCACCTTCCCCAGCAGCAAACGGGAGCCGAAGCAAGTGGGCTCCACACGCAAAGCCCCCGATTACCTTTCCTGGGAACGGCAAAAGCCTCCGGAGAGCGGAGGAGCCGCGCTTCCCCTCCAAGACCCAGTGCTCCAAGCTCAGCCTGTGAGCACAGACCATCCACACGCACAGAACTCTAGTGCGAGTGCACACCAATCCTCGTGCACACGGAATTCTAGTGCATGTGCACACCAATCCACACATGCACACAGAACTCTAGTGTGCGTGCACACCAATCCACACATGCACACAAATCTAGTGCGTGTGCACACCCATCCATGTGCACCGCGCTCCAGTGTGTATGCATACTAATCCACACGTGCACACAGGAATCTAGTCAGCGTGTGGTGTGCGTACATAGCAATCCTCGTGTATGGAGCCCCAGTGTGTATGCGCACCAATCCACACGTGTACACAGGAATCTAGCATGCATGCATACCAATCCACACACGCGCACAGAGAATCCCAGTCCATGTGCACACCAATCAAAATGCACACAGATCCCTAGTGCGTGCACACACCGATCCACCCACGTGCACAGAACCCTAGCGTGTGCGCACACCAATCCAAGCGCACATGGGACCCTAGTTTGTGCGCACACCAGTCCCCATGTGCGCATCAATCCACGCACAGAACACTACTGCGTGTGCACTCCAGTCCATGCACAGCCCTCCCCGCTGCCTCACGCCCTGCTTCTCTAAGGGGAGAGGGGAAGAGTGGCCAGGGGAAGAGCTGCATGCAGACACCTGTGGGTGCTGCGTGCAGCACCAACACCTTCCAGGCACACTCCCCACAGCCAGCTCTGCCGAGGCCCTGAAGCCCTGACCTGCAGCGATCCCAGTCCCAGCCCCGCCTGCCCCCCCTGCCCCACTGCTCCAGCCGAAGCAACAAGCATCCCTGGCTCTGAGCCACGTGGTGGGTCCTGCCATGGGCCCCAACCGGGAGCCGCAGACCATGCCATAGGTGCCCAGGGCCATCAGTCAGCTTCTCCCCTCCTCACCGTGCCCCAGGGGACAGGTGGAAGACTCCCCAGCTCCAATCCTGCTGAGAAGGGGTGGGGGACAGCCCCCCAGCAGGGGCTGGGTAGAGCTATGCACCTGGGGGCTGGGTCCTCATCGTGAGCCACACTGTGCCCCTCACCAGGGGTGCTCAGCGCACTGCATGAGCAGCCAGATGCCCTGAAGTGGCTCAGCTTGGCCATCACTCACTCCCCAGGCCCAGGCAGGGGGCAGGAAATGCCCCCAGAGCGCTGGGCTGCGGCCAGCCCCAGCACTCCCCAGACACCACGGCTGCTGGGAGGCAGCACCTACCCACTGGAGGGACAAGCCCCAGCCTGCTGATCCGGGACGTGGCTGTGCAGACCCCCTCATAATGCCCTGGAGAGGCCTTTGGGTCAGACCCTCCTTGGTGTCAGTGGTCAGAGATGCACATACCCACACACACATATACACATGCATTGCACGTGCACGTCCCCCTGCCCGTACAGGCCAGTGGCCACTGCCAAGCCAGCCCCGCCGGCCCCTGGCATGCTCCGAATCACCCTTCACGACCTCATTACTTCAGCCCGTTAAATTTTCATGGGGAGCCATAAATATTGATGCCGTTAGCCAGGGTTATTCGGGCTCCGTCGGACGGGCCCTGGGACAGCACTGACAGATCACCTAAATGCACTGGCTGCCTCTCCCCACTGGGCCCCCCCGTGACTTCCTCTGCTCCTCCACCAGCACCATGATGGTACAGGCACGTGGGGCACCCGGAGAAAGGCAGGGGGTCTATTCCAGCTCTGTCCCTTCACCTCGGGCACTGTAGCAACCTGCAGGGAAGCAGCTGCTGCGAACAGGAGCTGTAGGAGGGTGACATCAGGAACCTCCATGTACTAGGAGAAAGGGCAACAGCTCTGAGCGCGCAGTGACCCGCAAGCAGCAGCACTGAATACAGCGCACTGAAATAAAGATCCCCCTGCTACCATCCACATGGGGAGCCTCTATTACAGCACAGGGGTCTGAGCATGAAAAAGGCACCTCACTTTTCCTTTTGCTGCTTCTCGTTCTCTTGTGGTCTGTGTCTGGGGCAGAGACGCCCATTTTCTGTTCGTACAACACCTGGCACGATTTCATCAGGCCTTGGCACAGGTGGCACCGGAAAACCAGTGCTTGCACCCACGGGTCCTGGCGAAGCCACGCCGCTCCTGCTTCTGATGCGATAGAAACCACAACCGTCCACCACGCCTCACACCCCATCCTGAGCCAGCGACCCCAGGGATGGGAGACATGGAGAAGGCCTTCTAATGGAGGCCAGGGAGAGCAAGACGGTCCCTGGGGCCCTCATCAGAGCCGCCGATAGAGCCTCAGTGGCGCGTGCCGAGCAGAGGCCCCGTGGGTTAAGCAGGAGCTGAGCGCTCGTTAGGAACATATTTCTTGGGAATTACCCGCGACACGCAGCTGCATCACTGCAGATGGGTTTTTAATAACTCATTAATAAAAGAACCAGCGGCGGGCACCTTATTAAATCAGAAGGCGAGCTTTCCTGGGGGGGAGCAGGGTGCAGGACAGGCACAGGCTGACCCCAGCACAGCCCATGCCCCTAGCCAGGATGGGGCAAGCAAAAAGCGCGGGCTCAGCGGGTAGACACCCATGGGACTTGGAGGGGAAGTGGCAGGCAGGGCTGGATGTCATCCCAAGGCTGGGGGGCTGCTTTATTCCCATCTCCACCAGCAGCACAGCAATAACCTCTGCGTGTGCTGCGTGCGCAGCACAAGAACACGGACGCAGGAGTGATGACGGCTGTCGGCTCCAGCTCAGAGCCTGCCATGGCCACAGCAGCCCCGGCCGTCCAGTGCTGCCATGCATGGGTCCTGGAGCAGAGAGGCAGCCGTGGGCTTGGGGACAAGGAGCTGGAGCCACCCCATGTCCCAGAGAGTTTGCCGATGCCCCAGAGACAGGCAGGAGTCTCGTGATCTGCAAGCGCGCTCGCCAGGGAGCTGGTGCAAGGCAGCAGGCCCAGCAGGGTCTGCAAGATCCCAGTCGCTGCAGTTCTCCTGCAAGGGGCTCAGCTCCAGCAGCGACAGCCCGGGCAGGGTGGGGTCCTGCCTGGGTGCAGCCAGGGCTGGGGCCCCCCCAGGATCCAGCAGCCGTCTTTCCAAGAGGGTAGCAGACTGGGAGCAGCCCAGCATTCGTCCCTGCAAAAGGCATCCGCCCCACTGCCTGTATCTCACGGGAAGCTGGGGGTGCTTGACCCGACGCCCCGGGCGTGGGCTCTCAGGGCAGGACAAGATCTCAGCTGACAGGGGCTTATCCTCAGCAGGCTGCCCACGGCCTACGTCAGCCACCAGAGATCCACGGCAGCATCCAGGGACATGGGGGAACTGAGGCACAGGATGTGGGGGACGGGGTAAGGATCTCCCGCACAATTACAGGCCAATTCATTTGCCAGTTGGAAACAATGGGGGCCTCTGCCATCACCCTCCCTGCCGGTGCACGAGCCCGTGGGCTACCTGCCACAGCCACAGCCATGTTAAAGAGCTCCGCTCTGCCATCATTGCAGTTACATGCATTAGCACAGCATCCAAGAGCCCCCAGCACAGACCGGGTCTGATTGTGCAAGGTGCTGTACAAATACAGGACACAAGGACAGCCTGACTGCTAGCCCCAGGGACAGATCAGGCCACCGGGGAAGAGGACCCAGAAGTCCTGGCTGCCAGCCCAGGCCTCTTGCCCCATCCTACCCTCCCGCTAGCCTAGGGCCCAGCATCTGGCAGTGCCGCAGAGCCGGGGCCCGTTACCCAGAGGCCTGATGTACGCGCCTCTCTGCCCCCGCCCGCCTCCGCCTCCTGCAACTTCACTGCCGCAGCTTCCTCAGGAACAAAACCCTTTTGTTCTCCCCAGTCCTCCCCGCTGTCGCTGAGCCCCGTGGGTGGGGGAGGAGACAGCGGCATCTCCAGAGGCAGCATCGGCTCCGTTTCCCTTGCCAAACCATTGCTGCTGCGTGCACCGAGCCCAGGCACCCCTTCCCGGCTCCTCGTCCCCCGCCACCTACCAGGCCCATTTCATGGCCACGCGGCTCATTTCCTGGACCCTGGCGGGAGGGGCACCACGCCAGCAGCACCTCTTGCTTGGGGGTCAGGGTGGACGACGCTCCCACAATGGCTCTGAAGGGCCAGACTTCCTCTCCGTGAATGGCAGCCGAGGGGGCAGTCCCGTGACCTGCCCGCCCTGCGCTCAGTGTCCCTGCTCCTGCCTGGGGGACGCCAGCAAAGTGACTCCTCTCTGCCTGGCCAACCACCCCCAGCGCAGACCGCAGACCCCTCCCCATGGCTGCTTGTGGCTGAAGACCTCCGCAGCTCCAATGCTCTTGGGTTTTGCATGCACCCCGTGGCCCGACTGGCGTGGACGCTGCCCTAGAAAGCAGCCGGAAAGGGCTCCATGCAAGCCAAGGAGGGTCAGGCCGTGCCATGCCATGTGGTGCGACTGCCCCCATCACGTCCTGCCCCGGGGAGCTGGACATGAGACCCTCTGCATGATAGAAGAGCCTCATGCCTGGAGGCCCAGACGCATCCCAGGACCTGGCACGTGGCAGCGGCCACAGCCATTCAAGGCGCCCTCCCACAAGGTTGCTGCCGCACAGGGTGCCACCACGCCGCTCACAGCCAGGACCGCAGGGGCTGCCTCTCCCTGACACGAGGCCCTGTCTCAGATGCCCTCCCGGCTTGCAGATGCCACGGGGTGGTGGCTGGCGCGGTGCAGAGCTGGGCTGGCCTCGGTGCCTCCATCCCCGGCTGTCCCCTCCGCGGCAGGAGCCCGGGCGCGAGAGCTAACAAGACAGTAATGGAGTCCCGCTCTCGGCTGTCAGGCGGGCCCGCGCTCGGCCCCACGTGCTGGGGGTAAAGTGCTCCCTTGGGGGATGATTCTCCAACTCCCTGTCTCTTCATTTTAATTAGTTCCAATAGAGCGAACCAGTGAAGTTTATTCCTCCTGACATCTCAGTATTGTCGCTGCCGGTGCCTGTGGCACGGGCCCAGCAAAAGACACGCGCGGGCCCGTGCTGGGGCAGCGGGGAGGTCACGGCAGTGCTCCCGGCTCCTGTCACCGTGAGGGTGGGTTTGGTGGAGACGTGTGGCTTCCTTCCCCCTGCCCTGGCTCCCCTCTACCCATCGCCGACACACTCCCGGCCTCTCACGCACCTGTCCCCACAAGGCTGCTCTCACGAGAGGCTCGCACACTTGGCGAGCTCCATCCCGGTGCAGACTACAGCCCAGAGCCTCCAGGCACCTAACTCCCCAGTTTACAGCGGATGAGATGGACTTGAACTCCCGCTCTGCCCTGCACCCCAGTCCAGAGCCCTGGCACGCCGGAGACCTGCTCCACAGCAGAGACAAGAACTCCCACCGCCGTCCACCACTGAACCGGGCGACTGCGGGGAGCAAGCAGCCAGGATTCTCCTCCTGCAGCCCCAGCCCGAGACGGACAGGCTGCAAAGCTAAAAATAACGCGGCTCTCGAGAGACTGGCTCTTGCCAACCGATGGCCATCCTCATGAACAGAGCGGGGGGCTGCAGCTGACAACGAGCTGGTGATTCTGCACAAGCACAAGTACATGGACCGCGGATGCAGGCGTGTCCAGGAGCGCACATATGCTCAGAGGCTCTGGGGCAAGCATGAGATAAGAACATTCACACCCACAGAGCAAGCCCCCTTATGGACCCACCAATAAAATCACACACACAAGCCCTTCTATATAGGCACGGGATAAGAACACACACAAGCACGCCTATATAAACCCTACTTTTATATAAACCCCTACACATATACAAGCACTTCTATATATTCTTCCCCCACAAAAAAAAAAACAAAAAACACACAAGCACTTCTATACAGGCCCACACACACACACAGAGGAATCAGGCAAGCCCCCTTATGGACCTCCCAATAAAACCATACACGCAAGCACTTCTATATAAGCCCCCTCATACACACGCATACACACCAGCTCTTCTATATAAACCCCCTATACATGCACTTCTATAGAAGCGCCCACCCAACACACACACGTGCAAACTTTGTTTTGGGCGCACAACACAGCCTAAAACACCAGCCCTGCAATTGCAATCACCGCACCACTCGAGCAGGTTGGAGGGCTGGAGGCTCTATTTAAAGCCAGTATTTACCTCAAATCACCACTTAAAACGTACCAGTGCTATGTGCCTGATGCTAAGAAGGCTGATCCTTCCCACCCCAACCAGCATCCAGTGGGGAAAGGTTTCCTACTCACAAATACCAGTAGATAAGCACCCACCCGCACCCTCATGCTCCAAATGTGCAGAATGCAACGTCTGCCGAGGCCGAGCAACGCCTGCACCACAAAACCACGGGCCCAGTAGCCAAGGCCCACGCTGCTTGTCCCACCATAACTAACGTGGTCAGGACGATCTCCATTTGGTGGCCAGAAAGAGCGACAACGCCTCTTCATTGCATCTGGGGCTGTCTGCTCATATTCGCCACGCATGCATCCTTTACGCCTCAGCTCCTGGAGTCATGGGATTGCCTCAGAGCCTCTGCCTACATGTTCCCACCTCTGCCGCTTTCCGACACAGCTTTAACACGGGCATTTCAAACCCGGGCCAAGGCAGAGAGGGGAAGGGAAGGCGGTTTCAGACGGCAAACTCTTCAGGACAGAGAGTGCCTATCTGGACAGCGAAGCCCCGAGCTGGCTGAGCCGCTGTGGTGACATACACACCACGAAAGAATATGGAAAGCTGGCAACAGCATCCTCACGTGTGCAGCAGGGTAGGAAGGATGCCTGCCTTGGGTGGGTGCAATTTGCACCCCGATTCGATCAGGGAGCTAAGCCAAGCCCTTCCCCTTCTTGCTGCCTCTGCAAGGAGGTAACCCCAGCAGCTGCAGGGCATGGATTGGCACCCAGTGGGCAGATACCCTGGGCACAAGCAAGGCAGTGCCACTCCCAGGCCCAACACGCAGCCCTCCATCCCAAGCCTGGCCTCCATACCTCTCCGCGCCAGACAGCAGCAGGTGGCGATGGAGCCAGAGCCCAGCCTGGCATGGATACGAAGCCAACTGCTCAGGAGCGATAACGGGAAGCAGAAAGGCATGTGGGGCACAGGAGACTAATTTTCTGTTTATATTTTTAAAGCCTCCATTAAGGGCCTGGGTCCCCGGAGGGATCACTTCCTTTCTTCGCTGCATGGTGCGACAAAGGCAGCAGGAAGCCTATGGAGAGGCGGGTCAGATGGGGACACGCTCCGTGCTTTGCAGAGAGCTCCCAGGGCTTTGGTACAGTAAAGCGGCGCTCTTGTATCCTGGTGGGAGAACAAGATGCAGCCGTCCCCCACTCACCCCCCTTCCCGGAAGGAAACCGATGTGGAGCGAGGAGCTGCAGAGAGCCTCTCTCCAAAAACACCACCAGGCCTGAATCCCCCGACTGCCGTGGTGCCGCAGCTTGCAGCCACCCCGGGTCCATCGTCACGGTGCAGGCACACATGTCACTGCCATGCGTGTGCAGCACCCCGCCACCTCTGGAGGAGAACAAGGGAGCTTGGACGGGGCTCAGCAATGCAACTGCTTGGCACAAGATGGGGAGAATTGCTCTTTGAAACCCTGAATCATCCTAGGGCATTGCAGCAAAGTTGATGCCACCTCTCCAGGCAAGCAGCAGGTCTTCCTGCATCCAGGTGTGCGGGCTGGCTGGCAGGCGGCAATGACCGAGATCCCTGCAGAGGTGGGGAAGCAGCAGCCGGCAGAGCACGGACAAAGCCCAAAAGGAGCCCAGGGCTGGGCAGGGGGTGCTGCACATCCAGCATTGCAAGGCTCTAGGAAGCCATCTCTTTGCTGGTCTGGTTGTTAGAACAGCCATCCACATCCGCCTCGATGATGCCATTCAGCTCTTGGCCCCGCCACCTGCAGCCCCCGCTTCCTGCTCCAGCAGGAAACATTTCCCCACGATCCACGCCAGGCGTAGACAGAGGTATCACTGGGGACAGGGAGCCAGCCTGGGGGAGGCTGCTTGCGCAGTCCAGCAGGGCCTCCCTGGGGCTCGGTGTGCAGAGCCCTGTCCAGAAACAGCTTCCAGGGCTGCAGGTGCCGTTCAATCCAGCCTCGGCTGAGGCAGCTTGGGAAATGCAGCAGGAGACCCGAAGAAGCTGGAGTCTGCCGGGCAGGCGGGCCCGCGTGATGCAGTGTTTGCAAACGCAGGAGCACGGGGCTTCCTTCCGGTGTGACGCTCCTAGGAGGGGAGCCACTTCTGGGGGTCCTGGCAGGGCTGGATAACGCACTGGGGTGACACATGGCAGCCTGGTCTTGGCGACACGATGCCATGAACCACAATGGGACAGCAAACCGTTACGGGGAGGACGGGCCGCTGGGCCAACAACGGGCAGAGGTGCGGGGTAAACATCCCCAGCAGCGCCAAGCACCTGGCTCCCATGCAGCTGCCGACACCGATGGCAGGGGAAAGCCGTTCCAGCAGGCACTGGAGAGGCAATGGGTAGGACTCAGCCCATGTCAAAGGGGCAGGAGCCCACGTGGGGGCCTGCAGTCACTGGCCTCACCACAGCAGGGCTGGCAAAGGGGGATGCCAGGACTGGGCTGCTCCAGCTGCACACGTACCTCCACCCTGCAACAAGTGCCTGATCCAACCACATCCACCTCCTGTCCCTCATTTTCCTGCCTCCAGTTGGGCCCTGTCCCATGGATCCGCTCCCCTGCACCCTAACAGGGTGCCTTCGATCCCAGGGTGCCTCTGGCAGCTGCTAATCCTGGGCTTCACCATTCTTGCACCTGTCTCTTTAAATCTCCCTTTCTTCTTCTGCCACAGGTTAGGAAAGACTTTTTTTTTTTTTTAATTAAAGCATTTAAAGAGCCATTAAAAAGCCAGGCATGCAGCTCTACCCATGCTGGCGTCCCAGGGTTCCCGCTTCCCTCTCTCCGACAACTCCAGAGCGAAGCAGCAGCCCTGCCTGCAGATCGCGGGGCAACGCGTTGGCCACAAACTCGCCAGGACACCTGGGTTCCTTGTGCTTCCTCCCGCGGTGCGGCTGCCCGAGCTCTGCTCTTCCCCTGGAGATGCACGAGGAGGAAGAAGAGTCACCTGGCCTAAGCTGCAGAGATGTGAGCAAACAACCCCCCCATTAGAGGTGCGGCAAGCATCCAGGCACTGCTTGCAGAGAGGTGCTGCCTTCAAAGCATGTCTTTAAAGCACAACCCGCAGGCTCCCGGGGAGCTTTTTGGGGGGGGGTTTCTGGTTTTTTTGCACCGGTCCTGGAAGCACTGTAATACCAGGTCAATGCATGGAGTGGATGGAGCAAGCTCCGGCTCCTGGGGAGCTGGTCCGTTGGCAGAGACGCTTCCTGCTTTACATCAATGGGGGCACAGAGGTGGAAGAGAAGGGCTGGATCTGACCCTATCAATACATCGACACCCCTGCCCCACCCAACAGTGCAGAGCGGTACCAAGCCCCACCCCCCGCCAGCTCCACGATGCGACTCCAGGGCTGTCTAACACCATGCCTTACTGCAGCACCCACAACCCTGGGGCAGGCGGTGTTGCACTACCACTGCCCTTCTCCACCCTCCTCCTTGGACCCCCTTCACAAATGGGGAAACTGAGGCAGGGAGAGGGAAAGTGACTGACCCAAGGTCAAGCAGGAGCTCGGTGGGGGGCTGCGACTTGCTGCGGCTGCTGCTAGCCTGGGAGAAGGGATTTTCTGCTGCAATGGGTGGAAGGCCTGAAACTTGGACCATTCACACCAGGACCCTGCACAGAGCCTGTGGGCAGGTGAGGCACAGAGAGGTCTGGATAGAGACTGGAAAGCCCGTGGAGGGCAGAAGACAGTCCCCCACGGCTGGCTGGTGGTAAGTGCCCAGGGGCAGTGCCTCATCCTGGCAAGTAGACAAGGGCCCAGCACCCTCACCAAGGCCCTATTTCCTCCTTATTTGCATCCAGGGGGTATAAAACCTCCACCAACTCTGCACGAGACCCAGCATCCTCAGAGTCAACACTCAGTGCCCCAGCTTGATGCTATAAGGAGCAGCCTCAGCAGCTGCGTATGTGAATCAGTGCTAAGCCAGTGCCTTGATGCAGCGCTGCAGGGGGGCTGGATCACTACGACTGCTGTTTTCTGAAGGAGACACAAGCCCAAAGGCCTGATCCTTCCTGGTCCTGATCTTGCTGCCCTGGCCAAACGCGCATGCCGGTAACCCCCTGCTGCCTGCGACTTCTCCAAGGCTCTGCATCAAGCTCCCTCCTGCCTTCACTTAATGCAGACCCCACCAGTAGTAAACTGGGGGTGGAGATGTCAGCCCAGCAGCTAACAGTGCATTAAGACAGTAGGAGGAGCGCTGTGTGCAGGCAGGTGTCTTGAATGTCAGCAGTAATTGAAAGGGGGGAAAAAAAAAAAGCAGAGGATATTTCAGGAGCCCGGTGACAGATAGGCCAGAGCTGTAAGATGGTGGCGGCTCCTGAAATCAGAGGTGCCACCAATGGAAAAGCAGCCTGAGTTGAAACAAGCTGTGGCTTGGGACCTTCTCATGACAGCCCCTTTCATCCTGAAGGATCCCAAAGCATTTTTCAAGCTCAGAGCTCCATCACCCACAGCTGGAATGCAACCGTCTCTGGGGTGGAGCGTGCCAGCTGTTCTCTCGCCATGCAGCCAGGACGCGAGCAGCACTGTGACTGCCTGACACTGCAGCGGGGGGCGGAGAGGGAGGGACCGCGTTGCCCCTGCACGACACCCGTGGGAACACCCCAACCCCTGCAAAAGGAGCCGGGAAACCTTTCACGACTAGCAGAGGTAATGAAGGAGAGGAAGGAAGAACCGCCCTGCCTAGCAGACTCACACAGCCTGACTCACATGGAAGGATGCATCATGCCAGCAAATTAACTCTCCAGCAATTCCTTTCCCGGATGAGAGCAACTCGCACCTTGAGAAGCCAGCCAGTGTCTCTGGGGCTCCGGTCTCTGGAGGGAAGATGTTAACAACCTGCCTCATGCACAATTATTCCCAGCTGAGGCATGGGGAGCGCAGGAGATAGCTTTCTGCTGGCTCAGCCGGAAGACAGACTCACCAGTGTTTTCCCCATAGCAGCAGCCATCGCCTTTCCACCGGGGTCATGATCCAGTATGCGTGAGCCCGTTCCAAGAAGACACCCCAAGAAAGGCAAGGTTAACGTGGCAGCAAGCAACCTTCGACTTGCTGGGAAATTATCCCCCCAGATTCAGAGCCTAAATGCAGCCCCTAAATGTTGCTTTCATGTAGACAGCCTGTGGCCGAGAGCTCTGGGCTAAGTCATCTAAGAGCACAGGGGTCAATAATCACCCGCCTTTAAAAAAATCAAGTAATATCCATATAAATCAGCCTCGACGCGCATGCATTGACCTCCCCGCTGCTCAGTTTCTACCCCTCCCAAGGCGCACAGGGCAAAGGCGTTACATCTAGCAGCGTGGCCTAATGGCCAAAGCACTAAGGCTGTTACCATCCAATGCACTTAAGGTGTTTGCCACTGCTGGTCATCCCCTTTGGGTCTGGGCTCCTCCCAGGTGAAATCAGTTTGCACCAGCAGAGCCCCCCATGGAGGCCAAGGAAGCTGGGCTACTTCTCCCTTGTGGAGGTACCCAGCTCTGCTCGTGGTATCTGTGGGCTGGTTGGATGGTTGGTGGGGAAGGAAGGGAACAAACGGAAAGGACTGGTGTCGTGAGCCTCGGACCATGTCTTGGCCAAAGAGGAAATGCTCACGGTGCTCTTAAGACAGTCTCCAGGTTACACGGTCTCATCCGCCAACAGACAAGCCACCAGGATTGTGGCTTATCTGTCCCAGCTCTGACCCACAGAAACATCGCCCACCGCTTCCCCTGCTAGACACCACGCAAGTGTGGCAGTGGGAGAGTCTGGCACCAGCGGGTATCTCCTCTTTCTACCAGCGCAGCTTGAGGCATGGAGAGAAAGCAGGGAGAGCAAAGACTTTCTGCTTCCCTGATGTGGCAGCACCAAGCAGGGCTTGGATCAAAAGCCAGCTCACAGCACAGGCCCCAGCTGCAGCATGCACACAGGCGGGTGCAGGCATGGTCCCGCAGAGTCGCTCACACGCCCCAGCCCCACGGACCAGCAGCTTGTGCACAAGAACAGGATTGTGCTGCACCAAGTGCAGGACCTCAGTCACCTATCCCTGCAATCTGAAAGGTGGCCCCCTAAAGAAAGCCCTCGCGTGAAACCCAAACACTGCATCTGCTTCCTTTGCACAGCAGTAGCACGCGGGCTGCCAGGCATGGAGCAGGGCTCCTCTGTGCCGGGCACTGGAAAGACACCAAACACAAACCCTGCCTCAAAAAGACACCCCACAGCCTCGACTCAGAAGCCTTTCCAAAAACCTGTGGGGAGATAGGGCCGCTCTACCAGGCAGGTGAGCACCTGGAAGCAAAAGGGAGCAGAAACCAGGGGGAAACTCCAGCAGTTTGGGCTCAGGCAGAGCAAAGCACAAACTGCATACAGAATGATAAATGGCTGGCATTAACATGTGTTGGTTTTAATAATCCAAGGAATGATTAATAACAGAGCAAATGGGATTTTTTTTTAAACCCCACAGTTTTCACCCAAAAAGCATTTTCTGAAAAAGGTGTATAAAACACACACAGCCCACGACATATCCTAGCACAAGGATGGCTACAGACAAGGGCACAAGCAGGAGAAAGACAAAAAGGCACGGTGCCCTTTTGCATAGGCCCTTCCAGCTTGAAGAAACCTCCACAGCCTCTGGGAATGGCTGCAAAAAGGCAGCCACCTCTGGGGTGGAGCATGCCGTTCTGTTTAACAGCTCCCAGCATCCCCAGGGAAGGTCCAGACTGCATGGCAGGGATAGGTGACTGATGTCCTGTGTGGCTGCATTTCAGGTGCTCATAATGCCACCATCCATCTGGCTGCCCAAAGGTAGCGGTGGGAGAATGAAGCTCTTCTCAGGGTTGCAAAGCTCTCTGGCGGTTCAGGTTGCAAGAATCTCCCCCCACTTCTGGTCTCCTGCCTCACTGCTCGGCCCCTCTGCCACAGGCGGACTCCCTTCCCACTCCTGTCCCATGTTCACCGGGGTCAAATCCTCCATCTACACCCTCACTCCTTCATCTTCCAGTCGACAGTGAGAAGCCACGTGGTTTTTACCTTTCTTGGGATGGGGACCGTGGGTGGGGGAGCCTGCATCCCACCCTCGCTCCGCGCCTGACACGCCTGGCGCCCCTCTGGCATCGCGCACACCAGCATAGAGCTCCTCCACACAAAGTAATTAATGCTCCCGGCTTCATTGGCTCTGCTCCTGTTGGAGAGGATCCACCGAAATGGTTGGGGGGGATCGAGCCAACACCGACACTAAACCCTACGGTGACAACATCCTTCCACGGAGCGGAGGGGGCGCATGTGTGTGTGCACGCGTGTGCATGCGTGGTCGGCGACAACTGTTGTGGGGGCTCCAGCAGGAACTGTATTACTTTCACGGCGCCTTGAGCCAAATGCGTGATCTCTCTCCCTCTCCCTCCCGCTCCCCCTCTCCCTCTGGCTTCCCCGGCACGCTGCCACTACCTTTCCTGAAGAACACGTCCTGGCAGCACCACCGAGCATTAATTAATGGCGCTGTTTTGCCAATCGCTGGATCGGGCTCGCTGGCCTGGCAGGCCCGGCCCTTTTTATTTATTTTACTCCACGCGACGGAGCCAGGAGCCTGCCCGCACCTTCTGCGGGATGAGGGCCGGTGGTGCCGAGGAGCGCGGCCCGGAGCCCTTTGCGGGAGGAGGGCAGGGGGGATCTCCCGGAGTGGGAAGGGGGGCTGAAAGGAGCCCAAGGGACCGTGACTCTTGTCTTCGCCTCCCTGGTAATCTCGGCCTGCCTCTCCAAAACACTCCTCCCTTTATCTTCTCAGCCTTGCTTCTAGCCAGCAGACCCAGTGCCGATTCAAAGGCAGTGGAAGTGCCTGGAAAACCTCCCGCCGACTTCAGAGCCAGCCGAACCTGCGTGGGGCCAAGGTACGAGCTGCCCCGATGCTAACGAATGCCTGGGTAGGCACGCAGCGTGGCTCAGCCCCCCCGCAAGCCCTGGCATGAGGCTGGGGATGGGGGGAGTTCCCCAGAAAGCTTTGCTCCCCTGCCGTCAGCTTGATTCAGGCTCGGCAGGGCACCGACTTGCAGCTGCACCCCACCGAGGAACGATTCGGGGTCCGGCGTGAACCGAGGCTGTAGGGAAAGCACACGGGGAGCGGGAGGGGGGAGGGGGATGGGAAGGCTCGGGCCCCGGCACAGGAGGTGGGGAGCATCCGGCTGCTCGGGGGATGGCTCCGATCCAGCCCCGTTCCCATGAGATGGCGGCTCAGGGCGGCGAAAGGAAGCGAGCGTGCTGGGCCTCTGGCCAGGTTCCCTGTGGACAGGTGTCTGCAGGAGACGAGGGCTGGCCAGCCAAGGGCTGAAAGGGCCGGGGAGCCTGGGGAAGGGCCTCACCCCGAGCAGGGGCGGGGGGACAGGGTAACTTGCACGACACCGAGTGGCAGACGGACCCGTACCCTCCAGAGCCGGCACGCAGCAGTGGCTCGCGAGTCATTTCCCTCTGCTTGCCATCCCGGCACCCGCTCCCACCACCCTCCCCACCGGACCTACCACCCTCCCCACAGCCCTCTTCCCCCCTCATCTGCTCCAGGGGCTTCTCCTGAGGCCAGACGCCGAAGCAATGGGCGCATGTGGCATGACTGCACCTACTCGGCTGAATGACCCCCCCACCTCCCTCCAGCTTCGCAGCCAGGCACGGGCAGCACAGACCTAGCAGCAGGCTGGCGGAGCTGCACGGGCCTGCAAGAAGGCACTCAGCTCCCGCGGGGAAGCAGGCTGCCGAGACAACACTGGCCTCAACCCCAAGCAAAGGCATGTGGGCATGGCAGCAGGGCGGGCAGAAGGGCGAGAAGTAAAGGAAGCAATGGGCAGAGAGAGGAGCCTGCACTGGAGAGCGGCCCGATGCTGGGAGCCACGGAGCAGCTCAGAGGTGCAGCCAGTTCTCCGCCAGTGACCCGGGGTCCCTCGTGGCCTCCATCCTCCTCGCTCGGGCCAGCTACAGGACCCCCGGCTGCTTCGCCGACTCCCTGGGGCAGAAACTAGAGCAACCAGCCACCGAACCGCGAGGGGAGACTTCCTTCCAAGCCAGGAGGCCTCTAGCAAAATGGTGTCACCACCAACCTCCAGTTTAGACCCTGCCAGCCCCCTCGCACACAGCAGGGCCACATGCTGCCGTCAAGGGCCAACGCCACCGACCAGCTGGGGCTCAGGGCCCGGCCTGGCCCCTGGGTGCCCCATGATCGGCCCTGCTCCTCCACAGCCCTCCCCGTCCCGTCTCCGAGTGCCGGTGGCGACGTATTTCTGCAAAGACGCTGCCCTCGAGTGGGGAGAGGTGAGTCCAAAATAGCTTTCACGCGCAGCCCCCACCGCCCACCGGGAAGCTTGCAGCAAGCAGATTGTAGCAACCCGGCGCCGGCACTTCCGCTGGGCAGCCGAGGCCACGCGGCGCAGCCTCCTTCGTGCCGCGGTCCCCGAATGGGGCAGAGCGAGATGATCCCCGGACAGGAGCCCGACACCACTAGCGTGGAGCGGCACCGCGCAGCCCTCCAGAGGAGCCTTTCCCCCGGAGAAAGAGGAGGCAAGTGCATCAGAGGCACATAAATATCCGTCCCCTGACGGCACAGCTATACCCGGGGCCCAAGGCACTGTAGGGACTCCGCGTGGTGGGATGGAGATCTCTGGTGCTGAGATGGCTACAGCACGACCCAGAAACCCAGAGGTCTTTCTGATGCCCTGTTACTGCACAGGGCTGTTTTGGCTGGGCGGGCACAAGTTACCTCCTTCCAAACCCCAATCAAACCCTGCTTTGACCAACAGCTCCCCAGCATGCACCCCATGGCACACACGCACGCCGGATGCTCCCCAGCAGCACACGCGCCCTGGCGCTGAGACAAACCCACCAGAGCAAAGGGACCAGCCTGGCAAAGACCAGCCCACGGGGTGCAGCCACCACGGCACGCACACGGGGCAAGCAGACCAAGGGTGCGAGTGCCCCTGCATGGACAGGCAGGAGTGCCCAAGCCCCTGCTGTCACATGAACAAATGGAAAGGCTGCCACCCACCCATGTGCACATCCCAGTGCCCACAGGCCCGAACACACCCACACACTGGAGGCGACCTGAAGACACCCTGCCCACCGCACGCCTGCACTCTACCCGTGCAAAAGGAGCCAGCACCCTGCACATAAATCCATCTGCACAAAGGCACCCACCAGCACAGCCCCGCGCACCGAGCTGCATGCCCGTGCCGGCGGACAAGATGCCCACTGGGCAGCGCCCGTAACGCCACTAAGAGGCAGGCCTAGGAGAGCAGAGCCCCCCCAAGCCAGTATCCGAACCTGGCCTGCCAGCCCACAGCCAGTTGCGCACAAACAGCGAAATGCAACCGCGGCTGGAAAAGGATGCAGCTCCAGGAGGGCGCCCATCACTTGCACTGCCACTGACCTTGCCCTGTGGCGTGCCAGCGCATTTAGCACCATCTCGCTAGCCTGCCACTCACAGACACGTGCCAGGCAGGACAGCACACGACACCGCACTGGCAACTCACCCACTCACGCGCGCGGAGCTAAACCACCTTGCATTAGGAATCCAGTCGCTCCCATCTCTACCCGTGCCACAGCTCGGCTCGCTCTTCTCCTGGCTGCTGGGAACTGCCCGTCCGCACCTCCGGCTCGCACCCACACGCCTTTGATCCCCGTTCGCTCGGATTCGCGCTCCTTCCCCCCACAGAAAAGGATCCGAGTCCTACTTGTTAGGGGCACCGTTCCTGGCGAGAGGATCTGGGTAGCGGGGAAGAGAAAAAATCCCCCGCACATACACTCCAGCTAATGGTGTCTGAGGGTGCCATGTCTCTGCTGGCTCGTAGCGGGCGCCAGAGAACACTTTTCGAAAGAAAATTTGTCCAAGCCATTCTTTTTTCTTGCTATACTGCGAAAGTGGCTCTGAGCAAGGAAGGCACTGCTCACGAAGCCAGCTTTCTCCCCCTGGCCACCCAAGCACCTTCAAAGTTAGACCCTCCGTGTTCAGCTCCCAGATCCTCCCTCTCCCCCGCCCCCAAAATAAGAAATCAATGCAATCGAGCAGCCCACAGGGACCTGCAAAGCGGTGGGCTCCACCAGGTCCCTGCTCCGAACGCGGCAGCATGAATATTCCACCCTCCAAAGTGAAGCAATTAAGAAACTACTGGAGCTGTTTTAATCCGATTTCAACTTGATTAGCTAATGAGGCGGGGGGGAAAAAATCCATACGGCTGTCCCTCGCTGCTGGGAGAAGCAGGCATCTGCTCTCCCTCCCCTTTCCGAAGGAGCCAGAGGGGGGAAAAGCCTCTCCACTGAATATGCAACTACGAAGACGCAGCCCGAGCTGCAATCCCTGGGAAGTGCAGCGCAGGCACCGATTCACGCGCAATTCTCTTAGTGCTTCCAAGGCGCGCTGGAAAGTCATTACACAAAGCAGCAAAGGGGGTAGGGATGTGCGTGTGCGTGCGTGTGTGCGATTCCACAGAGCAGCAAAGGGGAGAGTTGTGTGTGTGTCGTTACACACAGCGGGAAAGGGGGGATGTGTGTGGAAACAGCGCAGCAAAGGGGGCAGTTGTGTGTGTATGCGATTACACACAGCAGCCCGGGGGGGGGGGGGCACACACAGTGTGAGTGTGTGCACTCGCGCGCAGCAGCAAAAGGAGGGGTGGGGGGAGTTGGAGTGTGTGCGTGTGATCCACACCGCTGCCAAGAGGGGGATCGTGCGAGTGTGCCATTGCACACCGCGGCCGGGGGGGTCCGCGTGTGTGAAACACGCGGCTGCGAAGGGGGGAGTGTGCGAGCGCGCGGCCGAAGGGGGGTGGGGGGCACGCGGCGCCCGTGTGCCGTGACACCCGGCAGCGGGGGCCGGGCAGGGACCGCAGCGCCGAGGGCAGCCGCCAAGTTCCCGCTCGCCGCGGCGGCCGCTCCTACCTGCTCGCCGCTAGCAGCCCTGGGAGCGCCGGCGCGGGGCGGCGCTGGCCATGCCGGGGCCCGCCGGGGGCGGCGGCTCCGCACCGCGGGCTCGGCGCGACGGCCGGGCTGCGCGCTGGCCCCGGCGGCCGCGGCCCGGAGCGTGGTGCGCGCGCGGCGGCGGCGGCGGCGGGGGGCGGGGCGGCGCGGCGGGGGGCGGGGCGGCCGCGGGCACGGCGCGGAGCCTGCGCGCGGCGGCGGCGGGGGCAGCCCCCTCCTCCCTCCCAGCCGCTCGCCTCGGCTGCACGCGCGGGTCTCGCCAGCTCCCTTCCTGCCCTGGTGCCCGTGCTCCTCGCCCTGCCGCCTGCCCCCGGCCTCTTTGCAGCCCCGGCAGCGAGTTGTTAAACCCCCCCTTGCTCTCCTCTCGCACCCCAGGGCAGAGCCTTGAAGGCTGCTGTTAAATCCTCCCCCCACCCGGCTCTTCTCCAGACTAAATGAGCCCAGTTGCCCCAGCCTCTCCCCATAAATCGTGTGCCCCAAACCATTTTTGTTGCCCTTTGCTGGTCTCTCTCCAACTTGTCCGTCCCTGGACACCGGACTCGGGATGATTCCCCTCCGTTCAACACGGGGGAGGCCACACCTGGAGCCCTGTGTCCGGTTTTGGGCCCCACTGCAGAAAGGATGTGGGCAAGCTGGAGAAAGTCCAGGGAGAGCAACGAAAATGGTTAGTGGGCTGAGGCACGTGGCTGATGAGGAGAGGCTGAGGGACCTGGGCTTCGTCCGGACAAGAGGAGATTTAACCGCAGCCTTCAACTCGCTGCAGGGGCTGCAGAGAGGATGGCGTCGGGCTGCGCTCGGCGGTGGCAGATGGCAGGACAGGGAGCAGCGGGCCTGAGTTGCAGCGAGGGAAGTTGAGGTTAGAGATTAGGAAGAATTTTCTCCCTGGGAGGATCCTAAAGCAGGTTACTCTGACAGGTTGTGAAATCTGCATCCTTGGAAGTGTGTAAGACCCAGCTACACAAAGCCTTGGCCTTTGGCTGGGATGATGTTGCGGGGCCAGCCCTGCTTTGAGCAGGGGGTTAGACTAGGTGTGCCCTCCTGAGGTCCCTTCCACCCTCATTTCCTATGAGGCCTCACCAGTGCCAGAGAGGGGAAGAATCCCTTCCCTTGATCTGCTGGCAACACTCCCCGTCTGTGGTTAGCCTCCTTCACAAGGGCACATTTGACTTCGGGATCCCTGCTCCACCCCCAGTTTCAAACCAGCTGCCTGGCAGTGGCAGCAGCATGCCTGGCTAGGCAACACTGAGGGTGTTGCTCAACTTCATGGTTTGCTGTCATCTACCCGATCCCTTCTCAACCCTTCATCCCACAGGTGTTAATGCCCCTCTCTTCCTCGGCACGGTCTTGATGTTCCACTAGTCAAGCTACCCTTTGCTCTGCCAGGCTGCTGTTGGCTGCTCCTGGCCACAAAGCTCCTGTTTCACAGCCCTGCAGGTTGTTTTTAACTCATCCCAGTGAAGTCCCATGTATTTTTGCTTCAATCTTAAAAGGAAGAATCCAGCCCTAGGCCCTTAGCATGTGAGTAGAGCTTCTAGTTTAGTTTTAACTGGAGGAAAAATGCATGATATCTGATATGGGATGATGCATCTCAATCTGCACCCCCCTTTTCAACATCCTAGATCCACCCATGACTGTGCGAGGTTTGTATTTCCCAGCACTTGTGCACACACGGACACACACACTGTGCACAGAGCTGTGGCCAGCGGGGTAGAGAGAGTTGCGCACATGCCTGCACCAAGAGGCAGTGTAAGCACATGCCCATAGGCATACAAAGGTGGGCATTGTGGGATCCCATGCATACACACGTGCATCTGTACATGTGAAAACAGTGTGGCAGTGCACATGGGGCACAAGCAGACAGGGTCTGTGCAGTTGTGGACGAGATGTCCCCCAGGTAGGCAGAAGGCTTAGATGAACATGCCAGTGTATCACGTGTATGACAGGGAGATGAATGCCTTGGGTGTTCGGGCACCTACAGGTGTGCGCAGGTTGCATGGGCATGGAGGTCTTGGTCGGCTGGAGTCCCAGGGCCTAGGTGCTTTGCAGGGGACATAAAGTTTGACCTGGACCAGTCTGTGAAGACCGTGCGGAGGGGCTGAGGTCTCCCTGCAGCTGAAGAGAGAGACCTGACCCATCTTACATCTTTACCCGCACCCCGCAGAGGGGAAGATGTGTCCGGCAGCTGGGCAACTGGGTTCTCTCACTCTCTTCCTAGCCAGGCTCCTGCCTGATCTGGGACTCCACATTTATGGCCTGAACCACAAAGGTGCTCAGTGCCTCACTTCACAATGGTCCCAGAGGAGACTTAGGCTCCAAAACTGGAGTCGGGCACCTAATCCTCTGGGGTCCCTTCCAGCCCAAATGTCTGTGAAATCCCTTTGGGAGATGGTGTCTCTCCACCTGGGCCTCATACCCCAAGGCAATAAAGGCACTGGGAGTGTATAACAAAACATTGCCTCCCAAGGGCGAGGAAGGGGTATAAATGAATACCGAGGGGAAAAATAATGGTTAATACACTTGTCAGAGCACGAATCTCGCATGTTAAATACATGCAGATGCAGATAATTGCAACTCGTGGAGTGATAGCAGAGGGAATATCACACGCGCGTGCGCATACACACAGTCGCACAGATAAGTGCAGTGACTCCCTGCCCGTCTCATATGTCTTCCAAACTATTTTGCATCAACACTGGGAGCTATTACCCCACTACCACCACTACCCTCTCTCCCCGGCGGGCACCATCTGCAATGGGACAGCTTGGCGCGTGCACCACTGATGGCAAAGTCTGTCCAGGGCAGCACAGCAGGGTTTGCATTCTGGTCCAGGTTTAACGCTGGGTTCCCTCCATGCCTTATCCCTGGGCCCCATCCTGCAAGGCACTGAGCACTTCCTGCTGCGGTGCAGCCAGAGGGTGCCCAGCACCACTCCAGATCAGGCCCTCACCCCAGTACTCCCAGTCAGAAGTCCTGATCCTTCACTGGAGAGGCCACTGGGTCTTGCCAGCAGCGCTGGCCTGGTGTGCACGCAGACTCACTTCAGGCTGAGCAACTCCAGGGCCAAACTCCCAGCTGGTAAAAAGCCAATGAGCTTGTTCCATTTTGCCCCTGCAAAGAATTTGGCCCCTGATCTTCCCCCCACCCCTCCCTTATGCAAATGATTTGACGCAGGCGGCTGACTTCTGATGACACCCCCATCTCCACCCGGCAGACAGAGGCTCTCCGGCGCAGTCCTAGCCCCCCGCTGCATCCCTCCTGAGTACAGCAAGGGCTGCCTGACATGGGTCTCTACCACTAAGCGTGCCAGTGCACCATGGCCCCACGAACTCGGCTAGACTGGCCCAGGAGGCTTGCAATCTGCAAAGAGCTGCCCATCCGTGCCGGATCCAGCCCGCATCCACCCCAGCATCCCCTCACCTACAGCGAGCAGATGCCTCGAAGGAGGAGCAGTGGAGGGGATGCAGAGGGAAAGCATCGTTCTCACTCCTGGTGCTGCCTCCCAGAGCCTGCAGCTGTGACGGAGGCCGGCCAGGCCCAGCCCTGCCTCATGCTGGCGCTGAACGCTTTTCAGGGAAGGGGGAAACGGAGGATGAATGTTCTCGGCAGCACGTCCCTGACAGATTCCTGCCAGCTCGAAGGGACAGCGTAGGGGAGGTAACCATAGCAGCACAAAGGGCATAATTAGTACAGCAACACTGCTGATGCAGGTGAGAGCATTTGGGTTTCAAGGGGTACTTGGAAACTTGGCCTGTCCCTTAAAGCACCGATAACAGCTGAGTTTACACGGCACATCCACACGCCACATTATTACCCATTCCCTGCATTTCTTTCTCAAGCGCCCATCCTCTAACCAGAGCAGCAGTTCTGTACGGGGACTTGGCCAAGCTGCAAGGGATCCCGGCAGCCCGCTTCAACCAGTTCCTCTCCTGCTTCAGGAACACCCAGTGGAAGTCCTGGAAACTGCTTATGAACAGACACACCAAGCTCGTAGTCAAGGCATGCATCAAAATGGGACTGAGGGGGATATATAGGTACTACAGGACGATGGTAGAAGACCACAGGGGCATCATATGGAAGAGAGGAGGCTGGCACAGACTGTTCAGAGGCAGGCCCCCCCAAGAGAGCAACGATGATGACGACGACGGAGATGACGACAAATGTAACGACAAGTGAAAGGGCTGGGGAAACAGGTGGGGGAGTTGGGAGGGCCCTGAGGTGGTCCTTTGTGTAATTGTGACCATTAAAGGTGATGGTGACAGGTGTGCAAGAAGGCAGTGCAGGTCTGTAATGGGAAGGAGACTGGTGTAATTGTAAAGGTGTGTTTTTGAACAACAGTGAGCACAGGACAGGTTAGTAGAGGTATAGGGGTGGGCGGATGTCTGCGTGTGTACATATATAAAAATATTCTTGCAAAATAAAAAAAAAAATCCCCATTCAATCTGGCTGCATCAGCGGGCCGGCAGGAAGAGACGCATGCGTGGAAAGGAGCTCTTCCCTTACACCTACTATTTCAATCTGTATCAATGTCTCCAACATCTCCCTTAGTTTGCTTGGCTATAGGCATGGGCCAAATTTGCAAGGGCTCAGCTCCCACTGAAGACCCGAAAATAAGCCTGGCTTTTCCCAGGCCATCGAAGTGGGGCCCTGATCTGTGACAGGGCTGCTGGGTTCCCCTGTCACCCCTGGTACAATCAAAGAGCGGCCCCTCTGTATTTCACCCACCAGCCTCCTCCCAGCATCTCTTGCAAGCAAGGCTGGTTCCAATGCAACAACAAAAGCAGCGATAAAAGGGGAAATTTGTTTTGCGAGATGATCTGCTGTAATGGAGAAAGGTAATAAGGGACCCCATGAAGGAATCTAGCCAGTCACCTTAAGGAAATTTATGATGCCCGGTCACTTGTGCCCCTGCCTGCCCGCGCATACAAATGGCTGAATATCCACCACGCGACGCTCCTGACTCCAGCAATTTACAGCACAGGGGTTTTTCCAGCGGGGAAAAATAAAGAGGGAGGAAAAAAAATACAAGGAGCTTAAGTGCAGTGCACGCATTAAAGAGGAGAGTGGGAGCATGGAAATGCCCTGAGACAAATGGAAATTTACGGGTTCGTTAAAGGAGCAGAGAACGCTGCCGCAGCGCGACCCAATGCTGCTCTCCCCAGCGGGTCGTAGAAACGCCACCGTCAGCACTTGGGAGGTCGGGGCCTGTTTTATGCTGAGTGCTGTGTGCCCACAAGACTAGCGCGGCCCCCCGCCAGGGAGGAACGCAGAAAGGATCCTCCAAACCCGCCTGGCTTGTGCGAGCTGCCCCTGCTTTGCCTGCCTGGCCCTGGAGGCAGGGGAGCAGCGTTGTGTCTGCCTCGGTAGAGGCCCAGATGTCTCCTGCTCCTCCGGGAGAAGCACATCCGCAGCGCCCTGCGTCCCCAGAGCGCCTTGTGCCCCGCCGCTCCCCCTCGCTCAGGAGGTCGGCGTGCCGCGCGCCTGGCTGGCTGCGATAAAAATAACTCTCACAGCAACAGCAGCCTTTCAGAGCAGGCTTCTTCTGGCATGGGGGGGGGGGTATTTTTCCCCTCATCTTCAGTGCCAAACTTCCCGAACAAAGCAAACACGAACCAAACCCTTTCCTTGCTCCTTGTGGCTCAGCGAGTAACGCGGGGAGGACATGGGAAATCGCTGCCTTGCTGTATTTCCCCACATACCACGCACCCCCCAATAAGACACAAACCTTGTCCTGTATTTCCCCACATACCACGCACCCCCCAATAAGACACAAACCTTGTCCTGTATTTACCCACATACCACGCACCCCCCAATAAGACACAAACCTTGTCCTGTATTTCCCCACATACCACGCACCCCCCAATAAGACACAAACCTTGTCCTGTATTTACCCATATACCACGCACCCCCCAATAAGACACAAACCTTGTCCTGTATTTACCCATATACCACGCACCTCCCAATAAGACACAAACCTTGTCCTGTATTTACCCATATACCACGCACCCCCCAATAAGACACAAACCTTGTCCTGTATTTACCCATATACCACGCACCTCCCAATAAGACACAAACCTTGTCCTGTATTTACCCATATACCATGCACCTCCCAATAAGACACAAACCTTGTCCTGTATTTACCCATATACCACACACCTCCCAATAAGACACAAACCTTGTCTGGGGAAAGAAGAACAAAGAAAAAAGATATTTTTTCTCTCAACCAAAATGTTCAGGTTCAGGTTTAAGACATACGGCCTGATTTTCAGTAGCTAATTTTAGGGGAAAAGATGAGGGTGGCATATAAATAAATACAGCAGTTTACGAGTCACCTCCATGACTCGGTTTATCCGGCCTCCTTTTGTCCTGTCACTTGCTGAGACTGAAAAGGGTTAGGGGAAGAGACAGGTAGGCAGCCAGCATATGGGGCGAGAGGGAAGTGCAATCAATGCCTGCCTCCGCGTGAATGGGGTTAGCTCAGAAATACAAAGGCAGGCCGACAAGTGGGTATTCATAGAGGCTGGCCGAGGGAGATGGAGCGTGTGAAAGCAGTGAGACCAGGGCTTGGCAGGGAGTGGAGTGCGAGGCTTCCCTGTGTGGAGAGCTGAGCCGAGAGGTGACCCCAAGCACGCACAGACATACTTGTAAGCTCTGCTCATCCCCTCTCCCTGAAGGACCTTACAATGCTGCGTGTGGCTGATTAACACACCCTGGCTGGCACTGAAAAGGCTGCCCTGTGCTGCTGCAAAGAAGGCTGGCGGGTTGCACAGTGCCCAAGGCGGCCGGGCTTATATCAGTGCCTGCTCCACAGCAAGGAGCAGAGGGGCTGTAGCCAGAGAGCCAGGGGAGCAGAGCTGCTCCTTGCCAAAGGGGGAAACCTTGGACCCAGCACCGAAGGGGAATTCTCCCTGAGGGACCCAGAAGCCTTTGCCACTGGGTCCTTATGGCTGCAATGAAGCCACTGGGACAAACCTGTGCTTAGTGCACTGAGACCTAAGAGTCCCCAGCATGGTTGAGGGAGGCAGGGAGCGGTGTACACAGGGCTGTTGTTTTCTCCAGGCCCACCTCGTTCTTGTGGTGGCCAAAGTCAAGAGGTGTTTGCTTTAGAGCCCCTTGCAAACCCAATTCCGCCAGTCTTGTCTCCTACACCCCTGAATTATGACCACAAGCATGGGAACAGCATGTCCTTGCACTAGAGAGGCTTGGGGAAGGGGTCTGGGCCACAGGCAGGGAGCCCATCTGGAGGAACCGTGCGCAGGGAAAGGAGAGCGTTGCTGCCCACCCCACCACGGGCGGTCCAAGAGCTGCACCGTGTGGGTTGTCCAGCTTTGCCAGAGAGGAGCCAGACCCAGAGACCTCCCTTCTTGCCCTGCTGCCTTGGGAGCCCCAATCTGCTCTCCATCGAGCAGTGGCATCGCCCCACAGCTAGCTACTGCAGCAGGGGCCAGAGCCAGAGGCTTATATATGACCCAGCCTCACCCTACACCCCGCACCTAGACTGAGCATCTCTGCCTAGGTATGATACCCCAGCCTCACTGCAGTGAAAGGCAAAACCCACCCACCCCCTGATTTCCCAGGGCCTGGATTTCTCTCCAGCACCCTGGTGTTTTTCTTTGCTGTAGCAACACCTTTTTCTTCAAGCTACCTGGAGCCTGACCCCTTCCACCTCTCTCAGCCCAGATGGCTCGTGCAAGGCTAAAGCACCCCCGCTCCAAGCCAACACAACTCTGTTACTTCAAAAAAACCCGCACTGCTGGAAGACAAAGGTGCTGGGTGGGGGCAGAGAGGAGCCCTGCAAGATGGGGCCAGGAGTCCAACTGAGCATGAATGCTTGAAGGATAAACCAGAAATGGAAACCTCCTCCCAGCCTGATGCAGGTCTTCTGCTAGTGCAACCCCAGGAAGCGAGCAGCAAGGGCCACGCAGAGCCATCTGGGAAAGCAATGCCAACAGGGAGAGGGAAAGGCAGTCTAGCTGGTGTAGCACTTGCTTTGGATTCATGGCAGCCAGGTTGGATTCCCTGAATAACCCTGGCCAGTGGCTTAGTCTCTCTGCCTCAGTTTCCCCATTAGTAGTAATAGCCCTGCCCTGCCCCACAGGGGTGTCCCGAGGGCAACTCCATTAAAGATTTAACTCCCCTGCATGCCTGGAGGGATTCACAGAGCCTTATTTCACCCCCTCACTCCGGTGGGGGAGATAGGGTTTTCCAGCTTCCTCCACCAGCTTTGCTTTCCCTTTTCCGCAGCCCTCAGGCAGCAGCTCCACAGGGCTTTTGTGCAAATGCAGCAGCACGTTCCCCAGCACCTGATTAGACCCTAATAATGGAGTGAACAGCCCAGGCGGTGGGGAAAGTGCCAGGCCCATCCCAGCAGAGGACGGCTGCTGAATCAGCTGGAAACAGCTAACAGGAGCAAATGGACACGCACGCGCACACACACACACTGCACCACACCAGCACTGAGCAAAGGCACCAAGAGGCAGATGCCTCGGGGCTACTCACAGGGTCTAAGGATGCAGCTGAAGACAGAGTTACAAAGCAGGGGCCGGCCCCCCACCCAAGAGCTGGGCCCTGTCTTTTGTCTCCTCTGGAAAAAGACACGCTCGCTGCTGAGTGCACGAGCGGCTAGCCAGGCCAGATGGCCACTCAGGGGTTAAAAAAGGGCAGCAACAGCAGCAGCATCTTCCTGCTTGGCCCATTATCACCCGTGGATCTTAAAGTATTCGGTTGACCCTGGTCAGCAGCTGCACCCTAGGGAAAGCCGTGTCATGACCCATTTGACAGACAGGGAAACTGAGGCAGAGGGAGGGCAGCAACACAGAACCCAGGCACTCCTTGTTTGACTCCAATCCCCTCCTGCTTTATCCTCCTCTTGGCTTTCCCCCATGCCCCTCTTCCCCTTTCATGTTCTCCCCAAGCCCATCACACTGGTTTCCCACAGCTGCCAATGTAGCTGACTCGGGCTCTGCAGCCTCTGGTGGGGTAGGTAGGTGCTGCGAGACATGAGATGAACACAGAGGCTTTTCCCCTGCCCATGGGAGGTGATAACAGCTCAACAGGGAACACGCCGGCAACACAAGTGGCTGGTCCAGAGCAAGCAACGTGGCATAAACATCCTCCCCAATTAATATACATGAGGGCTACACTGGAGAGAGTCGGCAATGGGAACGTTGTCATTGCAGCCTGGATTTTTCCAGCACTCTCCAGCTAACCCTGATGGTTTTTCAAAGCAATAAGCCAAAGCCAAGGGGTTTTTGTGTTGGCTTAGCAAGGCTTAGCTCTCTGCCTTCATGTATGCAGCTGGAAGTGGCCAGGTCTCCAGGACTGCAGCAGTTTCTCTGGAGCCCCTAAGCCTGGCTTCCCTCCAGCCCTGCACCAACCAGCCCAACGTGCCCAGTTTCAGCACCCTGGGGTGCAAAATGCAGGCTTCCTCCATCCGGGGTTAGCAGTGGAAGCCCACATTACTGTGGACCTGCATCTCCCTCTAGCAGCCTGTCCACGTGGACTCAGTGGGCCACTGGGGAAAGCCTTGTGTCCCAGTGCCCATCCAGTGGAAAGGGCCACCCCTCTGGCAGCACCGACACAAGGCACGGAGGCAGGGGAGCACCGGGTCTGCTGCAGCCTCTGAGCCAGGAAGCCCGGTCCTGCAGGCGCAGCTCTGGCTTGGAGAGAGGAAGGTCCTGGCTCAACCCCTGCAGAGGACGGGTTGCACTTGGATCAGCCATTTCATCACCCCTTTGGCTCCACTGGGCCTGACCTTGCATTGCACCGAGCCTGCCCAGCCAGAGAGCAGAGGAGGGGGCCACGTCCTTGGCAAACCCCGTGGGACGTCCCGCGCCGAACAAGCAGCACAGTGGGTCGTGCTCCCGGCATCACTTCCCCCCAACCCTGGGAGAAGCATGGAGGAGAGGCTGGGCACAGCGGTACCCCACGCTGCCAGGCTCCACATATGGCTTGTGCACATCGCTGCCTGCGTGAGTCTCCTGAGCAGCCTGGGAACGTGGAAAAGACGCAGCGACTGTGGCTCAGCACCCAAGAGACCAGTGCCCGCACGGTCCTGCCTGTAGCTCACACTGCTGCATGTCACACAGAAAAGTTCCCTGCAGGACGGGGGCATTGTCCCAGCACCAGCCTCCAAGCGAGGAGACAAAGATGCCTGACATTTCCACCTTGCTCCCAGGCCCCTTCACTGAAAGCGCAACATAATTAGCAAATTAATTAGGAGACAAGAGCTGGGGATCTGAGGCCACGGAGCTGTCATTACTGCTGCGTGGAGCTGACGGTGCCACAATGCCTGTTGTGGGCAGAGGAGCTCTGCCCGCCGGGGCGAGGGCGGGATCTCCTGGGTGGTGAAAGCCAAGCCCATGGCACAGACCGGGGGCCTGAGGACCGGCAGCTGCAGGCTTCCCGGGGCACCAACACCTGGGCCACGTGGGAAGGAGAGTGCTGATGGGGGGCCTCCCACCCGCACACTGCTGGGCCATGAATCACACACCCAGGCTGAGAGAGAGAACAAGCTCTTCTCACCCTCGCTGCCCAGCCAGGCACGGGGACTCATCCCTCCCCTGGAAGACGCATCATCTTCTGGGCAGGCCACAACTCCCTGGGCCCATTGAGGGGTAGGGGCCTGTTAGACGTGCTCCCTCCCACCCCTGTGAGCCCCTGCAGAACCACATAGCATCACAGCCATGCCTGGCAGGGGTAGCATTTAGCGCTGCTTTGCATGACCCCGATGCAAAAAAACCCCAAGCCTGTGCTCTCTGCCTCTCGGCGGCCTCCTCCGGAGCCTGCTCGTTTCCTTCCACATCACATTACAGGATCGAAGCCGCCCGGAGCAGGAGAGATGCACGTCTCAGGAGCTGCTCCTCCCCGGGGGAGAACACGGCATCCTCCCCAGAGAGGGGACGGAGCCGACGTTCGAGCAATGCACCGTCAGATTGTAGCCAAAGGCAGCTCCCGTGCCATCAGGTGCGTTTCTTGGGAGAGACGCGGCACTAAACAAAGCCCCATTAGTCTGTAACAGCCGCCTGGGGAGCAGCAGGCCTGCGCGCACCTGAGGTCGGCTTTCCTTAGCATCTCGGGATCACGTGCAGCGTCACGGCCCCCGACAGCCCGCAAAATGCCCTCGACTCCCATAACCTCAGCCCTGGCACGAGAGACCTGAGCAGGGCAAGGGGAGAGCGCTTCGTGCCCTCCGGCAGGTGCAACGTTATTCCAGTTTCCGGCAGGGGACCGGGGAGGGCTGCGCAAGGCCCAGCCCTGGGTAATTACACAGCAGCGATTTCACAATAGAAACGTTTCCTCCGGCCTCTTTCAACCCAGTCAGGAGACAATTCAGGGAAACTCAACAGCCCTGCTAGGACCAGATTGATCATAAAGGCCCCGGCTGGCCATCAAACACCCTAATAAAGGCCATTTGCTTCCTCTTTAAATGTCCTTCCTGCCTGAAGAGTTTCCAATGCCCAGTGCTGCGTGGAGGGGCTGAAAGCAGAAGGGACAGGCTGCTCTCCGGGTGAAACGCCTACAGACGGGGTTTGTATCCCGGCTCTGGCTCCCTGAGGGACACTGGGCCATTCGCATCACCTCTCTGTGCCCAGCGGCCCCTCCTAGAGAATAGCATCATGCCCATTTTCCTTGTAGTCTTGACCTGGAGGGCGGTAGCATCTGGAGGGTTTGGGGGTCAGGTCTAGCCCCGCGGTGCCAGGAGCTGCACTGCCACATCCTCAGAGGCTGCCTCTGTCCTGAAGGGCTCATGGACAGAAACCTACAGAAAGTGCCAGCAGCCAACGGGAACGAAGACCCGGGAGGTTAAGTGACTTGCCTGTGATCCCACAGGCATGCAGTGGCAAAGCCAGGAATCGAGCCCAGGCTCCTTGGTCCCGGGGCAGCCTCCACCCGGCGCTCACCCCTCTCCGGATCCTTTGGGACTGGCCGCCCCTCGTGCAAGGCGCTGCATGAGCAGGTGGGAAGACCGGCCCCCCATCCTGTGGGGCGGAGGCTGGGGGGGGAGTGGAGCCCATGGCGCTCTCCCTCCCCACCTGGTGCATGCAGCTGGCTGGATGCCCTGAGAGCAGGAGATATTTAGGGCAGATGCAGAGAGATGCAGAGAGCCTGCCTCGTGCTCCCGCTTCCTTCCAAGACTTCTGCTGCCGCCCCGGAGCCCCTTCGGCAGCATCCCCGGGCTCAGAAACCCTCCGACCTTGTGAATAATGCAGCGAGCAGGAAGGGGGCAAGGAGCTCTCCTACACCTGCTCTCGCAGAGGAAGAAAGAGGTCAGAGGAACCACTTGCAGGGCATGGGGGAAGCAGGGCTGGGCAGGGAAGCGCAGAACGGGGTGAGTGGCACCGAGCAGGGCAACGGCACGGCAGGCGGGTGATGGGAAGGGGGACCGCGGAGCCCAGCCAGCAGGCTCGGCGAGGGCCAGAGAGCAAGGAGAAGGGAGGGAAGATGCACTGGTACTGCCCCCTCCTTCCCTGGCACAGCCCGGCCCACCAGCTCTGCACGGAGCTGACATTCATAAACACCGGGAGGGGGTTGTGGGTAACCTTGGCATCATGCAGGTTGCCATGGAGACATCCCCACCCTTTGTACAAGTCGCCGTGACAACTGCCTAGAGGGTGCAGGGCTGTGGGGGGGGGCATGCACGACGCAGGGGTGCAAGGCAGGGCAAGGAAGGGGGACATCCCGCCCCCGTGCATGGCGGGTGTGGGAGCTTTTACAGCACCGGCCTTGGTGGAAATCAAGCTGCACAGACCTCGCCACGCGTGCCAGTGCTGCAGCAACCGGCATCTCTGGGGCCTGCTGGGGTCAAAGGCTACTTCTGCCCCCATTGCTCCCAGTCACCCCTCAACGGACAGAAACAACTGCCCCAAGCTCAGTAGGAGACGACTAAAAGATGGGTAGACTTGCACCTTAGAGACCAACTGAAACAGAGATGCACGAGCTTCCTCGAGCAGCAGCTCATTGCATCAGGTGCTCTCTCACCCCGATATGGCCAGGGAGTCACCTCCAGTCTCACGGTGTGCACCCACAGACTGGTCTCATCCAGGTGTAGGATGGGATGGAGGAGCAGGCTCAAGGCATCCCCAACAGTCTCCCTCCACTGCGAGGATGGAAAATTCCCCCCTCCACACTTAGTGCCATGCACGACAAGCCTCATGCAGCGCCGGCGCCGCCAGCAGCTCCGCCATGCTCCATCCGGCGCCCGGTGCCGCCCCTTCCACGGGCAGCGCCTGCCTCTGCTAACAACAACATTTAAGGACCACGGACCAGAGCAAATTTGCATGCAGCTTATTAGCTTCCCTGCAAATACAGGCAAACCTAATTCAAACACATTTGAGTGATAAAATGATATTGACTCCGAGTAATTAAAAATCATTTCCATATTCAAATACGGATGATTGAGGAGAAATGGCTTCCCCTTAATTGCCTGGAGGGGAATTATCGACAGTCGGAGTGAGCAGCCTCGCAAATGGATCCGACTTCACTACTGTGTGTGGCCCTGGGCTTGGAGGAGGAAGAGGAGCTGGGGAGACACGGTCCAGGAAGAAAGTGATGCGGGAAGCCACGGGGGGTGGAGGTGTCAAGAAAAACGCAGGCAGGCTGCCAAGGGCAGCCTGATGGGGCCAAGCAGGGCTTGGAGAAAGAGGCATCATCCTGGCACTTGCCACACAGACAGCAAACCCCCCTGGGATGGGCAGAGGAGCAGCAGACTGCAGGTCTGAGCTGCCTCCCCGCCACGCTCGCCTCTTGCTGCTGTCCATGGCACTCCTCTGGGCCTCGTCGCTGTAGATCTGAGGCCCTGGCAATCTGTCTATTTATTCTCACTGCATCCCCCAGAAGGAGTGCGCTAGGCTCCCCGGTGTACCAATGAGTAACTGCCGCACAGAGACTAAGGGACATGCCCAAGGTCACAGAGGGAATCAGTAGCAGAGCAAGGGCTTTGCTCTGGGTCTCCTTGATGCCCTAGAACAGGAAGCTCCTTCCTCTCCAGACTTCAGCTGGCTTGGGGGGGATGCATATGCAGCAATATTAAAATCCGTGCTATGAGCGATACCCAACTTTTACAAGGGGCCTTGTTCTCTGCTGAGTGCTTTGCAATGGGAGAGTTGAATTATCCTCCCCCAGTTAGCAGTGGGGAAACTAAGGCACAGAGCAGCCGCATTGCCACTTGGGTCCCCACTGAAGCACCAGGATCAAGCAGATGGAGCTCCAGAGGCGCCCAAGTGACACTGGCTAATCAAAGGAATTTGCCCTCCAGTGTATAAATGTTAACTAAAAGGGAAATACACACACACGCACATGCACACACACTCACGCACATGCACACACACGCACAGGCTCTCACAGAACCTAAGCTCGCTGGAAGCATTTGTGAGATTCAGAAGTCAGAAGAAACTATTTTCTTTTGAATAACGCCCCCCCCCCCCCCCCCAAACACATGAACATGGCCCTGCAGTGGTTCCAAGACAAGCGCTGTGCAAGCCGATTGCTGTAGAAAGGCCGGATCCAGACCCTCCCTGAACACCTGCCGTTTTCATTCAAAGCCAGTGGGAATTTCTGGGGTCAGGCATCTCCTAGCATCAGGTCCTGATATCGACCGAGCAGAGATGCAAACTTGCCCTCTCTAACTTCACTGCCAGGGCAAGAGGCACGCACAAGACCCTGAACTAACCCATGATAAGACAAAGGAAGTGCAAAAGAGGTAAAGACAGAATGATTTTGAGCCCAGTGGGGTTCACAGCAATCTCTGCGCCAATCCTGTGTGACGCCGTGGATAGCAAAGTAAGCCCGCTGAAGACCTCGGGGATGACAGAGAGGCCATGGGAAGCCCTTGTCAAGGGCATCCGTGGGGCTGGGATGTCACCCAATGACCCTTCAAGCATCAGAGCTGGTCAGAGATTTTCCACAGGGCACAATGGAAAAATTAAAATCAAACTGCGTCTTGGGAATGCACCAGTTTCAACAATGCTTGACACTTTCTGCAAATTCAACCTTCTTGATTTTGACTGCTGTTAGATAAATAAAACCATTTCATTTGGACTCGGGGCACTATATTCTTACACTACCCAACCCAAACCTTCCCTTAGGGTTGTTGCTATGTCTCTGAGCAGCAACCGTTCAGATTTTTCACGCCAGGAAATACTGGCCATGTTTGCTCTAATTCTGGTAGAAAGAGCAACACTTCAGAGAGTCGGGAGTCCCAGTAGGGTGGGCATGCTGCTTTCGAGCCAGCAATAACCACTGAGTGTGGAAAGCACCTGGCATGATCTGGGCTTTTCCAAACCCCATTCCAGCCCCACAGCATCCCTCTAATAGACACACACACACAAAATATATATATGCGTATGTGTATGCAAGTAAATGCATATGTACATATATATATTGTGTGCATACTTATAATATGTACACAATATATGCATATATATGTTGTTGCATGTATAACATACACACACATGCATAGACATCTGACGACTTTGCCATGTGTGGCCCTGGGGTTTGGGGAGACAGGGTCCAGGAAGAAAGTGATACACACACACATACATGCCTACATATCTGTATACATATGTGCACACAACTCTAGATATGGTGGGACTTACTTCCAAAGGCATGCTAAGCACCTGACACTCCCAGGCACTTTTGAAACCCGCTTCCACCGCCCTTTTACACGGGTCATCGTGAAGACTCACTGGGCTCCGTTGCCCACTGTCCCATCCCCTTGCACATAGTCATTTACCAGCACAAAGCATACATGAAACACTGGCAAGCCCAATGGCAACATGCTAGACTGATTTTGTGCCAGCTTAGCTGGTGACATAAGATAGAGACCCTCAAGCTCCATTAACCCGGATCTATAGGCAAGATCTTACAGACAGCATGCACTGCTCCCAAAGCTGTGGACAGAGATGCAGGGAGAGGGTCTGGTGCCCAGACTCCTGACAACACGGCTCTGGTGGACCTGTATTAGAAACCACCGCCCCACAGAGGGCTGGCAGACGAGCAGTCCCCAAAGGGGACTGGATATAAAGTTTTCATAGCAAAACAAAAAAAAAGGCCACATCACCCATCGCTGGGGAGTTTCAATGGATGATTTCTTCCTAGTTCTTCTCTGAAGCTGCCCCAAGCAGGAAAGGCTTGGGGTCACTTGCTCCCTGTTATCTTTCCTGCTTGGTGCAGGGGGCTGGACCCGATGATCTTCCGAGGTCCCTTCCGGCCTCACAATCTATGAACCTATAAAAGGCAAAGGCTGCAGCCTGGCCCAGACATGGGCAGCTCTCTCCTTCGCTGCTCCAGCATTTGCCAATAAAATTTTACCGACCAAGTGCTCCTTAAGCAAGTACAGCAAGCTGTAATCTCGTCACGCCCATAGGGCCGTTCTACAGCATGAATAATCACACGCCATGGTGGAATTAAGACCTTTTTCTTCCACCACCCCCCCTTTTCTCCCCTCCAAATGTGGAAGATAAAAGACTTGTGAAGCCTGATGGCATTCAAGTCTGTCTCCTTTCTGTAATTAGCTCTTATAACAACCCGGTGCGCAACCTTGCAAAGCCACCAGCTTCCTGAAAGGTGAGCTAGCCATGGCTGCGTTCGTGAGGGCGATGACAATGGGAGGGATGGAAACACAGCGGATGAACCCACTTCTTCGGCACCAGATGAGCCCCGAATCCCAGACCAGGACTAGGTGGCCTATGCAAGGAGTAGGGACTGCTCCTCTCACCCAGTGGCACTGGTCCAAAGAGGCCTCTTGATGACCTGAAGCAAGGGACCGAGGGAAGCTGAAGGCAATGGCAGGGCTGTGGGGAAGCCCAGGACTGAACTAGGACAATCCCGTCCTCCCCCCAACTCCACTGTTGCTTTTAATGGGACAGCTGGGAGACCCCTGCCTCTAATTCCACCCCCCGACCCTTATTCCCAGTGGATCTGTACTGCTTGTTCTTGGTCCAAGGCTGCCCCTCAGCTGTCTCCTCATGCCATCTCCCCCCAAGGCATTTCTGGGTGGCAGTCGCACCCCTCTCAGCTACTGCAGTTGAAGCTAAAGCACCCAGGTCCATGCCCCAACCAGCCTGGCCCAAATGGCCTCTCTCAAATGTCATTATATGCAGTGTCCCAGATGAGACCCTGGCATTGCTATGGCTAGGCATGTGCTCAATTGTTCCTGTAATCAAGTGGCCCCGGGAGCTGGGGACTCTTAGGAAAAGACACACCACGTGTTGCGAGACTGGCAAAGCTGGGAACCACCAGCCCCTTCCCCTCTGCTCCGTGCGCATGGCTTGCCCTGGGGTCCCGGTTCTGTTCCTGCCCACGTCTCTGGCCTGTAACAACAGCAGAGGAAACAACCCTGGAAAGCAGGAGCTGCTCACGCTGGGCTGACACAGACCCCAGAGCCTCTTTGTGCCGGCTCATTGCTCAGGGTGCTTTGCAGGAAGAGCCACCCACTAAGCCCAGTGCCCCCAGGGAAACACCCCAAGGATCAAGAGACCTCGCCGGTGAGTTGTGGCTGCTCCCCACCCATCTCCGGCACCAAGCCCACAATCCCCCTGGGTTTCAAATGGGTGGGGAAGCCTTGACCCTCAAATCCAAACCTCGGCCCCCTCCACCCCATTTCCTTCTCCCTCCTCTCCCAGGAGAGCGGGTCTGGCCTCCCAGCTGCCGAGGTGGGAGCGCTGGCGAGTCCCTTCCCAGCAGCGCACGGCACTCATTTCCATCAGTGGGAGCCCAGGGAGCCCATTTCCATGCTCCATTGCCTTTTAAACAGATTAGAAAACGTAGTCGCTTTTGTTTCATTGATTTATTTCTGCCCAGAACAATGACAAGTTTTATTTCAGAGCTTCCCAAGGGGGGCGAAGGGAAAGGCAAAAACATGGCACGTGGCTCCAACATGTAGCAACCCTCTCCCCCAGCATGCGAGGAGAACGCTAACAAGCGCCCTCTCAGCCGTGACACATCTGAGCCTCCCCCCCATGCCCCTGAATTTCTTCCCTTGCTTGTCACAAGCTTTTTCTCTTCTTTTCCCCGCCTCTCCGATCTCTCAACAGCCCCCTCTTCTCTCCAGCCCAGCCTCTGAGACAATAGGTCTCCTGCCCAGCCCACCACCGCGCCATGAAGAGCGAAGGAGCCCGCGACCCACGTGCGAATGAAGCCACAACAACCAAAGCAGCCACCCACGTCTATGCCAGGAGGGGCCCCGGGAGCTGGCATCACCCCGTGGCTCCGCACCGACTCTTTCCATGCTCAGCAAAAACCTGTAAATAGCTACAGGGTGGCACAGTCTGCTGGGCCAGTCCCACCCGCACCCCACCACCCTGATTTCCATCCAGGTCCAGTCCTCCATGACCCTTCCCAACTGGTTTATCGTGGTAGCCCACGGCACTAGCTTGCTTAGGCTTGGCTCTGGGCACCTAACCCTCTTTGAGCCCACAAGCTATGTTGGCATGAAATGCCCATTGATTTCCATGGGAATTCAGTGCCGATGTGCCATGCAGGTCTTCTCTTCCTCTCTCAGCAGTTCAGCTCCCACCTGTGCAGGCAGTTAAAGGCAATTCCCTCTCTCACAAGGGCATTAGGGGATGCTCCGGTAGGGGTCAGATAGGGAAGGGGGATGGACTTAATGACACACCATTTTCCATCGGGAGTAAATGCTGCACTCATTGACAATTAAGTCCCTCCCTTGGGTCCCAAGCTAGATCGCTGTTTCCTTTGCTCCGTCCCCATGCACAAAGCGTGCTGCATACACATTGCAATGCGAGATTCATTTCCCTTTCAACGCATCACCATGAGGATCGCTCTCCTGGTGGAGTGGATGTTGCCGAGTGAACTTCCAGCACGCGGCTCTGCAACGCTGGGCCAGGCACTGCTATTAATATTAAACACAGCCCATCGCGTCTGATGCCCCACTCAGCCTACTGAAAAAATACACCTAAATGGACCATTGTCCATACACGACTAGGCCCGACATCAGCAGGCTAAATGCTTCCAAATGTGATTGGAGGATAAATGGAAAAAGACATGAGGCTTAAAAAAAAAAATGCCTCTACCTTTTCTGATTTATTTCTCCCCCCCACCTCATAGACTGGCTGGAAGAAATGGAGAATTTGGTAGTGTGGAAATCCAGGCAGGATCTTGAATAAAGGGGCTGGTGGCAGGACAATGTCAGTAGGTCAGCTGGAAAGATTTCCCATGTGCCATGGATCAAAGATGACATATAAGCCACTTCTAGCCTCAAGGCTGGTCTACGGTCAGTCATTAAGTCCCTGCTGATGAGGTGCAGGGCTGTGCTCACGGTGATTAACACGGAGACACCTGATCCTTGATGGGAGCTAAGGGAAGGGAGCTACTAATTAATGAGCAATGGTCACTGCTGCCTACAGAAGAGTGCCGGGAGTGATAAAACAGGCATGAGGCTTGCCGGTGACCAGAAAACCTGGGTTCAACTCTAGCTCTACCACAAGTGACCCTGGGCAGATCGTTTAGGCTCTCCGGGCCTCGGCTCCACAACTGGAGAATAAGGATACCTCCCTTCTCCCCTGTCTGTGTCTCAAACATTTGGGTTACAAGTCCTCTGACACGTGGACCGTATCTTACTACATGCCTACCACCAGAAGGCCAAGATCTCAGCTGGGACCCGTGGAAATTGCTATATTCAAAGCCCTTGACTAATGCAGAAGACAGAGTTGGGGGGTGGAGGGGGAGGGCAAGGAAACCATCTTGGGGAGATTCACAATAAAGCACCTGGGTGACTTAGAGGCTTAACTCTCATTGCCATTCAGTCCCAATATTGACCGACTGCATGAGAGGGGAAGGGAGGTCTGAGCAATTCAGTCCCTTGGTTGCACAGAGGGTGGGATTTTAATGCACCTAAATGAGTGTATAACAACAGCAGGCATCCTTTTGTTGTTAAGTTTTTCATCGGCAGATCCCAAAGCATTTTAAAAAGGAGGCCAAGAAAAACCCTACGGTCTTTCCACTGGACTCCTGCTCATAAATCACTCGAGTGCTATTAAAAGTCCTGCCTGCTTGTATCTCAGGGGCATGATCCCCCTTGCTTAGAAACCCAGCCTTGCTCTAGCCCGTTCTCTCCCAAAGTCGGGAAATCTCTCTCTTGTGGGTGACCGGTTTTGATGCTCATGCTCCGGACGTGCAGTAGGCATTGTGCTATTCCCAGCAACTGCTATTTCACGGCATCTGAGCCAAAGAATTACTTCTAGGTCAGCTGATTTTAATGTAACACTTTTTAGAGAGGTTTTTCTTTTTCCTTCTTTAAAAAAAAAAAAAAAAAAGCATGTACCTGGTCTCATTAGATTTCAATTTCCATTTAATTTGGCTTCGTGTGACAGGCTGGCAAGCAGTGAACAAAAAAAATCTGACCCACCTTACAACTCGTCTAACCCAATCCTGCAAAACCTGAACAAATGGCACTGCCTTTGCCCTGGGGTATGCTTTCTTGGCATGACTGGGAGTCAAACAGGAATGTCTCCCATCGTTGAGGCCAGAAAGGGTGTTTTGTGCAATATAGTCAACCCTGGGCTTATAAAATATTAATACGATTTAAAGGATTTTTTTTCCTCCCACTATTTCTGCTGGTTTCTGATCCTTTTGGATTCAGGTTTCCAAGATTCCTGCCATTGCGAACACTACTGATTTATTTCCTTTTAAAAAAAAAAAAATAGAAATGAGTCTAACAAGCACATGACTCCAGGAGCTGGGACTTTTGGGAAGGCGCTGGTTAGCACGAAACTCATGGAAAAAGTCACCCCCACCATATGCCTAATGTGGGTTCCTCGGCAGAAGAGCTGAGCACCCGTCTTTATAGGCCTCCTCGCCTTTTCTGTAAAAATGGGAGGTCGTATCCCATTGCGTTCCTGCCTATTTGGAGTGTCAACTCCAGAAAACCCTGCGTCACACGCGGCTTCCCGCACAGTGTGGCTGGGATCTCAGCTAGGGCCTGTAGAGCCTGCCCCTACTTTGTGCTACGCGGAGCCTTCGCTCTGCAGGTCTTTTAAACTGGCGTCTCCCACCAGCCGGGGGGGGGGGGGGGAAGAAAGAAAAAAAAAGGAATGCTAGTTAAGATGAAGCTTAAAAGCTAAAGGAATTAAAACCATAATTAAAGAAAATGTTGCTGTGCTCTCACAACAGAATAGGATCATTGTATTTGCCTCCCACATTCCAGATGGATGGATGAGAGCTGCAGACAGGGGATGAGTGGGTACGTACCGCGTGAGCGCAAGGGAGAAAACGAGACAGGGAATGTGTATGGAGAAATTGAATTTTTATCTGTTTCTATGTAGATTGTGTTTATTCATCTGTCTCCTATCCATCTCCTCCTGCATCTCCCCATTCCTTTTTACAAAATTACTTTCCTCCTTTGCCCTAATTTTGTTTGTACAGATAGCAGCTGCTTTCTTCCATTTCAGCATAAAAAAAAATATCATCTTAAATGATGTGCTATATATCCCCGTTAGAAGTTTTAGCAGCTACCCAGAGAACATTAGCCTTTCGCTCCTGCCGGGCAGCATTTCCATCATAAAGAGCTAATGTTTTCTGCTTGTCCTTGCAGAAAGAGGTTTCTGCCACTTTGGCCATCGCAGGAGAGTGCCGGCGTGGCAGGCGCAGACACTCGGTCATGTTGGCAGGTGGGAGAGAGACAGCGCTGTTCTCAGCACATGCCTGCACGTGAGCCTGGACGCCTGGGTCAAATGATGCAGAGGGTGTCAAGGGGGGTCCCAGCTGCCAACCAGAGATGCCTTAATTGGGCTGATTCCCACTAGCAGGATCTCAGCACGGGCGGATGTGGGATTTGGAAAAGCAGGGTGCCAATTGCAAGGTGCATCTTCTCGTATAAAACAATATGCGTTTTTCCTCCAGTTAAAACTAAAAACGAGACACTTTAGTCTCATGCTAGAGGCTGAGGGCTGGAGTCTTCCATTTAAAAGTGAGCAAAAACAAATAGGCCTTCACTGGATTGAGTTAAAAAATGACCTGTGGGGCTGTGAAATAGGAGCTTTGTGACCAGGAGCAGCCAACAGACTGCGGCACGGCAGAGCAAAGGGTAGCTGGATTGGTGCATCAAGGCAATGACAAAGGAGAGGATCGTTAACACCGGTGGGATGACGGGTTTAGAAGTCGATGACAAGGAGCACGGAGTCAAGTGACATCCTCAGTGCTGCCTAGCTAGACGTGCTGCTGTCGTTTCCAGGCAGTTGGTTTGAAACTCTCGGTGGAGCAGGAATCAAAGGCGGGGGTGAGTGTGAATGCACCCCCTAAGTCCATCACTGGATGCCACCACCTCTGGGAAGTCGGGCCTCCTTTGAGGTGGGCATCTGAAAACACTTGCCATGACAGGTGATTTTGCCCATCGTGGGTTTGCAAATCAATGTGGAGGGACACAACCAGCAAGGGCTTCAGGGCAGCTAACGGCCACCCTCCTCTTCTTTATAACCAGAACGGGGGGGCAGCAAGTCCTGATGCTTTGGGTTATGACGGCACACAGGAAAGGCGGAGGCAGCCAGGTCTCCGCTGGGAGTTCAGCCGCCCGCTGTCAGCAAGCCAGGCTGCTGCGCGGATGCAAGCTCCAGGTTGAACAGCTGGGACATCTCAACTGGTTTGAACCTGGGGGAAGCTCAACCCATGCAGATGGAGCTTTCCTTGCTCAAGCGTGGGGCTTGCACTGATGCAGCAGTGCTGACCACTGGTGGCCCAACGCGGATGGGTTGCGAGCGTGCAAGGCTTGCTGTCACCTTCACTCACTCAGTGAAGAGCCTGTCATACCTGCTGGCATACCTCACTGCTACCAAATGGATATCAGCCACTTTCGCCTGCACCTGCCCTGCCTGCTAGGTGACCTCCTAAGCCAAGGCAGGCGAGGCCGGGACACTTGATGCATGGATGATGAGGGCCCTAAGACAGCAGCTGCTCCTTTTAGCAATGCAGCCAAAAACCCGGGGAAGAAGAGGAGGAAGAGCAGCATTTGGCAAGCATCTGCCCTGCATGCAGTACTCACCAGTGCCCTGCTTTACCTGGCTGCATGCTCAGCAGAAGAGCAGGGATGGAGGGTCTCCAAGCTGCCTTCACATCCAAAGCAGGACCCTGGGCCAGCCAATAAAGGGTCTTGTTCCCAGGGATGTTCAAAGGCCTCCAAAGGAAGTGCAGGGGTTGGGAGGGGAAGTTGTGCTCTTCCAGCCACCACCATCACAGGACATGATACACCAATATGGTACTAGGTGGCTGTGGGCAGAGATGCTGCCAAGCCGAGGTCCTCAATATTTCTGGCCATGTAGAAGCCAGTGTTGTCCACAGCAGTTAGGTGCTATGAGCCAAATCCCAGTCCACAACTGCCCGTTATCCTCCCTGGACTTGCTTGCTGGATCCCCTCCTCTCTGCTCCCCATCCTCAATGCCCACACCTGATCTCCCTGCCTCTCCCTGCACCCCAGCGGTGCCCACTTCTCAGCAGAGCCACAAGCTCCCTATCCGTCATCTCCCTCCGAGGGCCTGGTGGTGAGGCTTGGCTAATATTTATTAAGCGCTCTGACACCCGTAGATGTATGGAGCCAGAAATGTGCAGAATACCAATAAGTGCGTCTCAGAGCTATTCTTAGAAATACCTGCCAGTCTCTCCATTGCAGAGCGCCGAGGAGAGTTATGCTAGGCAGCACAGAGACTGCTATACGGACAGCCAATGAGGTCAGAGAGGGGTAGGGACACAGGTGCTTGCCTGGGACTTGAAAGACCCAGGTGTGAGTCCCAGCTCTGCCACAGACTTCCCGTGTAACCCTGGTTGCCTCACTTTGTCTCTCTGCCTTTCTTCCCTATCAATGTCATGGGAGAAATGGCACTGTCTAACCTTGCAGCAGTGCAAGGAGATATGGGTCCGGTGCTGGGGACCCTGGTGATACAGAACGTCAAAGCAGTCAAACCCACCCGCCGTCTGTGTTTGGTCACAAGGAGCTTCAACGGCAGCTGGCTGGGAAACCTTTCGGCCCTGTCCCCACCCCAAGTCTTTGGTAGGTTGGGAGGCCAGCAGCAGCATCTGCCTCGTGGGCCCTCTCCAGTGCCAGCTCCAGCATCCAGGCCCACACTTCACGGGGGAAACACAGCTCATCTCCTGGCAGGGTGTTATGGCAGGAAAGGAGAACCCAGCCTCGCTCCCTCCGAACCTGCTCCACGCTCCAGGAACTGCCCTCGCTGCTTCCAGCTTCTGCTCGCCTCAGCTGTTCCTGCTCTGACTCAGTGACTGCGCTCCCTCCTCCTCCTCCTCCATGCATCACAAATGCCATGCTCTTTCAGTCACTCTTCCCTAGCCTGCATACTGGGCCTTACCCACTGCTTCCCCCCCACCTCACTGGAAAGCATAATCCCATATTGCAAAAAAAACCCCTAACCCTGAAATTTGGCATGTGCTTTGGCACCACACGGGGAAGGCAAGGACCCACCCAAAAAGCCAATAGACAGAACCTTAAACTGGAACAGCGAGGGGCCAGGCACTCACAGTCCTTACCTGGGATACAGGCCAAGATTGAGGTCCCTGCTCTCTCCAGCTCGTGCAGAATCTGAACCTTTTGAGCACACAAATGCATTCCCCCGAACTACCAGCCTATTCCCAGCAAATCCAAAGGGACACCCGGGCCTTTAAAACCACCCCAACACACATCCGCACCAAATGTTCTTGCCTGATGAGATGACGAGGCTGTTCCCTATACAACCTGGGACATTTTTCTTGTCAAAAAGCATTCCTGGCCAGGCCCCCCCCACCCGCCCCATCACCCCTTCTCCTCCCCGCTGTTAGTGCTGCACCTTGGGAAGCAGCTGTACCGAACACGGCGTTATCAGGCGAAATTGCGTTGTGTTCTATATATTGTATTAGGGAAACGCAGGCGCACAGCGTGATTGATTCTCCCCCGGGGTCCGCCATTAAAAATGTATAGAACTACTCATGCAAAGTCCCATTTACACACGGGTCTTTTGTGAGGACATTAAGCCCGCCGTCGTTCGTCAGTCATTTCCCCACCGTTAGGGATCTGCTCCTATTTATTATTGTGAACAAACCACCATTGATTCTAGTCTCAGCTCCTTATGGGGCATGCAGGGTTGCCAAACTCAGCCAGTGGGGAAGCGTATACTTAAGAGAGTGCAATCCAGAGCTATTTTAGTCTCCGCGCTGTTTCTCTGTATGACCTTGGGCAAATGGCTTCAACTCCCTGCCTCAGTTTCACCATCCAGCACTGAGATGGCAGGGAAAATGCATCCAAGGATGGAAGGGCTGTAAGATTTAATTAAGTGGTTTGAGACCCTCACTTAAGGTGAGATTACACATTACAATTACATCATGTTAAGAGCACTTAACACTTGAATGATCACACATTGAGGCTCATTAACAAGCGCTAAGTGCTCTTTAGGCATCTTAAAGTTAACCACTTTGGGTGAGGATTATTTTTGAGCTGTGCTACACAGCTTGAGTTAACTTCTGGGTACTCATCTAGATAAAACTACTAATTTGCAGTCCTCTAGTACTCCAGGAGACACTACTGCTAAGTCAGGGGTGGGCAAAATGTGGCCCGAGGGCTAGATTCGGCCTGCCAGGCCATTCTATCCGGCCCGCGGGGCCCCTAAAAAGTTTAGAAAATTAACTTTTATCTGCCCTGGCCTGCCTGTCATGCGGCCCTCGATGGCTTGCCAAAACTCAGTAAGCGGCCCTCTGCCCAAAATAATGGCCCGCCCCTGTACTAAGTGGACTCGCTATCATCCAGCCCCCTATGGCCCTGGACTGAATGCTGGGAACAGCTGGGCAGCAAGTGGGTGGAGATGGGGAGAAGGAAGAGGAGGGGAAAAGGGGTGAAAGAGGGGAGGGGAGCCAGGACTGGAGGGGGGAAGGGGGGTGAGGAGTGGATGTGTGGGGGGCTGAGAACAGGAATGGCTTGCTAGCAAAGATAAAGCCTTCCTCTCCCGCTTGTTGGGCTGCTTTATTTAGACTGTACATGCTTTGGGGCAGGGACATCTCCTGTCCAATGCCTTATACAGCACCTAGCAGGCTTCACTTGAGGTGTCTAAAGGCCATGGCAACAAATAATACTAATGTGCCATATAAATGCAGGGAAGCAGTACTCTATATTGCATTAATCAGGTTCATTTTATTTGGCGGGGTACGGACTAAATCGTGCATCATTTCCCAGCTCCCAGCTTTGAAAATCATTTCAGCTTTCAGTGCAATTCCCCTCCCCCGGAGCCCGCCCGAGCACCTTGCAGAGTCAAAAAGACAAATTTCCCAGGGCTTCAAAGGCTGAGCAGGGCAGTGCCTTTCCACTCAAACCCATCGCTCATGCTCCTGGAACATCCAAACCACATAACAGCTTGTGTCCTCTCTCACCCCCCTCTGCCCTGCTGCCAAATCCCGACATAAAATCAGCTGTTTGACCAGACTCCACTTTGCTGGAACAGCCCCAACCCAGCACAAGCCACAGGGTGGTGCATAAGGGCCATACACAAAGCTCACCAAAATCCCTGGGAGGACTGACACTGCAGGAGTGACCGGAGACCCCGGGCAGGGGCAGCTGTGTCCCCTGGGAAGCCCTGTGATGCCCAGAGTAGCACCAGCTGCTGAAGCACCAATTGCAGCAGCACCATCCGCCACTGCTGCAGCTGCGGCAATTTTTGCATTCCCAAACCAACACAAAAACAGTGCGTGGGACTGCTGCCTAACTAAGGTGGGGTGGCCACGGCTACCGTTAGCAACCCAACAGAGCACACAATGAGAGACTGAAAGCCATGCACCTTGTGTCTGGGGACAGTATGGAGGCATCGTCGCTACCGTTTCTCATATTCCGCTTTGTTTTTCAAGTCTCAGACACCTGGAGTCGTGGGAGAACTAGAAACTTCTTGTGGAATCGTCACGTTTGCAGACAGGACGTGCAAAAAATGCATCCGGAAGGCTTTGAAAACAGACGGCAGTTCATTTAAATGAAGGCTCGCTTGTTTGTTTGTTTGTTTGAAGTTTTGCAGTATTGAAGCCTGTCTCTATTTTAGGGGCTTTGCCATGTGATTTTTGAGCACGTGGGGTTGGCCCACAGTGGACTCATGCTGGGAGAAAGGAGCTGCTCTCAGCCCTATTTCACAGTGCAGGGTATTAAAGCATGCAGAGGGGCTAAGGGATTTGGCCGAAGTCACCCAAGAGTCAGCGGCAGAGCCAGGGACATACCTAGATCCTCTGGATGAACAAGCTCACCCACCCTTCCTCCTAACCCAGGCCCTACATGAGGTCAGGACTCGGTCTTCAGACCCTTGAAGGCACAGAGAAAGAAGGAACCGGGAGGGTAGCAGACGGCCGAGTCATTAGCTGGGATGCACGGCTGGCCAGGCTGCCTTCGGATCACGCTTCATGGCCAGGATTTCAATAACAGGGCATAAGTGTCTCAGAAGGGCCCTTAAACATATGGCCAAATGGATGCCCCATCCGTGGGAGGACTCTTCTAGCTACAGATTTCAAAGGGACGCCTGGATCTGACCCTTCTTAAGTACAAAGCCGGCTGTCGGAAAAGGACTATGTCAATACACAGAAATTACATGTTCCGCCACATTGCCCGGTAATTGCATCTCCAAAAAAGTAATTACCACGTAACCTGCTCTGCGGCTCCGGAGACAATACATTATTTATTTACCTGGTAACAACATGGCAACCCCGAAAATTCCCTCGGCAGCACGGCAGGGGCCTTCGGCGGCAATCGCAAAGCCCCACCATTCCCAGGCGTGAGCACTTGGGCATGAACACCCTGCCCTCCATCTCCCCGCTGAGAAAGATGCTACGACAGGCAGCCACGGAGTCAGGCGGGGTCTAAGTTGCAGCAGTTTTGCACACGCCGAGACATAGGGACAGTGCTCGAGTTGTTTCCCTCTCCTTCCTATTCATGCTCTGGACTGAACTAAGTGCATCTTCCCAGGAATGATACTTTGAGTTTAATGAGTGCCATTTTGAGCAGCACCCGACTGCACCCTGAATGGTCCAGTGATCAGCTACGGCCTGGACCGCGCAGCCGGGAAGCCAGAGGGGCACACGGGAATTTTGCTTGCCCTTTCAGGGCTGCCCCAGACCGATGCCATTGATGGGGCCAGCATCCCCACCGGCTGCGGGCAACGAATCTGGAGAGCGGCGCTCCTCTGGGGCATGCTCGGGGCTGGCATCTCAGCTATGGAAAGGTTAATTTGAAACACTGTCTCTCACTCACTTAACATCAGCTGGGCCTCTTTAGAGAGAGCTTATAGATCCGTGGCTGGGATTTCGCCCAGCGCAGCAGAAAAAAACGGAGCTGCATGTAAATTTTACACCTTAATAACCCAGGCAAGGAAGATACATCAAGCAAAAGTGCTGGGCACATCCGCTGAGACTGTGAAGGGAAAGCAAAGGAGGCAGAGTTGCAATTAATATGGCCATGGAGGCCCTTTCTTTTCTGGCTAAGTAGGATCACCTGGGCTGTTTCGGATGCCGCGTGCCAATGAACCATCTCACCAAGGAGATGGGAGCAAGGTCTTTTGGCCGGGAGGCTGGACTAGGAGCCCACAGGCCTGGGTGATGTTCCCAGCTCCTGTCTTCGTTAGCTCATCACCTCTTCCGAGCAGGAACGGTCTCGCTAAGGGTCTGCACTGCACGGAGCACGGCGCGGGGGGCTCCGGGTACTTCTCTCGCCCCTGCGGCTACTAGAGCCCCTCCCCCCCCCCCCCCCCCCCCCCCCCCGTGGAAACTGGAGTTTTCAGGTGAAAATTCAAAAGCTTGAAAGTTTTTGCTGAAAAAAGAACAAATTCGGGGGAAGCAGGCGCTTTTTGTGAAGACGAATCATTAAAGTCCAAACCCCATTTTCTGCTGGAAAACCTGCAATCCTCCTATGGATGTATCAGGATGCATTTGACAATCTCGACAACTTCAAACAGTCCTCTGTGCTGCCCTAGCACCCACGTTTCCAATATTTAACACCCAAATCAAGAGAGGCACCGGGGGCTGCCACGCTGCACCTCCATGGGCCTGTCCTCAAAATGAAGTCACGGGCAGCACCAGGGAGAAAAACTAGGCGTTCGCAGGACCGAAGAGTTCCCAAATAACAAGTGCAAACACTTCTGCTGGAAGCAGCCTCTGAGCTCCTGGAGTCTGCGCTGCCCGGCTAGAATAAGCAGGTGCATAATTGTCCTAAATACCGCTGTAGCCGGTGTCGGCAGGCGGTGCTGTTACACGTCCTTCCCGCGCGAACAAGTGTTCAGTCTTGGGGAGAGATGCGGTGCCAGTTCTGTCATACAAAGGGGTGGGAAAGGGGAGCTGTGAAGGCAGTGGAAGAGTTTTCTTGGCGTTTGGCCCCAGTGGAGGTGCAACTAGATGACCTCTGAAGGTCCCTTGCAGCCCTACTTCTCTCCGACTCGATGCATTCCCAGGGCAAAGGTGCTCCCAGGGAACGGGGCTCTGATACCGAGCCGACCCCAGCTGTCTGCGGGCACCGCTGCTCCAAGGCTGCTGTACATGGCCAGCGCTGCCAGCTGCTTCCCTGCACAGGCCTGAGATCTGCTTCTGCTTGGCAGCGTGGCAACACCACGGGCACGAGCTCGGAGCGCCAGCCCAAACCCCTGGATGTGAGCAAACGGGGGGAGAGAAGGGCTGCTAAAGCAACAAGTCACTCGGTTCCTCCCTGCTGTAAAGTGCGAGCCGGCAAGTGTCCCATGTGTAGATCCCAATCCCCCTTAGCTAGGACCTCTTTTCCTTCAGGGCTGTGGGCTGAGCAGGCTAAGCGATGCTGTGATATGGAGCATGTGACATGGCCTTGTCCTCTGGCTGGAGGGGGGAACAAATATCTGGCAGTGCAATCAGGCAAGGAGGGCAAAGGGGCTCAGTTTGCACATTAACCTGCTGCCCAGCCTGGTCCAGGAAACCCTGGAGGAGCCCTGGGAAACTCTCGGGGCAAGGGGAGACCCCAAATCTGCAAGGAAGAGGGTTATCAGGACCGGCCGCAGCTTGTGGCCCTGTGACAATTCAATCCGAGCTCCAGCCTCTCCCCGCGCCGGCTGCAGCTCCGATCACATCCCTCCATCTGGGCCTGGGTTGCTAATCAATAGAGGGGCTCACCTCACCTCGCCTAAGCAGCCAGGCAGGGACCCTGGGGCATCAGCTCTGCCAGTACCAATGCATGCATGTCCTCCGCCCTCCGGCACAGCCGGCCACCCTCTCGGAGCGCCCCGGGCCGGTGCAGGCCGCGCGCCGTTCCCATCCCGCGCCGGTGGTGAGCTCAACCCCACGATCTCTGGCATAGGGCCCGAGCGAAAGGAGCAGCTTCTACTACTGCCGCTGGTTCAGACTTCTTCATTAGCCTTGCCATTGCCATTAGGGCCGTGAATCATTTGGGTACTTGAAAGGATTGAGCAAGAGGGAGGCTGCAGGAGACCAGGCATTATCTCATGGACTTGGGAGCCCAGGATTCGACCCCCCTTCTATGCCACATGTGTCCTGAGTGACCTTGGCAGAGTCACTTCATCCCTCCCGCCGCAACCCCCTCATGAGTAAAACAGGGAGAGTCACCCCCTCCTCTGCCCCAGGATGAATATCTCGGAGCAAAGCTGTCCAATGTGTGGTCTGGAGGCCCCATCCAGCCCCTGAGAGGTTAATCTGCTTCCCCCGCTCCTCCTGCTGGTCCAGAGACCCCAGGCGCCCTCTCTTTCTTCCCTTGGCTCCCAAGGGTGGTGTAGCACAGCCCACGGGTCTGAGAGAGCTGTGACTGGTTGGCTTGGGGGGACCTGGGGACCCCACACAGTACGGTGTGGGTAGGGGGAGGAGGGTGCCCCCTGGGCAGTGCGAGCGTGGTGCCCCCAGACACCCAGGAGCTGGACAGTCCTGCATGAGAGAGCGCAAGGAGCTCAGACACAACAGGCCACTGAAGTACGCAAGAGAAACAGCCCCTACCGGTCAAGCATCACTGTCCACAAAGGGAAACCGAGGCAGGCAAAGTGATTCACCCAAGGTGGCAGAGATAAATCAGTGGCAAGGCTGGAATCAGGCTCCCCACCCCCGAGTCTCCCGACCGCCTTCCCTCCACCTGGCTGCCGCTCGTAACTCAGCACTGGATTAAAACATCAACCTTTTTAAAACGTTACCCATCATTTAGCCCTCAGCACGGCTCTCTTGATCGGAGAAACCCAGATTTATTGGCTTGTCTGTGTTGGGATCACTGCCGTCGACTGGAAAATGACAGGCCCACTGAGGTGTAACATTTCATTCCACCTGCTGCCGTGAATGGAGCTGGGCTTTCTGCTTACCCTGCCGTGTAGTTTTTGCCCCCTGAGCCACCAGAAGGAAATTCTGGCCTCTCTTGATTACCCACCCACAAAAAAAAAGAAACCCACTGCAGAGATGGGACAAGGAACAGCACCACGCGCTTCCCCTACCCTCCCGGACAACCTCCCAATCCCAACAGCCAGAAATGCTCATTTGCGGCCATGCCGCCCACCTCAACTACACAGAAATAGCCTGTACTTCCACACACCGGGTGGCACAGTCGTGGTGACTTTGTGCCCAGGCTTAATCGTAGCTCACGGGGCTGCCAGCACCGTGCCGCATTGCTCAGCAGCTTTGCTGTAACACCAGGGAGCTCAGGCGAACGCGTGCCCTGCCTCTCCCAGCAGCTGTGCCAGAGGCACACACAAGCTTCACCATCCAGCAGTAAAGGGCACAGCAGCTGAACAGTTAAAAGCATCTCACTACAGACTGGAAGCATGAATTCAAGCCCTTGCCGGGCCCACGCCAAAGGCCATCCCTCATTGATGCAACCGTCAGTGGGCACCTGGCCATTCAAGCTGGGCTGTCCAAGACAGCAATAATCATGTTCTCCTACACAGCCTCAATGGGGGCTGCCTATACGAATATGATTGAGAAAGAAGTAGGGCTGGAAGGGACCCTAGCCAAACCTGCCATCTCACCTCTTAGTAAAACCACTGTCAACCCTGCCACGACACACCGTGTAACGCGCTAAGTAAAGCAGACGCCCGGGTGCTCAACGTCTCGCCAGTGCAAAGGTTAATCTATGCTCAAAAGACCCCAGGTAGAGGGCCACGTCCACCACTACAGAGGAAGGCAAGAGTCCAGACCACTCTGACCGTGGAGTAAAATCCCTTCCTGACCCCAAATGGGGTGATCAGCCCAACCCCGGGAAGAGGGGCAAGACCCAGGAACCCCCACCTTTAAGTCCCAGCAGGACGGGCGGGCAATTATTTCAGGCGGAGGGCCGCTTATTGAGTTTTGGCAAGCCATCAAGGGCTGCATGACAGGTAGCCAGGGGCAGATATATATTAATTTTCTAAATTTTTAGGGGCGCCGCGAGCCGGATAGAATGGCCGGGCGGGCTGCATTTTGCCCACCCCAGCAGCAGGAGCACCGGCATAGCCCAGGCAACATCCCAGCCTTGGGTACAGCCCAGATGACAGCAGGGAGTGCTACAGCTTTTTGAATCAACTCCCACCATACTCTCTTTGACCCCTAAGGCTGAGCCCTGGTCCGCAGCAGGGTAGTCCATCATTTGATCTGATGCGAGGCAAGACAGCAGACTGATCCGACGGTCCCTTTCTGCCCTCTACAGCTACGAGTAAATGAAACCATTGTTGCCACAGAGCTGGCATGACGGATTCAGTCAACTTTGAGGAAAATGAATAATGACTTGGCATAGCCTCTTGCCATTAGTGGAACGGCTCTGCAAATGGCATCAATACTCAGCTCGTGAGAAACTGTGACACTCCCCAATTAGCTTCCATTCAGAATCAATGAATTTTTGATATTTCACACAACATAAAAATCGAATAAAACCTGGAAATTTTTGAAATGTCAAAATGAAACGCTACTGGCACTCCCCTTCCAAAAACAAAATCACTCCTGGTGTCAAAACAAGAAGCGTTGCTTCATCACGTCAATCCAAAATGCCGTTCTTTCTCCAAAGAGCCGGGGGGGGGGGGGGGGGAATCGAAATGTTTCACCGAAACAGAAACTTCCCCGCAGAAAACATCAGCTTCCACAGTGCCGCGGGTGCCAATGGGGAAGTTTTGCATGAAGAATTGCAGCCACCTCTAGAAGGTCGCAAGCACTCGAGTCCAAGCACAGGGCACCAGGATGCGATGGAGGGACTTCAAGTCGCTTCCAAAAAAAAGCAACTTCTTCCTTTCCCATTTCCAAAGTCTCAAATATAAATAACAGATGGTGCTGTTACAGGCAAGGGGGAAACCGGTGTGGCCTAGCACAGGCTTGAACAGCACTAGGAGAAAAGAAACAGGAGTAAAGGATTTGCTGCAAATCATCCCAGGCAGGGAGCCTCCAGGAAGCCTCCCCTCCCCACTCCAGCCTGACAGCAATACGTAGGGGCAAGTTTCCAGCTGGAGGAAGGGGCAGGAGGAAGAGGACTCAGGAAGCAGCCTGAGAACAGAAAGAGAGACTGCCGGGTACAGAGCTAAGGCTGGCAAGGCAGCGTGAGCTCTGCGTTAGCCCAAGGGCAACCGGTGCTTGTGTTCGCCCGAGGGCAACCTGTGCAGGGAGCAGCGCTGCTGCTTGCGGTCCTGGAGGGATGTAGCGAGCAGGGAGGAAGCAGAGAAAAAAAGTTGTTAAAATGGAAGAGGGAAACTCAGAGTCTCCGTGATGGAGTTTGGTCAAGGCCCGGGCAAGGGGCAGGGGCAACGGTACAGCCCGAGTCCATGCAATGCAAAGCTGGGACGTTACTCCAGATTGACACCAGTGTAAAGAAAAAGAGCAATTAAAGACTGCCTGGGGTGCCCAGCAGGACACCCCAAGCTGGCCGATGGGGAGCAAGGGGCAGGTCAGGAAGGGCTGCCACCCTGCCCCTGGGGTCAATCCCTCCTCCCCACAGAGAGGGGATGGGCTCTACGTGCCCAAAGACCTGTCGCTGGCTCTCGGCCTCCAGGAGAAAAAGCGCTCAACGAGCAATAAATCACGACGCTCCCTTTCAGCTCACCGACACCTGCGCCGTCGGGTGCAGGGCAGCCAGCTGGCCACGGCTCCGTCCCTCACATGGGTATCCGTGCCAAGCCCTGCCCTCGCGGTGGCTGGCTGTAAAGCCTCATGGATCCTCCTGCCTCCCCTTGTCCCACCTCAACCCCCTTCTGCCCACGTGGCGCAGCCTGCAGCCGGGGATCGATCTCAGGCAGGAGCTTGAAGGAGTCAGACTACGCAGGGCAGGTGCTCATGCACGCGCGAGGGGTTTTTTTCAGTCCACCCATTCTCCGTGTCTTTTTGCATCTCGCAACGTAACACGACGTTAGGGCTGGGAGAGGTTTGACGGTGCAGGTACCGAATTCTGCTCCCTCTCAGCCCTGAGGTTTCAGCCTAGTCCTGAAAAACCGTAAACCATCCCGAGGACCTAGAGCAGGGGTGGACAAAATGCGGCCCGGGGGCCGGATGCAGCCCGCCCGGCCATTCTATGCGGTCCCCTAAAAAATTTTGAAAATGAATATTTATCTGCCCCTGGCTGCCTGTCATGTGGCCCTCGATGGCTTGCTAAAACTCAGTAAGCGGCCCTCCGCCTGAAATAATTGCCCGCCCCTGCCTAGACCATCCCCAGACCCCGCCGGCACCGGCAGGAAGGCAGGCAGGTTTCCTCCGGGCCCCCTTGACAAAAACGGCAGCTTGCTCCCATTTCACCTGCAGGCACGTGCCCCTGTCTATGGGCGCACACAATCCTTTGCCCTGCCAACCCCAACACACACACGCTACCTGTGAACAGACTCTCGCACTAATGAGTCAGTGCAGAACGCACACTGCTCGCACACTCTCTCCGCCTCGCACACGCACACCTTGGAAACACGGTGCATTCAAGAGCTTTGCCTATCTCCCTGGATACGTTTCAAACACCTGCCTCTCCCCACTGAATCCTATCTCCTGCCTTTTACATGTTGTGAATAAACAGCCAGGCTGCATCTGATGGTTATGAACCTGGGAGAATTTCATTTTGGTTTCCCTCTATTTTCTCCCGGCCTTATCTCTCGCCGGGCAGCAGAGTCGCCTGGAACAATGGCAAACACTGAACCTCTGCTTTTTAATAAAACATTTAAAAAAAAAAAAAAAAGCACCTTTTTTTCCTCCCTCCACCCAGATTTATCGGCCAGGAGACAGGCAAGCGAGAGCCTTTTTTCTTGCAAACTATCGGCTGCGTCTGCATCTGCTCTCTGACAGGATGGCGGCTGATTCAGACATTTCAGCATCGAGCTGCCGCCTGGTATTTATATTAGTATTAAAACGGGGCTGGCCGATAACGGCGGCTTGCCCAAGTGGAAAGTTAACAGGCGAGAGGATCGGACAATGTCTCTCCTGTTGAGCGCGGGCGACGCTTGCGGTTTTGTGAGCTGAAATGAGCGGCCGTTTTCGTCCTCTTTGTCCCTCTGAAAGGCTCGGGGCCGGATCCGCAGCCGGCATTGATCAGCACCTTGCCCTCAGCTCCAGTGGAGCGACTCCAGTTTCCGCATGGCCCTGTCTCCCGCTGAGTCCCTTTATCTCCACCTCATGGGCCTATCTGTAGCTTTCAGCTGGTCGCAAGTATTCACCCATTATATCCACATCTCAGGAAAAACAGAGCTGGGTGGGCTTTTCTTTTCTCTCATTTTTTTTAATCCCTTGCTTTGACATTTAAATCGTGACAGGCCTTTGTTCGAATCCACCCCCTCACTTGAATTCACCGCGCATTGGTTTTACCATAAAAACCCGTGTCCCCTCGTTTCCGAAAGACACAAGCCATGCAAAGTTTTCTTAAAAAACGCGGAGCGGGTCCTACTTGCCTTTGGATAACTGAGTTGCTCAGAGCAGGCCGGGAAGCCCTGCGCCAGCTCCCAGCACCAATACAGCTCTCCTCCTACAGCCTTGAGCGTGCCCCTCGCTGCCTCAGTTTCCCCACTCTCTAAAGCCAAGCTAATGCATATTTCCCGGCCTCATCAGGGAGCCTGCGTGGGAAGATTCATTAGTTAACCTGCAATTAGTAACTAATTAGTTTGGAAAGGGCTTTGAAGACAGAGATGAAACGTCTTGGCGATATTAAGTTCCCTACAGCAACAAACTGATCTGTAGCTGCCTAGAACTTGATGTACCAAGGCAGGCCCGAGCTGGTAGCGCTACGGTTTTGCTTGACAAGAGACTTTGCAACGAGACCGTGCCAGCTGCAAAAGTGGGGACCTCCTCGCCACCTGCTCAGTACATCTGGGGAGTGCCATGTGCCAGGTGCCAGGGTCAAAATGCACCCGATAGCCACCCTTGGCACCCAGAGGCAGAGAGAAACAGGCAGCAATGTTGCATGGCATGACAGCCTGGCAGAGACCAGGGCGGGGGGACACACACCACACCTCTGGGGCCTGTACCCATTTATCAGCTCCTTCCACTGGCTATTTCAGCTGTCACAGCCGGACTGAGAGGCAGGATGTCTGGGCTTTCTCTTCCCCTCCTCCTTCCAGCTCTGCAGGCAAGGCATGTAACTTCTCCACGCCGCTCCCTCTCCCGTCAAGCTGCCTGCTGCCCCCTGCTACTGCCAGGCTTAACGAGCGTCAAAAGTACACTGGAGTCCTCAGGCAAGCTGCTCTGGGAGGGACGCTGCCCGATTTCCTCAGTGCCAAGGCCCCAGGAGACCGCGGGGGAAATCCCGCTGCCTCTGCAGCCACCGGTCATCACCAGGTCACATGCCCAGCGGCTACTCCCTGCCTCCGTTTCCGAGGCCTAAAACCTCCGGACTCCCTCCTGGCATCCAGGCGGGCAGGGGAAGCCCCTGACAGATTTCCAGAGAAAGTCTATTTGAAGATAAAGGTCCAGCTGACTGTTTTGATGGGCTGTTTTCGACATGCTGATTTCCCACGGTCTCTGACGCATTCAGCTCTGGCTCCTGCACCGCTGCTTCCCAGAATCGGGCTGTGCTCGGTGCCGTCTGCCCACTGCCAAGGCCAGGCAGGGAAGCCGTTTTTGCAGATCTGGACAAGGCTTCAGACAAGAGGGACCTGATCCTGTATACGGCATCTGGACTTCCTGGGTTAAAACGGTAGCTACAAGCCAAGGCAGTCAAACAGTCTGCCCTGGCTTCAGTGGTCTGTCGGACAAGTATGGCTAAAGGCAGAGCAGCTTTCATAGCCAATGGCACATATCACAGCATCACATCCAGGCGCCAGGCTTGCCAAGGCCAAGTGCCCGTGGACAGTGGGATCAGCTGAGATGAGCCATCAGCACAAATCCAGAGCAGGACTTGAACTCATTCCTCCACAGCCACGGCCTGACCCTTGAACCGCTCTGCCCTCACACCCCTCTGGGATGAAACAAATGTGAATAGCAGAATCTTGACAAGGCTTGGTAGAGTTGGGAAACCCCAGCTTTGCCCCAAAACTCAGTGTGTGGCAGCTACGTGAGTGAGTCCACATTTGTTGTATGGCAACACCATCTAAACATGCCATTAGCCGTGCCTACTACTAATAAGCTAAACCAGGATGACAGCATGCAAATGATGAAACACCATTTATCCTTGTTGTCATGGCTCCCAAGGTCCCTGGTCAGGGTCAAGGGCCCCCACGTGCTGGGCACTAGACCTGGAAAGCATGAAAACTGCACCGGGCACTGCCACCTCCTGCAGCTGCTGCAGCCTAGTGGGAATCTACAGAAGGAGCGCTTGTACACGTCACGTTTTTTGCCCCTTCCTGCACTGCAACGGTGTGACTGTTTGCACCAGCAACCAGCACCTGATGCTTACACTGGCAGGTGGGCCCAAGGTGTCATCCAACTGTGACCAAGGGCAGGAGGGTCTCTCAGCCTGGTGGATCCTGGCCTGGAGTTGGCCTGTGAGGCCACTTAACAATGATTGCATCTCCGTGCTAGTGAAAGGAACTGGACTGGCAGTCCTGGAAGGAGCAGGGTTTGGTCCCTCTGTGGGACTGGGACAGCTGGAGAGGCATGCGCATGCCTCCCCTCCTCTTAGCAACATGCCTCCAAGCTGATCCAAGGTCTGTACAGTTTTTGGTCCCCAAGCCAACCAGCCAGGGGACCACAAATGCCCAAGCTGGCAGCGAGGCAACCATTTCCACAAGCACTCCCCAGACATGCCACAGCAATGTGCAACTGCAAGGCACCAAACCAGACATGTCAGCAGCATGCCAGAGGCCAAAGCAGGAGAGACAAAGGCAGGGCTCACAACAGGGAAGGAGTCAGTTAATATATGACCATGGGCTCCTGCCCATGCCACAGAGGTGGGCAAAACTCCCCTGGGCCATGCCAGTCTGATAGAGGGGACCAATTCCTGCCTGACCGTCAGTCTGACCCCGAGTGGAGGGGCAAGATCCTCCAGCCAGGAGCCTCTGAGCTCCTACCAGACCTTCAGGAAAGGGGATCACCGCATTTGACAGTGCAGCCAGCAAGCCCGTCACTTCCCCTCTAATAAAATCCCTTCATTTAGGGCCTCCAAGCTACAGCTGCTCCCAGTCAAGGGCCTGGCCCTTTTCACAGGGGCCCTCCCCACTGGTAGTCAGCAAGGGCTAATAGTGAGCAAGCTCCCCTGCTGCAGCTTGAAGATCCCGGGGCTACCGCTGCAGAGTCCCGCTAAGCCACAGCAGCTGCAGGAGGTGGCCCTGCCTGTGTGGCACTCACGCTTTCCAAGCCTGGCTTGTGGATGGACTAATTGCATCTCAGGGGAGCGCTGGTTCCCAGGAGCCCTGGCTCCAGAGACCCCGACTGCGCTGCGAGGAGCAGCAGCAGCCAGACGCGAGCCAGCCGGGATTGGGGTCCTCAGCGAGGGAAAGTAAACCCTGGGGGAGGAGCGGGAGGGGCTGCTTTTCCCAAGCATAGCGGGGAGAGCTTTTCTCTGGATTCAGCTGAGTTGCAGATGGATTTATGTACAGGGTAGCTGCTGGAAAAACACTCCCCCACCCTCCTCTCCCCAACACATACGCATACACAGAGCAGGATTTGCACTCTGAAACAAGAGACAGGAGGGGGAAACTGAGGCACAGAGCAATGTCTCACCTGGCAGAACCATAGCCTCCACAATCCCAGCTCCCTTGACCAGCTGTTCCTCTAATGCACCCATTCTCGGCACATCGGCTGCCTCTAAAGCGCCGCAAGGGGCTGGGCACTGTGTAGGCACATCACCACCCACTACTGGCTATGCTAGCACTGCACGACAAGGGCTCCCCCTTGCTAATAGGGGGTGCCCCTTGGCTTCAGAAGCAGGGAAGCATCCCTGCTCTCAGACCAGGGGCCTCTGAGCCCTGCCCAGGCTGCAGCCGGTTATGGCGGACCCAGCACCCCAAGGGGAGCTGGAGCGGGGACACAGCACCCGGGAGCAGCTGAGGAGCAGGCAGGGCGTGGGGAGAGCTGACGGCAAGGGAGTGAAGGAGCCCCGGCGAAGCCTCTCCTGCCAAGATCAGCAGTGCACCGCTGTCCTCGTCCAAACCTCATGCCCTAGTTCTTCTCCCAGGGCAGAGGAACAAGGACCAGAGCAGCTTCCCTGCATGCACGGGGCTAGATGTGCAGCCCAGGCATCCTGTGCCCTTAACAGGCCAAACTCCCCCGGGCATCAGCTTACAAGCCTGGGCTTGGCCCTGCTGGCTAAAACCTCGGACATTTGGGGTTTTGGCCGGCAGGGCTCCCCTCTCCCAGCCAGTCTGTAACACAAGGGGTGCTCGAACCATGGGGAACAGCTTGTTTTCAGCTCTCGCTAATGCATAACAAAAGGCCCTAGGTTTCCAGTAACGCCATCACCTCCTTTCCCTCTGCCTTGGAGCTGCTAAAAGGCTCACAGAAGCCGAGAGCTATTCAAAGTCCCCAGCCCTGAAGCCCGGAGGCAGAAGAGACCTGTGCCAAAGTCTTAGATCCATCTGCTCCATCTGCTGCTCGGCTTTCTGCTCCCTGCCCCGTGCTCTCTGTGCAATCTGCTGCTGGGCTCTCTGCTCCCTGCCCTATCTGCTGCTGTGCTGCCTGTCCCCTCTCTAGTCTGCCCTTTCCAGTCCTATGCCCATAAATGCAGGACACCCTTTAAGAACTGCAACCCAAACTCCCCAAACACCTCAAGGATGACATTCCCTACCCAGCTGCCCCTCTCCAAGCTCAGCCCCATCCCTGAGCAAAACCTCCCTGCTACAGAGCTACAGCAATCCCAGCCCCTGCGACACAAGCTGACACCTGCCCAGGACCACGTAGGGACTTTGCTCTCCACCCGAGGATGGCACGTGCATGCAGGCCCAAAATGTCGAAGCCACGCTGCCAAGGCCCGTGCCTCCTTCTTGGAGAAGCCCGGTGAAGAAGAGCACGCAATTAGTAAATTAATTATCGAGCGGTAACCGAGATTTCATAGCTCCGAGCTGTCACATCAACAGCGTTTTGTCAAGCAAGATGATGCCGGGTAGAATTATGACTGCAGTGCTGGGACCAAAACGGCTTGCAGGGAGAAGGGAGGATAAAAATATAAAAGGAGGAGATAGCAGAGAACAAGATAAGTGGTTTGTGTTGCTAAATGGGCGCTGGCGCAGGGACAGAATCTAAACTGTTAGAAGACAATACACGGTACAGTACCAGCAGCTTGGAAGAAGCCATTTAATTAGCAATAAGCACAAAGGAAGCTCCTGCCCGGCTCGAAAAACAAAACAGCCGGCAGCTGTGCAGGGAGCGTGTGTCTGGCGGCTAAGCCGGGGGCAGGGGGCTTCTCTGGGCCCAGGCAAAGCTCAGACCCCAGCAGTCACAGTGACACCGATCGCTGGAGAGCAGCAAGGGTCATCCTTTTGGGCAGGTGGGCTCCAAATTAGCCCTGCTCCCTTGCCAAGGGCTGATCTGAGCACCTTCCCCTGCACCATCTGCTGCTCTGCTGCCTGCTCCCTGCCTCATACTCTCTGCCTGATCTGCTCTCTGCCCGATCTGCTGCTCTGCTTTCCGCCCCCGCACTGGATCTGCCACTGTGCTGCGGGCCGCCTCCCTGGTCTACCATGTACCACACGTGCAGGCTGCCTGTGCCACTTGCGGCATGCTGCTCTCCCCCCCGCGGTATAACAGGGGCCAAAGGACAAGAGGCCCCCTCGGGAGGCCGTCAGCACCCCCAGCCCAGTTCTCCATCGGTACCTGGAGCAGGGCTGGGTGGTGAGAGGGACTAAATCACCTTGGTGCTTCCTGATTTTGAAGGCTGTTTAAAGGGACTCTCTGCCTAGCTGCCTGCCAGTGAGAGCAGCTTTTGGGCTGCTCTAGATGACAAGCTGCTTCCTATGATCCACAGAAAGCAGCTGAGAGCAGCGCCAGCATTATGCCAGCTAGCAAGATATTCCCAGGGTGCCATTTCTACCCACCCAGGGCCTGAGTGGCAGAGACTCAGGCCGCCTTTCATTTTCTAGACCCAGGCAAAAGCTGTCCCCTGCTCCAAAATCGTACAGTCTAATGGGGGAGAGCAAGCATCATTACTCTGAATGACAAATGGAAAAACTCCAGCACAGGCAAATGAAGCAACTTGCCTAAAACAGTAAGGCAAGCCTGCACCCAAGCCAGGGCTTGAACCAGCTTTTCTGGAGCCTGAGGCCAGCCCCTTCCCTGCCAGCTCAGCCTCTCCCTCCAGCACCCATCGCAGGAGCCCTTTGCTTTATCAAGCAGCCCAGCACCTTGTCACTGCACCCCCGGCCACTCTGGGGGTTGCATTACAACAGCTCGAGCCCTTTATTTCCCGGGGTACCGCTGCTCGGGTACCGCTGCTCGGGTACCAGCCCACTTCCCGGAGGTCTGTTCTCCGAGCAGCTGAAGACAAGCGCAAAGTAGCTGGGAAGAGACGCTGCACTGTAAAACAATTTTATTTCACAGATAAAGAGCTAACCTCCTTACAGTGACTCTTCTTGCTCTTCCTAGCTCCTGCCTCCGGGAAGGCTTGGGGGTTAATCCGTCGGAAATTAGAACGACGTGAACGAGTTTAGCCTCAAAGTTTGCACAACTGGGTATTAGCAGGATGCTTTCCGATGCGCTTCCCTGTTTTTATGCACCAAAGAAGGGTGGGGGGGGGGATTCTTTCTTCTTCTTTTAGCAACATTTTACTGGTGGCCTCAGGAACCGAAATTTGATGCCGTGCCTTTTGAGGACGCAGCTGGGATCTCCGCGTGAGCTTGTACAACGCCCAGCACGAAGCCCTGATACCAGCAGAAGTCACCCTCACTGTGCTAGTGAACGTGCCCCTCTGAACATAAGAGCTGCCACACTGGGTCAGCCAGTCCTTGTGCCAGGCAGCAGCCTCGCAACACAGCATTTTTCCCCAGCCCTTTCCCTATCTGTAGCCCAACCAAGTCTTGGGACCTTCTGCTCAATGCCCTCCCAGCCCTGGCCAAGCCCTCCATCTACTAGGATGCCCAGGAAGCAGGAGCTGGCCAGGGGGAAGCCAGGTGACTGTGGGGCTATCTTCCTCTCACCCATCTGGGGTGTAGGTTGTAGCCGTGTTGGTCTCAGGACATAGGCAGACAAGAACTCACCTATCCGTGCACGTCTCCAGCCAGAATTTCACTGGGCACCAGGTGCCTTAGGTGCATTCACGGGGCAGCAGATGTCCTCTGCTCAACACCTCACCTTGGCACCCGTGTTATCAACCCGTGAGAAGTGCCCTACTCTTGTTCCCACGCATTCAGTTCTGTAGTTTGGGACCTCCCTTTAACCACTACGGGAAGCTTGTAGTTTCCCGAGGGGCCAAGACACACCGTACTGCCCCCAACCTGCATCCCGCTGGCACAGGGCAGATGCTAAGGGGAAGGACAGCCAGACTGAGCCAGGCCTGGCCCCTCTTCCCCTTACAGCTTCTAGCCTTCAGAGACCAGGGGACCAATGCTGCGGAGGCTGCAGCCCTCCCTATCCTGCTTCATACCCACAGGGGGACTGATCCTGCATGAATGTGGGACCCAGCTAAGCTCTGCCATCTCTCCCTGCTGCCTCATGGGAAAGGAGACTGGTACCAGTCCCTGCTCTTGGGGCGTCAGCAGCAGGCTCCAGCCCTGTCCCTGCAGCAGCTGCTGCCTGCAAACAGAGCGGAGAGCCAAAGCGAGCATGCGCGTGTGCATGCACACTTGACCCTCCCCACCTTGCACACTCCTGCTATCCCCCACGCCGTTATCTGTCGTTGCTTTCCCGGCTCTCCCCGCCGCCTTTTCTTCCCCCTGCCTGTGGAAACTCGCCCGCTGAACTTCCAGACCCGGCGACACGCCAGCGGGTTCAAAACTCAGCCGAAGAACAAACTCAGGAGCCCTGACTTGTTGCCATACCCCATTCAGGGCACAGGGACCGTGGCATGGGGCTCGGAGGCTGCAGCTGAATGCAATCAAAAGAAGGGCTTATGCAAATTATTAATAATACCGCTCTGCACTTCTAATAGCGCCTTTCAGCTGAGGATCTCGGAGCTTTACAAACATTAATTAATTAAGTACAAAAAAACCCCTGGAAAGCTGCTAGAATGCACGTCCCTGGCTGTTTGTTACTGTTCATGCAGGAACGGAGGGAAGAAATAGATGCTCTCCGTTTTAACAGGGAGGTTGGAAGCACCACTTAACTCATAGCCTGTGCCCTGCTGTGGTAACCTCTCTCTGCCTGGAGACAGAGAACCAAACTGCCGCCTCCTGATATTCAATTCATCTGCACTAGCTGGTGGAAATCAGGACAACTGCGGAGAAAAGTCACAGGAGTTTGCTCCCGCTGCGGCTTTGGCCCATAAGTTTCATATCGAGGGCCTTTTACTTACGGCCTCCAGGCAGGCGGGAGGGCCCTGGAAATTCCCACCCAGCCTTTCCTGCACCATTGCTTCCCCATGCAGAGGGATCCTCAGTGCCAGGGCCTAGATCACCCAGCCCATGGCAGAGCTGCAGACGGCATTGGGTTGCCCTCCTTGTTATTCTAAGGCTGCACTATTCTCAGCCCTTTGGAGATTAATAGGACGTGGGAAGAGGGCTGGGCTGCAATTTGCCTGCAGAGAGGGAACCACTTGAGAGAACAACTTAGGCTCCTTCTGTTTGATCGTGAACCAAAGGCACAGAGAGCAGCAAGCAAACAAAGGAGGAGGATTTAAAAGCAAGGAGAAGGAGGACATAGGTTTGGTACGAGCCCCAGGTCCTGCAGCAACCCAGCTTGCGTACACTCAAACGCTTCGGCAGCTCCAGATTGTGATCTACGCCGGGCTAGGCAACCCCCAGCATGGGTGCCAGAGCACGGCATGTGACGGCATTTTGCTTGGCACATGCGCCTTGGGGTGGGCAGTGGGGAAAGGGCCAAGGCTGCACTGCCACAACAAGGCTTGGGCCCCTTGCAGCTCTCCTGCTGTACGCCCCTGGCACACCAATACAAGTTGAGGCTGTGGGTATTTTTGGCACTACCCAAAAGCATTGCCGACCCAACCTATGCAATGCAGTGGGTCCAGCTGTGGCTTCGCTTCTAGACGTGCTCAGCCCAGTATAACCAGTGGCTATTCAAAGAACTGGCTTGAATTCAACCAGTGCGAGGCAACAACTGGACCACTATAACCAGCACACCCACGCTAAGGCGTATATCAGAATATCTGCATCAGGGTTAAAAAAAAACCAAGTCAGGCCTCTAGCTGACATGGCTGCACTGGGATAGCTTTGCTAGTGTGCATCTGACCCCCCGGTACACCCGCTTGCGATGAGTGAGCAAACGAATTAGCGACGAGTGAAGGGCTATCGTTATAGTCTAGACCGGGCTTTGGAGGACACTGCCGCAGCAACGTCCCCAGCTCTTGTATAAGGTTCCTGCAGAAACCAGGCAGATAGTCACAGCCCAACTGACTTATTCTGGACAAGGACGTAACAAAAATGAACAGAAGCAAAGCTCGCCCAGAGAGAGCACGGCGTGTGCGTGTCTCCTCGCCTCAAGTGTCAGCATTGCCGCCAGCTTCTTGAGAGAGAGTAGTTCAAGCACAGCATATGGAAAGAGGCTTTGGAGATCTGCAGGAGATATTCAGCACAGACCAGGCACTGCTACAAGAAGCTTCGGGGCCAGCACAGACAGGGCAGGCTTTGAAAACCTAGGTGCCAAAACATCCCATTAGCTCCGGGAGAGAAGAAGATGAGAATCAACATGTCACCCCAGATGCTGCCAGGCTGTTTGCACCCAGCTCAGACTGGGGGGAACCTGCCTGTGCATCCACACATATTTCTTGCCATTTCCAAGCACTCAGAGGCTACTGATGCTGCATCTTTCTCCCTCCACCCCCCCCAAAAAAAATTCTTTCCCGGAAATCTTAGTGAATCCCTTAAGAAACAGCTAATCCTGGCTGAGCTGGGAGCTGATTATGCACCTCACTTTTGTGAGACAGTGATAAAGGCCCTGCTGGCAACAGCATCAATTCTTCCTGTCCCATTCCCCCCCACCAACCACCCCCCACCCCCAGGCTCATACACAGTTGCTTTCCCTTCCTTCGCAGCAAGCCCTACCCGGTGCTCCCTGGGTTGCACCTCTCACCCACTCATGCACAGCGCTGCAGGGCTTCCTCTCTGTTAACCCGGCTCCCAGGCTGCCCACGCTGTGGAAGAGGGCAGCACCTTGCCATAGCTATGCCCCTCTGCCCCGTGCTGGAGAAATGGGCTTTGCCTCTCCAGCTGGCCGTGCCCCTGACACACCCCAAGCAATCAGCACTTTATTTAACTTTAATCCGATCCACAGCAGCTCCAGATGCCCTAATCTCGGGCTTTGGGGAAAGCTCTCATTCACCTCCCTGGACGGGAGATTAGAGGCAGGCTGCAGAGAGCCTCATTCATCTGCCCTGAACACGCTACGACCCACCGGGGCTGCTCTAGGGCTGCAGCTGCATCTTTTAGGAAGGCCAAACTCCTTGTGGGCAGTACAGGGCACAGGACACAGCTGAGCCGTTCTGATTCTCCCTAGCACGGGGCAGCCAAACCGTGCCCCACAGCCCTGTGCTCTTTATTACCCTCTGGCCAGGCCAGCACCGGTCGGCCACTTACTCCTACTGCAGCAGAAACCCCCCAGCCCATGGCTGTGCCATGCCACAACACGGCCTATGTACCCAGCTCTGGTCTGCACTAGGAAGTTTTCCCAGCAAGGCTCGACTTCTGCGGGACCAGGCCCGCATTGCCATGTTGTCCTCTCAAAGCTTTCCAGTTTGGCTGGTGTCTTTATTCCCCTTTCCAGACCAACACTGTTGTGTCAACACGAGTTTGGCCTCCCAGCACCCTAATGCAGGTCCTGCCCGTATTATACCAGTCGGCAAAATTGTCTGGTCCCCAGTTGGGCATTTTAAATAAGAAGCTTGCTCTTGGGTGCTGCCGTGAGGGACTGTTTCCAGACAATTTTGCCGGGACCAAAGAGATTTGACACCCAGACAAGGATAGGAGGCGACATATTGCAGCCACTTCGTTGAAGCCACGTAGGAGCCGAGAATAGGAGAGAGGTCTCCAGCGGGTCTTCGACTCCCAGCCCAGTGTCTTCTCCACCGTCTCACATGGCATCTCCACACATGGCGCCTTGCACCACACGGGCAAAGGAGACACGTGCTTTAGTCTGCAGACAGAGAATGAGGCTGGGTGGGGGGCACGGAGAAGTGTTTCCATTTGCCTGGAAGTGGAGCAGACAAGCCCTCCCTACCATAGGGGGGCCAGGTGGGGGAATAAAGAGGCTGCAATAATTCTCCTGGTTGCACGGAGCCGTATCTGGTATTTAGGCAGAGTGGGAGAAGCTGAGCCTGGCTTTCCCTCCCCCACCCTTCCGCTGGCAGAGACCGGATTTAAGCTCCGTATCCAATAAAATATAAAAATAACACACCGCCCTCCCACTTAGAAAATCGATTCCTTCGGTTCCCCGCCCTGCGCTGCCTTTAAATATCCCCATTTACATGCAGATTTGGTTGGCTCCAAACTGGAACAAGTGCAGGGCAGGCTCAAGAGGGTGCTGGGGGAGGCCGGGGGCTGCAGAGAGGTGAGGGGCACTGGGCTCACTGGTGTCATTGGTCTCTCTGCTGTCCCCCAGGATGTGCAGTGGGAATATGAAGGAGGGGCAAAGGCCCCTTTTGCACATGCTGTGCTGCCCAACTGGGCCATACTCCATTGCCCCCTTGCTGGCTACACCCAGCCCTTCTGCTGCCCAGGCCAGTGGGCTTCGTCTCCCCTGCTGCACACCCATGCAGGCCTCAGTCTTTACAGCCATAGCGCACACCCCATCCCACAGGGCCCGAGCCACATGTGAGCTAGTCATGCCCTCCACTGCCCGTGGGCTCAGGGGGATGGCTAGAGGGGGCTATGTTGCTGATGGCACAGTCAACAAGGGACCCAGCTCCTGAGAGAACCCATGCAAGGTGTGATGGAGATGGGAAAGGTCCGTTCTCACCAGAAAGTTTTCCCCCCGCCTGCCACGATATCCCCTCTGCCTCCCAACACGCACAGGGTGTCTCACATGCATGCACCGCACTACAGCAAAGCCCCGGGAGGGGCAGGCACAGCAAACACAATCACCCCGTGGTGAAACACCACCATGTGTTTTTGCAGCTCCCAATAGGGCAGGCATCTCCTAAAAGGCACTCGGGGCCTTTGGGGCCAGAAGCCACCAGCTTAGAGATGAGAAGGGGCCAGCCAGGCTGTGTAACACAAACCCTGCGGTTGCAACAGCCGCATACAGGTGAACCCCAACACTGAAAACCTCCCCTCGAGCTCAAGCTGCTCTAGGCAAGAAGAAAAACACCCCTGCATCTGCTTGCAACATGCAACAGCAATGCTTGCTCTCCGAGCACAGCAGTTCCCAGCTCAGAGACAAGCCGGAGCCAACTCGCACTTGCCTCAACCATGGAGAGGGTTCCTGCAGCCTCCATGAAGTCCTGGGCTTGCCCTGGGGAAAGCGGGCTCTGCTTAGGGGGAGCAGCCTCGGGAGCCTTCAGCTAAGTAGGGAGGAGTGGGAGGCAGTGCTAATCTCCTGGATCCACCCACCAGCATACCTGAGCCTGGGTTCCTCCACAAGTGGCCGCATCTACACCAGACACTGACTGCACAGTAGCCTGTTGCTGCTGCGCGGTAGTGTTGCGTGGCACGAAGCATGGCGTGACACCACTGCGCAGTGAGCGTCGCAAAAAGCCGCGCGGGGATGCTACCGTGCATTCACGCCGGCTACTGAGCAGTCACTTAGTACTTGTGTACGCAAGTGCTAAACGACGGCGCAGGCACGACGCAGCCAGTGTGAAGCTGAAGACTTTGCTTTGGAGCAGGGCTTCCCCACCAGGGTGCTGTGAGATCCTTTCCAGGGGGAGGCTCAGCATTCGCACTGTCAGGTGTGCAAACACCTGCCCGTGATTCACAGGATAAACCCCGAAATTTCCAACAGGAATCCACCGCGTCCTCCTGCTGTGCGGCTGCTGCTCGTCGCACAGGAGGGACGGCTCTGCTGCTTTGTGGGAGCCGAGAAAGGAGTGAAAGCAAGGAGCTGGCATGTTTCAAGGGGGACTTTGAAGCTAAGGAAGGGGGCTTTGAGGCTGAAATGGTCAAGTGCCATGGGCTTAGAAAGCATTTGAAGGAAGCTCCACGCCATCAGCAGCTGCCGGCAGCACCTCTCCTCTCCCTGGTTTTCCTGTGGCCTACAGGCTCTGACCCAAGCCTCTCCAGTGAGAATCTGAGCCCCTGGCTTTATAGCTTGGTCACATCCAGGATCCCAGGTTATCCCACCAGCTTTGGCCCTGCCTGGCTTGTCTCGAAGCTTAGAACAGCTGAATTAATAGCTGGATGCCGCTTGTTGCCAGCACACACGCTGTTAAGGGTTATTTCTAATGTTCCCAGTGCCCGGCTCCATGATACAGCTCTAAGCGCTGTGCATTGTACCCTGGCCTAAGACTGCTTTGAACCTTCCTGGAGCAGGAGGCTGGCGTCCTGGTTTACGCACCGGTCTGGGGCTCAGAGCAGCTGCCCTCAAGTCTCTCCTCTGTCACTGCCTGCCTGGGTGACCCTGGGCAAATCCCTTCACCTCTCTGCCCTTTAGCCCTCCCCCCATAAGCAGGAGATGCCCCTGCCTTTGTCCAGCACAACTGTAAGCTCTTTGGGGCAGGGTTCGACTCTGGCCCTGTGTCTGCACAGTCCTCAGCACAATGCATCCACGGGAGGACACACAAGTTCCCAATCTGACTGGTATATTTTGCATGCTGATGGAGACACCCAGGCAGACCCCACGTGGTTTGATCTATGAAGCTGGGGACAGAGTCACAGGGGGATGCCGGTGCTTAAAGCCACAGACCTAGTGGGACTGCCAGTGTACCAGGGGAGTTAGACATTTGCCAAGCTTCTTGGGTATCTGTAGCCACCTAAATACCATTGTGGACCTGGCCTCTAGACCTGGCTGCCTGGGCCTGGACCTGCCCCTGGACCCCGCGGCACCATCCCCTTCGAAGCACTTCAGAGGCTCTTCCGCAAAAACTCTCACAGCCCTGGAGGTGAAACCGAATTGAGCGCTGCCCAGAGGGAAGCCACTGAATTAAGATGTCTAAACCTTTGTAAAGCCAGCCAGGCCTCTAGGGCCAGCCCCTCGCTGGGCAGGGAGGCCTGGCAGACAGCATCGTGGCAGACAAGCAGATGGATCGAAGTGCCCCGCCTCGTGCTGCTGCAAGGAGAGGAGCCCAGGGCTGCCAGGCAGGTGTCCCAGAAGGAGGTCACTACCACGCACATGAGCAGAGGGGCCGGGAAGGCAGGCGCGCGCGGTTCCAGCTGAGCCGGCGCACTAAGATCAAATGCCCTGTGCCAGCAAACGTGCACGAAGGTAAAGCAGAGATGAAGCCAGGCGCCTCTGGTGCTGCCGGGACCTGCTGTGGTGCTTGCGAGTCACCCGGGACCTCGGGCAGCAGGAGTGCCCTCTGCCCAGGCAGGCAAGCGGCTCATCGGCCCTGCGCACCACCCGCACGGGTGAGAGAACACCACCCAGACGGGTCCCTGTGGCACCTGCTAATCACAGGGGGCTTCAAAGACTTTGGCAGCCCCTTTTGCAATGAGATCCTTGCCCTTGGATCAGACCACGTGCCAGCAGGCTGCAGAGGGACCCAAGCACAGGGGCTGAGTGACAGGTTTGACAGTGACATCCTGGAGCTTCCCGAGGGCTCGCATGCGTTTCAATTAACCTTTCTTATCCAACGTGCGCAACACGTCAGCAGGCAGCAAAGGGCACCTGCCACACGACTGACAGGCCGGAGATAAGCACGGCTGTGTGGGGCGAGGGAGCCAGGCTGGATGGGCCCCGGTGCTCCTCCCTGTTTGCTCTGTGCCAGGAGCCCACGGGGGACCCAGGGAGAGAAGAGTTTTTCCCAGGGGTAAGGTGTCAGGGAACCTGCTCCTACTCTGTGCCGAAGTTTGTAGGGAAAATGGGCAGCTGTGAGTGTATGGGTGCAGACCAAGGGGTGGGGGGGGTGCATGTGTATGCATGCACATATGTGTTTGCAGTGTGCACCATTTGCCTGTGAAAGCTTTTACATGCAAGTGTGCATGTGTATGAGAGTATGCAGTGTGCGCGCACATGTATCTGTGAGCATTTGCATGTGCCCACTAGGGTACAAGTGCAAATGCACATGCAAATACAGTTGCTTACATAAGAGATCTCAGTGCTTGCTTTAACCAGGGATATTCTCCTGCAACAATCGCCGCTATCCGAAGAAGCTGCAGAGCAGCTCTGATCCCAGAGATGGAAGAGACATCCGTTGGCTAGAAAAAAAAAGATAGGAACGAGGGAGGGTGTGTGGACAACAGGGGAGACGGGTAGAACAAGGAGAGCCAAAAATCACGGGCTTGGGCCTGTGCCCACTGCCTGGAATATCTGCATCTGGGAGCCAGAGGGTGGGAACCTACTGCCAGGGAACAGATCACATCCAGAAATAATAGGTGCCGTCACCAGCAGAAAGGCAGCAATCACATATTTCAACTCATGATGGGAGGAGGGAAAAAAAAAAAAGAAGAAAGATAGATTTAAAGAAGTCATTTGAAGGGCTCCCGGGGGACCCACGCCAGCTTTGCGCGGTGCTCAATTCCTTCCCCGGCTCTCTCCGTCTCGGGAGCTTGAGCTGTGCGGCAGTGGCTCCGAACTGCCCGGCACAAAACAAAACCCATGACGTCGGAGGGTTTCCAAAGGGGCGGATGTGCAGCCTGCTTTGCCACCTTTGCTTTCTTCCCGGGAAAAAACATCAAGATACTGCAAACCCTAAAGCGCCCTTTTGGTGGGACCCATATTAAACCAATGTTAAACCCCCCCTGCCGGCCCAGCCGCTGCAATGCACCAGCAGCTGCCAGCTGTGCCCCCAAGGCTGCTAAATATATAACTTGTGCTCACATCTCCACCCCATGGCAGGCAAAGGCATGTACAACAACCAGCTCCTTGGAGCTGAGTCCTCTCACCGCACCAAAAAATAATACAGGATTAGTGCTAAAGTCCTGTCAGCCCCAGCAAATGGCCACGTTGACAGCCCTGGTTCGCTCCATGCAGAGGAAGCTGCTTTGCAGTTGATCCTGGTAGAGGTAGGTATCCCACCGTCGAGTTGGAGCTGGTTTGAAGTTTGCAGGCTCCCACTGGCTTCTGCAGAGGGTCCAGGAGTGGTTGCAGAAATGGGCCTCAAGCCAGCATTCATCGGTGCTTCTGGGAATAGCTTCATCAGTGCCGCTCTGATCTGTTAGATGATCCCGTGATTAACCGCGCTCACTAATCCAGGGAACACTATTATTCATTCTGGCGGGGATCTACGGCGTTACATTTCTCCATCCAAAATCTCTCGCTCAAGACAGAGGTTGGAAAGGAAGCATCTCCTTTTTTTTTTTTTTTTTTTTTGTTGCTGAAATTAAATAGGCAACCGGGCAAGCACAAACAGCCTTTGCATAATCAGCTCCTTCCATCTATTTCTGTATCCCTTTGGCTATTTTTACCCCAGCAGAAATATCAACAGAAGGGCAGAGCCAGTGAAAGGGCAACAGAAGTCCGTGAAATGTGGGGCAGGGAGGGGCAAAAAAAAGAAGGGATTTGAGGGCAGCAGCTGAGAGAGACGGGCAGAGCCACTGATCGCAAAACCCATCAGGGCCAGGGGGATTAGCAAGGCAAAGGTTGGTGGAAAATCCCGCGCGCTAAGAATCTAATTTTCCACTTTCTGTGCCATGTTAATTCGTCGTCGCACGAGCGAGTGGTTTGGCCATTTTGCTCTATCTCCGCGTTAATCCCCTTCTTTACACCGAGGAACCAATCGACAAGACACAAAGAAAACAGCGTGACAAAGGCGACGACAGCGGTTTCTCAGACAGTAGCTGGGCATCGGCAGCGACCAACGCACGCCCTTGCAGAGGGGCCTGGTGTTCACGACGCATTTAAAATGCACCGTTTGAAAGTCAGGCCTGGTTTGAAGGGTTTTCAAACTGGATCTTGAACAACGAAAATCAGCCGAGTAAAGGAAACTTGGCCTTGAAGGTGGCATCACGTGGGCCTCTTCCCATTAAAGGCAGTTGAAAACTTGGCTCCATGTGGAAGTAAAATAATATAAGCCTCTTGCCTTAACAGTGCATTCATCCCGTAGAAGGCCAAAGCCCCTCGCAACTGGGAGAGAGCTGGAAATTGCATTCCCACCGCATTGAAATGCAGCTACCCCCAAGTGCAACGTGGCAGTTGTTCTAACAGCACGTGGGAGCGGTGGAGGGCATCACCCTGAGCCCACTTGCCCTTGCAAGAGAGAAATTCATAGTCGCTTCATGGCACCAAGAGTCACACGAGCCCAGCAGTGCTGATTCTGCCTAATTATTAGGACGAAACACTTTCAGCACAACACTTGAGGTTGCCCCCAGCACTGGAGCCGTGGAGAGCAAGGCGGAAGAGGAAGAAGAAGCGGAGAGAATAGAGCTGCCCATGTCAGAAACTTTCGCGCCCTGCAGCACAGCACAGGCATACGAATCCAGGCTTCACAGGGGGAGCGCGCATCGCGTATGCACGGCGAGCCGCCGATACCCTACCAAGTGCACACACAGCAACCAGAGAGTCAAGTGCCTGAGCTGCCCTTTTTCCATCTTAATGAAGTTCCACTGGAGCAACACCGGCTTCCAGCAGCCTGTTGTGTATTCCCACCCCCTCCATTCAAAACTGCACATTTTGGCACAAAAATGGAGGGCGGGGGGCGGAAAACACAAGATCTAAGGGCCCCATTCATAAACTACCTATAACTTCAGGGGAGCTTCATCGGCAAAACACGTTGTTAGTGCTTTGGACCTGCCAAGCTCCCAGCCTGCCCTGGCGTCAGACCTGTATGTGTGTGGAGCGCTGGTTGCAGCAGCCGGGCACTGTCTGCCTAAGCCTGATGTTGAAATAAAGCAGCGTGCTGCTTCAGCTGAAAGCTGACTCCACAGCCAGGCCGTAGGGAAGGAGCCGGCAGGAACTGCTCGTTCTCACGTATGCAGTAACGGCGGCTGCAAAGCCAGAGCGGAGTGGGAAAAATAAGCAGGGGATCCTATGGAGGGGATCGGCCGGTGGCATCTCATTAAGATGGACTGGAATATCACTCACTTGCGGGCTCCATCGGGAGAGCAACACTGGAGCCCCTGAAGTTGGCAGAAGTTGGGATGCAGACTCCATCGCGAGAACCAGGCTAAGCTCAAGAGAAGTCTGGCATGGCTTGGCATCTGACTAATGACATGCCAAGGCATGGCATTACATCACAGGCGTGAACTTTTACTGGGTGGTCCTACCCTGCAGGCAGGACACCGGCTTCTAGGAGCTACTGAAAACCACCCATCAGCAACAAACCTCTTCTTGCATCACACCCCGCTGTCGTGATGGACCTTCCCAGCCCATGACTTTATCACTTGACTGGCCATTCAGGGCCATATCCTCAGCAGCTGAAAAGGGACACCGCCCCATGGGCTTTGGTGCCATAATATGGCTTGTTTGGGGGCACCATAATATGGTGCTATAATATGGCTTGTTTGGGGGCTACCGTCGGAAGGGACAGGAGGTGACAACCAAGCCCTTAATGTATCAGATCATTACCAGGTGCTGGAGAGCTGCCCTGAGGCTTCGAGCACATGGATCATAGGAGACACTGCCCTCTACTCCTGCGTGCCTCTGATCTGCCTCTGTGTGAGCTCCAACCCAGATGGCTGCGCAGGTGTCTTGCCCCATACAGATGCACCCAATACAGGTGCATGCACCAGAAGGCCATGCCAGCTTCCAGCCATACAGCGACAAAGGGTGACCTTGAAGTGCCTTCAGAGGAGGAAGGATTTGAAGGCTCTTCCAAGCATTGAGGGAGGACGGGGGAAGCCAGGAATGCCAAAGCTGCCAAAGCACAGCAGCAAGGAGGAGCTGACACATCCCGGGCTTGAGTTGGTGGGTGCAAACCCTGCTTGGCATTCAGGCAAGTTGTTCCCCAGGAAATGGCCACGTTTCTCCTGTTTCCAGCAGCCCTGGCTCATGGGGACAGAAACAGGGAGATGCTGTGGCCTTGGGTGCGACTGGGAGCCCACCTGGGCTGGCACGCAGCAGGGTTGGCAGCAAACTCTGTAAGGAACCAAGAGCGAGCAGCTGCTAAAATCCAAGCCTTTGATCTCTGCCCCCAAACCCGCCAGTCCCCGGTGCTGTGGCGGTGGCATGCAGATGGAAGCTGGGGCCAAGGGAGAGGGAGGGAGCGCTGCTTCCTTGCTGTTTTTCCTGCAGATTTCAGCATTTGCTTTCAACCTCCAGAGTGGTTTGCGCTTCTGGGAAGCTGCCGCATCGACTGTCCCAGATACCACAGTCCTCCAGATGGCTCGGTCCAACCACACCATTAAATGCACCCCGTGCCAAGCCTTAAGCCCATAGGTCATCCCATTGACACACATGTGGGCTAAACTAGGGCCTAACGCCCAGAGCAGGGGCAGTCCAATGTGCCTACCACATCCACCCCGCCATGGGCGTCTCACCCGTGACAAGGAGAACCCCTTAAGGGGCGTAGGAAGTGAAGTCAACTCCATAGCCTAGAAGCCTCTGGAGGGGATGGACTTTAAATAGAAAGTCACGCTCCTAAATCCCTGAGGACACTCTAGAAACCACCCCCTTGGCCTTTCTGTGGAGATCTCCAAGCATGACATGATTGCCAGCAATTGTTCTGGTGGATCTGAATTGTGGGCACACTCGCCCGCTACAAACATGCTCCAAGTTCTGCCCAATTCACGTCAGGCAAGGCGCCCAAGGGGCCACAAGGCAGGCACAGCTTTCTACCACCCCCTCCCACAGAAGAGAGACCTGAACGCCTCTCCCAGCCCCAGCTGAGAAAGGGGGAAGAAAACCAGTCGCCACTCCCATGATTCAACCTGCAAGAGAACCGGCTGCTGGAGAAGGCAGGGCTCTTCTGGCTGCTGTTTCAACTATCCCTCGGCTGATTGTCGTTTGACTTGGTGCTAATAAGATTAAACTGGGTGTGAAAGGCATTTTCTTTCCATACACAATGGAGTTATCCAAGGGGGTTTTAATGGGGGAAATTTGGCCAAATGAGTGCGATTGGAACATCTGCTCATCCCCTACTTTAAATCGGCTCTTTCAATGCCATTGTTAAAGCCGGCGTTGATTCCACGCGCTCTGATGGTTGCGAGGGAGAAAGGAGAACGGTTTCAAGAAGGGTAGAAAGGATGGATTCTTTAGATCAAGGCCCCTGTTGTTAAGTGGGAATGAATTCTGGCCGACCGAACAGTTAGGTGGACACTAACTGAGCCAGAAAAAAATGCCCCATAGAACCAAATTATACAGAATTAATGGTCCCAGGTTCAATTAATTCTAACGATGAATCACAGCAGAACTTCACTGTGCTAGGGGGTGCACACAGCAGCTAAAAAAAAAAAAGCAGTGCCATCCTCCCCCGCCCTCCAAGCACTTACAATTCAGGGGCCAAATCTTGCAACCCTGACTCCAGCATAAATCCAATGGGCTCCAGGAGGGCTATTCATAGGAGTAAAGCCTTAGCAGCACAGAGCCTAATGGGGTGGGCAAAATACAGCTAATGGGCTGGATCCAGCCTGCCAAGGGATTTTATACAGCTTGTGATGGGTCCCTTGGCCCTGCTTGGCCCAGGTGTGGGGGGCAGCTGGGCTGTGGCATGTACAGCCAGTCCCGTCACCCCCAGGTGTGCATTGGGACTGAAGCAGTGCAGCAGTTGGACTCACTTCCAGGCAGCTCCTGCTGCCAGCATCTGCCACTGGACCCAGCCCTGATGCCCTGCACCCACTGCCGGGGGCACTGGACAGAGCAGGCAGGCTGGCGGGCAGGGTCTCCATGGGACCTGCATGGGCAGGGCACACTGGGCCGGGCGGATGGCGGGGAGCGGCATCCGGGAGTGGGACAGGAGATAGGATCAGGTTCACAGGACAGTGACAGGGGCTGAGCTACCATCCACTGCCTGCCCATCCCTGCGGAGGGTACCGGTGCTGCAGGCAGGGGTGTGCGGGGAGCAGATTATGGCTCTGCCCCAGGCCCCAGCCCCAAAATCCCAGTCCCAGTCTCGCCCACCCTCCTGCAGCAGCAACCCATCTGTCTAGCTGCCCACAGGGCAGAGCCATGCAGGGAGGTTTGGTGCGCTGTTGCAGGGGATGGGACGCGGCTGGTGCTGACTTGGCCTGCGACAGCTCACCAAAGCTCCCTAAGTGGCCCTCTGGCCCAAATAATTGCCCACCCCTGTCCTAAGGGTACCTATAGCAGCCTCTCCATGCACAGCTGCTACCCAAGAGACAATGACTGCCAAGGAGAGCCTGCAGCAAGCAGGACTGTGCAAGGAGAGGCAGGTGAAATAGCACTGGTGGCCCAGGGAAGGGGCAGAACATCCTCGGTCTCTCTGTAAGGAGTCATCAGAAGCAGCACTGTCTCTGTAACACCTCGGCCCTGCCTTTACTAATTATCAGTGCTCGTTATGTAGCTCTCCTGAGCCCTACAAGAGCGGATGGTAAAACTGCTCCCCCACAACGGCCAGGCAGGCAGCCGGGTGGCGCTTAATTACCAACTCCCTGCACATGCAGCGCGGGGACCAGCCCCATGCCCAGCTCACCGACTGGCTCATTTTTCTATGTTATTAAGCTAGCCGTGTGGCATCCTCCTGCCTCTCCACTGCCTCTGCACCCAACTCTGGCTCAGCCTGCCTGTTCGCAGGGGCAGGGACGGTGGCCAAAGTGCACAGCTGAGAAGCAGGAAGAGTGGGGTCTGTGTCTCACTTCACCACTGACCCAGTGAGCGACCTTGGTCAGGTCCCTTTCACTTCTGCAGTTTGCCTTGACGATAAAGCCAGTAAAGCAGGGTCAGCGCTCACTGGGATATCAGTGCCTGGCCCTACAGGCCCCAATTCCAGCTGAGCGTGCCCCATGCTACTACTACTACTGCTACAACAACAAATTATTATGATAATAACAACAGTAATGACAAAAAAAGATGATGATGAAGACAATGATCATTGACAATGGTAATAATAATAATAATAATAAATTACCATAATTTCTCACATACAACACGCACCTTTCTTGCAAAAACCAGCTGCTGGAAATTGGATGGATGACCGCACTGGAGTTCAAGGATCCGTAGACACAAGTCAAGGAGTGCTAGCTGCACGCTCGGTGCTTACCAGCCCACAAAACCTGAAGGTGTGAAGGTACAATCGTGCTGTGGGACTGGCGGAGAGGAACAAAAGGCACTGATAGCAGAGAGTGCTGGAGCACTCAGGGACACCACAAAGCATGCAATCAAATACCACATCATGCAATCCCCCCAGCCCAATGCTAGGGCATTGCAGCAAAGAGGGTGCTGGCAGCTGCCCAGGGTAAAGCCCAAGCAGCTTCAGCCTCTGAGGGGAGGAAATGGGGTGGATATGGGCAGTGTGCACACAATCCCAACAAAGCTGGGCTGGTGACAGGCACTGCTAAGTCACCCAGACGTGGAGGCCACACTACAGACAGCGTGGGGGAGGGCAGGTGAGCAAACAGACCTGCCAGCACACAGCTCAGGCTGTAGCCAGAGACAGTATGATTGCAGGCAGGGCCTAGGAAGAACACACAGGGCAGGGGTAATGCCATAACTGAGGCTAGGACTTCATTGACTATATTGGGATGGAGCAGAAACCCTGGCTAGGGCTGCTGAGAGCTGCATTTCATTGGTTGGCAAGTGCGGGAGCGTGGCTGATAGATGCCCCATGCCTCTGTCCAGCTGAGCTATGGGGCACAGGATGGATGAATCCACAGGCATGACATGCAAAGAGGGGCAGAGGGGGCTCCACAGAGGAGCTATCGGGGCTCTGGGTAAGGGAAGGGGGATCCAGGTGAGCAGCACATGCCTGCCAAGCAGAGAGAGACTATAAGGTTTTGCTTACCTGGCTCCAGAGCTGTTAAAACAAGGCAGAGAGCAGGGTTTGCTCTGGAGAGCGACCCAGCGTCAGAACCCAGCATCCACGCAGCCCTAGCCTGGGGCAGAAACTGCATCCTGGCATTGTCTTGTTAGGAGCCTAAGGGGGAAACAAAAAGTGGGTGAGATGGGGAGGAGATTTGGGATGCCACAGAAAGGTAAAGTGCAGGGATCCCAGCTGCCTGGGGCCAACTAGACGGTTTTGCATGTAGCTTCGCTGAACGCCAGCTGGAGCTGAGAACGGGCCGGGGGGGTTGACCCTACACTTGGGGTGCCAGCCTAGCCCCCAGCTCTGCCCCATCAGTCACTATAGCTTCTCTCTTCCACCCTGGGCATGTAACAAACAGCCCGAGCATCTTCATGAGCAGCTCCTTGCCCAGTCTTTGTACAGAAGAGAAAGGCACGAACGAGCCATTCATCCACAGCTTGTCTCTTAAAGGAGACCGACAGCCAGGCGCGGGGACAGAACCAGCCATGGCTCTTGGGATTCCCAGAAGCATCAGCTCAGATCAGGCCTCACCGTGCCGCACGCTGCACAGACCCGGAGGAGGAAATCATCCCCACCCCAAGGAGCTGACAACCCAAAAGGGCAAGACAGAGAGAGGGAAACTGAGGCACAGAAAGGCAAAGTAACTTGCCTATGGTCACACAGGGTGTCTGTGGAGGAGCTGGGATCTGAATCAGGTGGCCCATACAGCAAGGGGGGAAAGGGAGTTATCCTGAAGGGGAAATGGTGAAGAGGAGGGAAGGCAACGAGGCATTGCCGACACCCACGCCCCCAGCCCCGTTGCACCCAGCGCGCAGGCCCTTGCGTGACGGTGGCTCTCCCTCCTGGCCTGCCGCCCTGCCGCCCTCCGTCTCTGCTCAGCTAGGCGGAGGAGGATGGGGCACCTGGGCAAGGCTGAGTGGCTTCCTCGACTTCAGAGAGTAGCGTCTCCCTTGAGCAGAAGGGCTCACTAATGACAAGAATTTCCAGCACGGCGATAAAGGTACAGCTTCATTTCTCTGCTCCAGTGCCATGGCAACCTTTCACGACTTTGCTTAATTACAAAGACAGGTTTTCTCCCCTGGAGCGGTCGCCTCCCCTGGGCCCACCCAGTGGGACAAGACGCGCCGAGGGGGACTCCAGGCTTGCTAGGCAGACGCGAGCTTGGATGGGAACAGAGGGCTGCAAAGCCCTTTCATTGCACCACGGGAACCCGCTGCTCCACCTCTGCAAGTCAGCAGATTGGGCGGAGGGGGTACATAGGAAGCCCCTATGCTGAGCTGTACCATGAGGTGGGCCAGGGGTCTGCTGGGCTGAGAGCTCAGGACTTCCAGAGCTAAGACTGGTCCATTCAATCCAGCATCCTGTCTCCAGTAATGCCTGTCACCAAATGCAACCGAGGAAAGTGAATCTTCCCCTAATATAGAAGTACTCAGCCTCCGGCCTATGGGCCAAATTCAGCCCACGGACCTTCCCACAAGTCTGGCAGCAAGGGAGCGATGGCAGTGCTAATTGCCTCTCCCCAGCTGCTGTACCTCCAGACCTGTGGGCAGCCCCCAGGCCGGGTGACGTGGGCCTGAGCACTAGATTACGCTGATGCAAGGTGGAGCCAGCACATGGGGTCACTCCATGGCTGGATTCAGCATGCGGGGTCCGGCTGGTGTGCAGCTGGATGCAGCACTTGAGATCGGGCTGCACACTGGATTGCACCCATGGACCAACCCTGCAGCGGATCAGGTTTGCAGACCGACCGTGCACATGGGATCCGGCCCATGGACTGGCCCCGTGCCACTCATCCCAGCCTGCAGCAACTGCCCTGTTGCATCTAGTACTCTAAGCCAGTGGTCTCCAAATTTTTTTGATCGTGCACCCCATCAGTAAAAATATTTTGAGCACACACCCCCAATATTTATATAAATATAAATGGGAGTTCTAATATTTTCTTCCCGCACCCCACTTTGGAGACCACTGCTCTAAGCATCACTACAAGCGGTCACGTTCCTTCCTGATGCACGCTGCCCTTGGCTTGCACCCCGGGCATAGCAATGCCTGGCTGCCATGGAGAAGGGTGCAGTTGATCCCACCCCATTACCCAGCTCTGGAACAGGACAGGAAGCAGTGATCGACTCCTAATGACTTCCTGCGGCATCTCATTAGCTCCCGTTAACCTGGGCTGAATGGGAGGGCACGGCTCTGCTCTGGGTTGAGAGAAGTAGGGTCTGGGATAGAAGAGCCCCGCAGGGAAACTTGAGGAGCGGTGTCACCAGTGGGAGGAAGCATCAGCTGAGCTTTACGCTGCATTATTTCCACTGCTGCTCACGAATGCCAGGAAGTGGGTGAGCTTGGGTGCCAGCCCACAGCGTAGGTGTTGCGTGTGCGAGGCGGGGGCGGATCTCAGCCTGCTGACGCTCGGGCTTTGCTCGTTACTCAGCAGCCTGCCTGGGTACCACGCACTCTGCCGTCTCCTTCTCACGACAGGTCAAAGCCTCGCGCCCACTCACACGCTGGGGAACAGCAGGGGTTTTGTCCGCTGACCCTGATCAATGAATGCATCCCACGTTTCCAGCACGCTGGCTGGTTGCCGCCCGCGAGCTGGCTGCGCTTTGGGGGCACGGCTTGCAAACTCGCGTGGGCTGAAAGATACTGCGGCAACACTCGGCGCCGTCACTCTGTGAGCCGTGCTTTCGTCAGTCATGAAAGTACCCACCCTTTTACAAAACCAGCCGGCCGGAGGAGCCCCTGCAGTGAGGGAGATCCTGAGCCGAGGCTAGGACTCCAGCACCGCTGCGCTGAAATCCGTGGAGCGATGCTGGCTGTGAGCCAGCGCGGTTGGGGACAGGGTCCGGTCCTGGGTGAAGAAGGAATTTCTTTTCATTTGCTGCCGTGAGCAGCCGCTGGCTCCATCCCCTGGCTCCCCGCTCCCGGACTCCAGGAGTGATGGAGACAGAAGGTAGTCACACGTCACACCCACACGTCCCAGCTCTCTCCAAGGCAGGATCCCAACTCAGCACTGCAATCCATAATTAGCAACGAGGGCCAGACAAGGATGAGCGCTCCCTGTCACAGACACACACGCTCCTGCACTCCCCGATAAGACCACGGGCTTCATTTTGCAGTGGTGTAACTGGGGGCTCACTCCACAAAAACCAGTGGAAATGGTCCATAATTCCCGCCCTCACCCCTGCAACTTACAGAGGCATTTCATATGTGCCAGTCTTGGCAGGAGGACCTGCTTGTTTCCTAACAAGGCTTCACACCTCCTGACAAATCTAACGCGGGAATAATCTCCGGCCTCCTTTGCCAATTGAGGAGGCCGGAGCTACTTCGGCAGCCGAGCTCCAAGCCTTGCAACGTGCGGCTTGAGAGCATTAGCAGGGAGAAGGAAGATTTCTTTTCTTCTGGGGGTGGTGTGTGGGCAGGAACCAGGCCATCAGGAAGCCACTTAGCTTTGAGATTAAGGCAACTGGATAAGCTCTTTTCAATTGACGGTGCTTAACAACCAATAGTAATAACACCAGAATCACGCTGCAGCATTCGCTGCTAGGTGGGGAGTGGGAATTTGGGCAAGTGGGGGCTCACGTTCTGGTTCCCTGAAGGATCCATGCAAAGTCCAAGGTCTTGGGATTTAGACTCTGAGACTACCAGCACAATGTCTTTTTCCCACAGCCGGGGAGAAAATACGGAGCCAAACAGTAATGAGACTCCAATAGCCACGTGCTTTCCCAATGCTCTGATTGCCCAGAGAGATGGGCAGCAAAGTTTATCTGTCAGCAGGCGATTCATTAATGATTATAAACAATTATCCTCCCGCAGACACCGACCCCAGCCTTGCGCCGAGATAGCAGGTAACCAAGGAGGGCTAGATGGAGCGAGGCCATGAATGGTTGGCGAGGAATTTAATATCCGTATTGATCCACCAGACAATCCAAAGCAGCCCTGTCTATCCTCCCAAAGCCCAACAAGTAATTAAGTGTTTGCTGTCTGAGTTCTGTCTCTCGGACCCAGCCGGCAGCTACAAAGGCTTTGCTTTTTATTCTGCACCACGCAAGATGTACCCGGGAGCTGATTTTCCTGCATCTCCGAAGCAATCCCAAGGAGTTTAATCACTGTTGCTCCAAATCTCCAAACACTCTCCACTTATATGGACTGGCGGTTCTGCCGAAGCCCATCTCTGCATTTCATCCACAATAAAGAGGGAACCTCCTCCTTCCCCGGGAGGTCCCTGGACTCTGTGTCTAGGAACCCTGATTTATGGACAGCCCCACTGCAGAGAGTAGCCTCGGACAGTCTCTTCCTCTGCAGACAAAGCTGTTAGCCACCATCAGGCATCAGAAGTTTTAGTGACTGTCAGCACCTGGCATCTGCCATTGAAAACAATGGGGATTGCTCACAAGACCCCCTCTGGGAGAACAATAGGAGCTGGGCTTCTTGGAAAACCTAGCTGCACATCTCAGGGGCTATGTTGCCTTTCCTCTCCGTCAAACACCAGCAGTAATGGTGGGAGATGAGCTAAAAGGAAAATGGGTCTCAGGCTAGACCCAAGCAGAGCAGTGCTCCCCTCTCCACTGGTACCACTGACAGAGAAATCGGGGGGTGAAGGAACACAAGGAACACAAGGACTGGCTCCACACAGGCGTTCCTGCAGATCAGGGTGACCTTCCTGCCACTGCCTGTGAGGCAGCGTGTCTGTGGTGAAAGCACACTCCCCTCCTAGATTGCTAAACCAGCTCCAATTCGCAGTCAAAAGGCAGGGGCAATCCATGCCTCGCCTTCCTCGGCTGAAGTACTGCCTCAGGCCTGCTCCAGCCTGGGTCAAAGTGGATGCCATTGCTGATGCTGTTGGGATCCGCCTTGAGTTTTGCCGGTCACCCTGTGCTCCAACCACTGATGCCCACTTGTGCTTTCATCTGCATTCACTCCATGTCCATCACGTGCAGCAACGCTGGCACCCAAGGCCACCACCAACCGCCAGAGAGGAGCCACATCCATCCCCCAGGCTGGATTTGAACCAGCATCAGCGGTGCTGGAAAGAACACCGCAGACCCTGATTGTTCTCTTGGGCTCCCTCTCCCACCAGAGATGACAGAAGAGCCAGCCAGGCCCAGCAGGTGTTGCGGAGGGAGAGACCAGGCCAGGCAAGGCGTAGGAGGAAGCCAGCAATGAGGACATCAGCAAAACTGCTGCCGGCAAGAGGGACCGTGACAGGCTGGGTGCACAGCCTGCTTGCCTCGAGTCCCATCTGCCACAGCCGTTATTAGCATTCCTGCTAGTGCCGCAGCAGCTGCTCAGCCACCTCGGGCTCTCACCTCTGCCCCTTCGCCCGCCTCTCCTCCTCCTCCTCCTCCTGCCTCTGAGCTGGGGCTGGCAGACAGTGAAGCTCTGACTGGTATCCAGGCGCCCTCTCGCCTTCCTCTGAATGCTCAGGATGCGGCCACCCTTCGGCAATGGGAGCTGAGAGGGTGAGAAGGAGGGATCCAAGGCAGAGGTCTTTGGATAAAGGCGACTTAATGGAATAAAAACAAAAAGAGCGAGGGGAATAAACAAGTGGAGAGAGAAGCCGGCGTGGCACGCTTGGCTCTGAGCTTCAAAGGTCGCAGTCTGTAGCCGTGGCCTGCAATTCTGCATGGGATGTGCGTTCGGTTCTTAATTATCGCCAGATGAAAAGGGAGATGGACCTGGCGGCTGGGGAAAAGGCTCAGGCACATTTCAATTTCAAAGGCAGGTTGCTTGCAAATGAAACAGGAGAAGGAAAAAAAACACAGAGCAAAGAGAGGGCACTCAGCAGGACCATCCAAACCCCCTTCCTCCCTGCCCTGCCGCTCTCCCCACGAGGCAGCCTGAGGGATCAGCATCATGGACAGGTGATCTGCTGATTGGAAAAGGGCAAACATAGTGCCCATCTTTAAGAAAGGGAAGAAGGAGGATGCAGGGAACTACAGACCAGTCCACCTCACTTCAATCCCTGGAAAAAATCATGGAGCAGGTCCTCAAGAAATCCATTTCTAAGCAGTTGGAGGAAAAGAAGGTGATTAGGAACAGTCAGCATGGGTTCACCAGGGGTAAGTCATGTCTGACCAAATTGATTACCTTCTCTGATGAGGTGACTGGCTTTGTGGATGCAGGGAGACTGATGGATGTGGTATACCTTGATTTGAGCAAGGGTTTTGATATGGTCTCCCACAACATTCCTGCAAGCCAGCTAAGGAAGTATGAACTGGATGAATGGACTGTAAGGTGGATAGAAAACCGACCGAAGCATTGGGCTCAAGGAGTAGTAATCAATGGCTCGATATCTAGCTGGCAGCCAGTATCAAGTGGAGTGCCCCAGGGGTCAGTCCTGGGGCCAGTTTTGTTTCAATGTCTTCATCAATGGCCTGGAAGATGGCACCAAGCGCACCCTCAGCAAGTCTGCAGAGGACACCAAGCTGAGGGGAGTAGTAGGTACGCTGGAGGGTAGATCTAGGATTCAGTGACCTAGACATATTGGAGGATTGGGCCAAAAGCTTCAACAAGGTTCAGGAGGTTCAATAAGGACACGTGCAAAGTCCTGCACTTAGGACAGAGCAATCCCATGCACCGGTGCAGGCTGGGGGCTGACTGGCTGGGCAGCAGCTCTGCAGAAAAGGACCTGGGGGTGACAGTGGGCAATAAGCTGAATATAAGCCAGCTGTGTGCCCTTGTTGCCAAGAAGGCTAATGGCATCCTGGGCTGCACTGGGAGGTGTGTTGCCAGTAGGTCAAGGGCAGTGATTCTTCCCCTCTATTCAGCACTGGTGAGGCCACATCTGGAGACCGGTGTCCAGTCTTGGGCCCCCCACGACAGAAAGGATGTGGACAAATTGTACAGAGTCCAGCAGAGGACAACAAAAAAGGTGAGGGGGCTGAGGGATATGACTAGGAGGAAAGACTGAGGGAAATGGGCTTATTTAGTCTAGAGAAGAGAAGACTAAGGGAGGATGTAATAGCAGCCTTCAACTCCCTGAAGAGGGGTTCGAAAGAGGCTGGAGCTGGACTGTTCTCCGTGGGGGCAGATGACAGGACAAGGAGCCATGGGCTCAAGTTGTAGCAAAGGAAGTTTAGGTTAGAGATTAGGAAGAATTTTCTCACTAGGAAGGTCATAAAACACTGGGACAGGTCAGCCAGAGGGGTGGTGGACTCTCCATTCTTGGAGGTTGTGAAGACTCAGCGAGACAAAGCCTTGGCTGGGATGATCTAGCTGGGCTGGTCCTGCTTGGAGCAGGGGGTTGGACTAGATGCGACCTCCTGAGCTCCCTTCAGCCCTCATTGCCTGCGACTCTAGGAGTCCTTCACGGTTCGTGTGAACAGACTCCCAGCGGGGCTGGTGCAGCTACCTGCCCTGGAGATCTTCAGAAGGAAACTGGACACACACCTCGCTGGGATGGTTTGACCCCAGCTGGCCCCGACGATCTCATGAGGTCCCCTCCAGCCCCGACCTTCTGTGAGTCTGCAGTGGGTGTAAGGTTTTGAAACTGGCTTAAGGGTCTTGAAGAACGGTGAGCTTGATGATGTGTGTGTGTATATATATTTTTCCGAAAAAAAACCGAAAAACCATGGCTGGCTGCAGGCACATTCATGGTCTTGAGATGTCAAACTGATCCGCTTCTGGACGTGCTTGTGGAAATAGCCGGTGGCCGCCACAGGAGGTGGCGGAGGAGACAGGGTCCATTTCCAGGCTGAGCAAATTCCTGGCACCCCGCAGCGCAGCCTGCAAACCCGCCTGTCTCTCTTGAGTCTGGCCCAGCAGGGGTAGAACTGCAGGGGGGCAGAAGTATCCTGGCCAGGGTGTGATGGGCCGGGTTTGAGTCCCCTTCGTGGAGTGGCTTCTGCTTCCACTTGCCCTCCGTGGTCTCTGGGCGATCTGTGCCGAGCGGTGAGGCAGCAGGACCAGCCGGCACAAGCCAATCTGACGTCCCAGAGCCAAGAATCTCCCCCTCTCCTGGACCGCGGCCGAAGCGCCACAGCTTGAGACCTCGCTCTCTCTCTCTTGCAGACCCGCACATGACCCAGACACACGTGTCCCCAGAGCCGCCCTCACCCCGACACAAGCAACGGACACGGCATGGACACGGATCTCCCCAGACCCACGCAGACGCCATCCTCTCTGAACAACACTGCCCATTCAATGCAGGGGGATCGGCCCAGCTCCCGCCTTCCCCTCCTGGGCATGGTGGGCCCAGAGCAAGCATCTCTGGGGGTCGGACTCGATGATCTGTTGAGGTCCCTTCCATCCCTAGCGTCTTTGAACATCTCAGCCCAGCCTGGCCACGCAAAGCCTGCACTGAGTTCTCATCACATATTTCCCAAGCCCCGTTTGATCTTGCAGCCGGCAGAAGGGAAGGGAGGGCTGCTTTTTGTTATTCCCATACTCTCTGCTTTGTAATCCCCTCTTTGTACAGAGCTCTCCGCAGCCAGCCCCCTCTGGGACTGCAGATCAAATGGAGGGCTGGTAAAAGGGCAGGTGAGGCTGTCGGGCAAGGGGAGCCACGTGGGCTCTGCAGGCAAAGACGGCCCAGAGCACCTGCCTCAGATGCTGCAAGGATGGAGGAGGATGAGGGGAGGGATGAAGCCCCGGCTGCGGTGCCTCCCGGGGCTGGGATGAGACCCCCGGGGAGGGGACAAGGGGATCTTCTGCTGAGGGGTGGATAAAAGGGATGAGCAAGGGCTTCAGGGAGGCCTGAATGGAGCAACTCCAGAACCACAGGCTATAGCTGATGTGTACAGGATGCAGGATGTCCCATCCTTTTTCCAGGACAACCCTGTTGCTGGCGGAGCCAGCATGGAGTTTTTCTAAGGGCCCTTTTGCAGCAGCCAGATTGAGAGCAGGATCTGGGCAAGGAGAGCCTCAGTCATGCCGCGGTCTTCCCTCTCCTCCCAGGCCGAAGCGGAGAGGTCTGGGCCACGCACAGCTGCAGCCCAAGGCAAAAGAACCATTTAGTTCTGCGAGACGGGTCACGGCGGGTCAGCTCAGCCAGCGTGAAAGGAGACAGATGAGCTGCTTCAGGAGTTAGCAGGCAAGGAGTGGGGGAGGCTGGGCTCCCTGCTGCTGCCACCCCCCTGTGCCAGGGAGGAGAGGGGCTGGGGCGAGGGCTGAGCATAGGCCACGGACTTGAGGAGTCGTGCGCTGTAATCCCAGAGCCGGTACTGACTCAGGTCTTGCAACGCAGGCGGGGGCGTGTGAGTCTCAAAGGCTTGGCTTGCTGTATTCTTGCAAGCGGGAATGTTCCCCACCAGAGCAAGCTGCAGTTGCCCCTATGGATGCCAATGCAGCCACCCCAGCTGCATTGTGCATTGTGTTACCTGCGCTGGGTGCTCAGCTGCACCTGCGGCTTCTGCATGTTGTGGCCTCTGTTGCAGCCCCCTCCTCTACCATTCGGGGTCTGGGCCCCGTCTGCCCCAGCAGGCTACATATACAATGCCTTTCCAAGGGCCTTGTGGAGAGGAAGGAGTTAACTCTTCCTGTGAACTAGGCAATAATTATTAATGCCCATTCTGCATATGGGGAAACTGAGGCCAAGAGAGCAGAACTGGCCTGCGCAGGGCCACACAGGGAGCCTGGGGTAAAGCAGGAGGTCTAAGCTGAGCTCTAAGCCTCCAGCCCATCTTTTCACAGGGCCTTTTTGATAGAATGAATAACCCCACAGTCCATAATGCAGTCAAGAAAGACTCCAGGCCTCCTACCAGGGAGAGGTACGAGGAGCGTGGGATTTCAGTGATTGACTCCAGGGCCTAAATGATGCTAAATGAAGGTGTCCCAGTCACAAACAGCCCCATAATATGGAAATCACTGGTCTAAGTCATTGAGACTGGTATCCCTGACAGCCTAGGGATACCAGGAGATCATCGCAGTGGATTCACCAGCCCAGAAAAGAGCAAAATCCACCCCCTCCCACTTTAGTCCATTCAGCCAACTCCATCTCCTGATCTGCCAGCCTCTGCTCCCCCAGAGAGACATCCCTGTGCTCGCCCTTGCTCCTTGCTAGCGAGAGAAGGGCCTATCTTCAAATTGCCTGTACAGCACCTAGCACCAAGAAGCCTGATCCCTGGCTGCGACCTCTGTGTGTTACTGCCATGCAGACCATTATCAAGATGGCCAGGCTCCTGGGAAGGGGGCTGGGACCCTCAGGTACAGCCCTGCCTCTGCCACTGATTCCCTGAGGAACCATGGGCAAGACCCTTGATCTCACCATGCCTGTTTCTCCACCGGCAGAGAAGGGATTACTGTGTATGGAGGTTGGGCTGGGCTGTATTATAACGACATGGAAGACCATCTATCTGCCAAGCTTAGAAAAGAGTGAACGGGAGACCCAGCCACAACCGCAGATGCCCATGGGTGGGTACACACAACGACCACCCCACGCTGCTCTGTGGACCACCAGTGGGGACACAATGGACGAGGCAGAGGGGGCAAAACCACCTTGCCCTGCCTGCGCTGGCCTTGCAAAGTCCTGCTGCTGCCTCTGCCCTGGCCCAGATCAGCGATTCCTCCCTTCTGGGATTATTAATATCCCCGCTGGAGAGGTGGCAGTGCTCAGCCCCAGCTCTGTCTGCAGCTCCGCTCTTCCTGTCACTCAGCAAAGCCGGGCTCAAAGCAGAAAGGGAAAAAATAGCCCGTTCCTCCCTCCACCTCCTCTCCACCCCCAGCTGTCTGTCTGTCTATTTAAAACTTCCAGCCATGCACAGGGCTCGCACACCCCGTGCGTAACCCAGAGTGCAAATGGTGGCGCACAGAGGGGCTGGCCTGTCCGCTCCGGCTGGGACCCGTCTCTATGCCCTGTCAATGGTGACAGGTGGTGCCAGGCCACGGGAAATCACCCCGACCCCCCTGGGGAAACCTGACCCCCGCTGCAGCCCCTGGCAATGGCAGCGGTCTGGTTCTGCTACAGAAGAGGCAGCAATTCGCTGCCGCGGGACAGCAGGGAGCAAGGCGGTATTAAGGCATGAGGTCCGCACGTGACCCCAGCTGCTGGCTGTCTTCCAGCCACCCCTCCCCATCCCAACCCCTGACACCCACCATCCCCACAGCTCCTTGCACTCACCTCCCAGACCCGGGCGGCAACATCCAGCCTGGTTGGAGCCAACGGGAGGTTTGCCGCGGGCTCCCAGAGGCCTGGGATTTCACCCCGGGGCTCTGGGCAGCTTGGCTTTCCCATCACTAGGGCACAGACGGTGCAAGGCCCTCCCCGCAGACCAACAGCGGAGCAGGGATCATGACCCAGGAGTCCAGGCTCACCGCTCTCTGCTCCATCCATGGCCCCCAGTCCCTTTATCCCACCTCAGTGCAGCCGCCCCCACTCCCAGCACACTCATTCACTCTCTCTCTGCCACTATCCCCCCCTCCATCTCGTCCATATTCATCCCTGCATCTCAACCTGCAGGTTTTCTCCTCGCTTCTGCTCCTGCCCATCTCAATGAACTTTCCCATTGCTGCTTCAGGACCTGCCTGCGCCTTATTGCTCATTCTGAACCGCGTCCGGCTCGCACCGACAGCCCAGCCCGCGCCACTTGGCAGCACCCAGGGAAGATGCTGCTCTCCCTCTGAGTGCCTCCAGCCCTAGCCCCGCTTGCCTGCCTTGCTGCCAGGCGCGCGGAGGGCGCTCCCACTCCAGACAGCAGCAAGGCAAGGCAAGGCAAGGCCGAGTGTTCCCGGTGCTGCACTAATTAAGCGCTCAGGACAGGCGCCGCAGCCCTGGCAGAGGAGCTGAAACCCATTAAAAAGGCAGATCCAGGCACTCTCGCATGTCACAACAAGTGCCCGAGCAGAGCAGCTTTCCACCTGCAAAAAAAAAAAAAAAAAGAAGATAGACCCCGGCGAGCAGCATCAATGCGTAGAGGTGCATTGATGCTGATCCCTTTAGGGCATGGTGCCAGGGTGGGGGGAGGTGGTCCCCTGCTTAGCTCCCTCCCTCTCTGACCTTGATCCATCCTGCTGCTCACGGGCCCTTTCCCCACCGCACAGACCCCCCCTCACCAATGCTGTGGGGCAGCATCTTCATCCCCTGGAGTCACTGGTGCTCAGCCTGCCCTTGGGTCTAGCAGGGTGGGGAGGGAAGATCGCAGGGCTCCTCCTGCTGTGTACCTACTGCTCTTCCTCTTCGCCTCCCTGCTCCACTTCCTCCCAGCCACCCCAGGGGTGAACAGTCCCGCTGAGGTGGGTCCCAAATGCATCTCTTCCATCCCAGCACGTCTTCCTCCTGGCCATAAATGTATGGGCTGCAGGAATTGAGGTTAGTCCCCGGCCTTCGTTATGCTGACGAGACTGGTCCCAGGCCACCCAAGGCTTCCTGCATGAGTAATTTCCTCCTGTCCCATATCCAGGGCTTGCTTATATATATATTGCACAGAGAGAGACAGAGAGATCTCCCAGTACAGCCAGGGATCAGGGTGTGTGGCTAGCTCAGGAGGGGAGGGGTGAGCAGCACCTGGGGAGGCACCCCACCTTGGCACCCCCTTGGCTCCCATTAAGCCCCTGGTGCCAGGCCAGGATGCTCGCTCTGCACAGTCAGGGCTGGGGCAAAGCCTGGCCATGGGAGGAGAGGAGGGGTTCAGCCGCTGCCCCGAGCTGCAGGAGCAGATGGACACAACCTCTTTCCTTTCCTGTCTGATGTCTTGCACTGCCGCAGCTCCCTGTTTGGCCCCTGCACCCACCCTGACCACTCCACTTTAGCTCCAAGGACACGCTGAACCCCAGGATGCACTTGAGCTCCTGGAAAAGCCCTCCATGGCTTAGGCCCCATGTGCTGGCAAACGGGACAACTGCTTTGCTGAGCGTCCAGCTCAGGGAGATGGAGCGGCTTAAGCCCAGCTTTACTTGCAGCTTCTTTGGTACGACCATGCCCCCACTCTTCTCATTACTAGGCAGTGCCCCTGCCTGGCACCATGGGCACAGTCTGCTGCAGACTGGCTGCACGCACATGGAAATGAAAGGCAGGGAGAAAGATGGCACCCTCTCTGCTCTTCTAGGAATCCCAGAGACCAGCTCCTGGCTTCCACGGCTGGTAAACTGAGGCACAGAGCAACAGCCAAGGTGCTCCATGCCCCCCCAAAGACTCCTCTCGCCAAGCTGAATGGGGCTGCCCTTGGAAACAGAGTTTGCTCATAAACCCAGAGCATGTACGGGAACTACTGAACGCCAGGCCTGCACACCCCGGCTCTCGCGTGAGCATGCAGTGGGGGTGAGACATGGACCCACATGCCCAGAGTCCCCGTGCTCTGCCTGGACCATGGACTGAGGCCTCGGAGTGTGAGAGAGAGAGGTGAAGGGAGCGTGACTGCAGGATGGGCAGGGGCGGGGGGGGAGGCAATGGCCGCAAGCATGTTCTCCCTCCTTTGATTTTTAGAAGCAGCCGTTTGCTTTTATGGACTCCAGCCCCTTGGAGAATCCGAGTGCATTAGAGAGAAGACTGAGCTGCACGTACTAAAAACCCTGAGGGCCCCTTTGGGGAACAGCATGATGCACTTCCACCATCAAATAACCCTCTCGTCTGCCCGGCTGCATCATCCCGCCCCAGCCCAGCTCCCACAGCGAGCTGCCCGCTGCAGGCTGGGAGCTGGGAAAGGAGCCAAGAGGCATGGGGAAAAGCTGCCAGGAGCCGGGGCTGGGACTGGAGTCATGCTCTGGGATGGGCCCACGAGGCAGCGGACTGGAGGGTCCGATAAAGAGCGACTGACTCTGCATCAGACAGCACTGCCCTCTCCACCCCTCAAGGTCCTTGGCAGGTGCTACACTGGGGTCAGCCCAGATGCTTGCACTGATGCACAGGGGTGCTGGCTGGGAGACAGGCAGGGCACTGGGTGAAAGCTGCCTGCAGACTCATGCTGCTGCCATCTGGCACAGCTCCGTGGAGGAGCTCACACCCGGACTCCCAGAGGTCACTGCTGCAAGAAAGCCTGCGCTCCCAGCGTCCCAGCCGACGCAGAGCGCGCACGGCACATGATGCTTCTTTGGCAAGCGCCAGGCCTGGGGAACCTGGGTGGTACGGCATGCTGCAGCCTGATGCTGACCCAGCAGCCGTACGGCAGAAGCAGGACAAAGGTAGGGCCAGAACCTCAGCTGGGGTCAAGGGACAGAGCTCCAGCTACTCCCTCCCAGCCCCTATCTGCTTACACACACACGAAGGGGCAAACCTCGCCCCTGCAGTGCAGGAAAACTCCCCTACGGGCTGCAGCATCAGGTCCACAGAGAGCCTGGGTCCCAGGTGACGCAAACCACATTCCCGTGAGCTTACACCAGGCTCAGGATCGGGCCCCTTCCAGCCACATCATTCACAGAGAGCCCTGCAGACATCACCCCGGGCAGCACAGGGGTGCGACCCCCCCACTCCTCTCACTCCAGCTCCACGTAGGGCCGTCCACTTCCCGGCCAGCCAGTCGTGACAGGGTGGTGCAATGCTGGCTTGGACTAATTAAAGCCAGCACGTCTCCTATTCAACGGAGACCCTCGTTCCCAGGCTTCCCATATGCAGCTGGGTGCTTTACGGCCTCCCGGTGACGGCCTCCCGCCCCGACTCCCACCGGTGGGGGTTGGTGAAGCGAGGAATTGTGCCCTATCGTGCATTATGAACGGGGCACCTCATCACGGCCCTCTCAATCAGCACGCGGAGTAACACGTAGCGGCTCGATCTGCATCCGCAGGCGGAGGCACTCCGGGGATGCGGCGCCAGCAGGTGAAATTCCACCAGCTTAATAACCACCTTCCCCAGGGACGGTGCAGACGGGGCGTAGGGCTCTGATTATTAGGCGGGCCGCTCCTCCTCGTATTTCGTTCCGATTCAGCTTACGGAGCTGCGAGGAAGCCTCCCGCTCCAGACGTCTCGCCCGCTGGTCCCCTTCGACCTGTGCTCAGGCCAGGTTCCCCAACTTGGAGACAGGCGTGAGGAAGTCAGGTCAGAAAGCAGAGATGGGAGCAGCGTGGCAAGGACCAGGGCCCTGACTGCCCAGGTCCCAGGCCGGGGCTGGCGCAGCGGGGAAAGAGCTGCCAGAAGTCAGCTTCAAACCACCAAGTCCAAACTCCCCGCTTAGGGCACGGCTCCTCAAGCAAGTTCCCAGGGGATCAACCGGGGTGCAAACTTCCAGCACTCGCCTCCCTGTCCCCGAGAGCTGAGCAGCCAGCTCGGTGAAAGGTCGTGGGAGTAGCTGGCTTCTCGAGTCATGCCCTCCAGAGCCAGGGGCCTGAACTGGGACCCTCTGTGCCCATGCCGCTGATCTCAACAGCAGCCTGGGCTGGAAATGAAGGAACCAGCTCACCCATCCATGCGGGGCACTGACACAGGGTGCAGACAGGTGGCATTTTTGAAGCAAGCCGCACAGACACGTGCTCCAGAGCTGGCCCAAGGGCTCCAAAACAGCCCTTGCTAGAATGAGATACTACTTAAAAAGCACTTTGCTTCTTGTAGCATCTGCATCCTGTACAGAGCACAACAGGGGACCCCTGGGTCTTCCAGTATCCCACAGTGCGCCCGAGGCGGACTCTCATAGAGAAACAGGGCCAAAAGGGCCCGGGAGAGTCCTTGAGGCAGAGCCATCCCTATCCAAACCACCTTATCCAAATCCACCATCTAACAACCTCTTCACTAAGCTCCATGATCAACCCTGATGCAGCACAAGACGCAATGCTTGAACCTGCCGCAGCGAAGCAGGGGCACCACGGCGGCCATCGTCCCGCTCCCACAAAAGGTGTTCAAATGCACCCTAGAGCACCGGGGGCTGCTCTCCTGTCGCTCTGTGCCTGTGCTTTCCGAGTGCCCCCTTGACAACGCTGGGAGACCGGAGGTGTTCCCAATGCCGGAGCCGAGAGACCTCTATGCCTCCTCCACTCCCTTCCCCCCAATGCCCCAGGAACCAGGAGACACCCTGCCCAAAGGTGATCCCTTCAAACACTTGCATGGGACTAATTTAGTACCCGAGATGCCCCACACCCACCCAGGGACTCCAGCTGCCCCAAAGCCCAGGGAGAAGAAGATCCAGGCTCTCCGATCCCAGCTAACATAGCCTCTGCTCCCACAGCATCTGAGCTCCTCATCCTCTTGGGGCGTTTGACTTCACCACCTCATCAGGAGGCAGCTCGGTGCACCTAGCCCCATTTCACACATGGGAAACCGAGGCACGAAGATGGCGTGACATGCCCAAGATGACGGTGGCAGAGCAGGTACCTGGCCCCTGGGGTCTCTGTCCCTGCACTGGCTCTCCTCAGCAACAGCCACCTGTGTCTCCAGACCTCACAAGCAAGTCCCAGAGCCTGCAGCTGCCTTGCACCCACGCAGCGCTTCACAGGTAAACCATCCTCCATGAGCCTGTGAAGGGACGGGAGCCCCCCTCTAGCCAGGCTTTTGCCAGGCTCCCGGCCAACAGGCATCGTTCTCCTCCCCGGAGCAGCGTTCGTACCCAGATCCCAGTGCCAGATCATGTCTCTTGGCTGGCATTAGTAACCTGAAATGGCCTTGCAGGTGAAGGGAGGTGCGGGGGATAATTAGACCCATTCGTTTCACTTCCCAGCTCCTCCTGCTGGGCCCCGGAGATGCAGGGGCTGCCTGGCTTTCTGCAGGCTCGCTTCTGCACCACAGCAGGGCTGGGGAAGAGAGACAAGGGGCTGGTGGAAGGCCCATGGAGCCTTTCAAACCATGCTCAGGAGGCTGGTCCTGCAGTCAGGTCCCCCAAGCCTGCCTCCGCCTGGGCTCCTCACCCAGTCCTCCTTTGCTGCTACCAGCAATAGAGCTGCTCACAGCAGCATCTGCAAGGGCCAGGTGTTACCCCGGCATCATGGCACGCCACCACATGCCGCCTACCTGCTTTCCGACAGCCCGGGTTCTCCTTCGCTTCCTGCCCTGTACCGCAGGGTGTTCTGACAGCTGGCTTGTTCCTCCCCAGAGGCAGCTGCATCTCAGTGTGGGGGCATGCGTACACTGTGCCTCTACATGCTGCAGCTGCTTGATAGATAGAGATGGAGGAAGACAGGATAGACAGACAAATGGCCAAAGAATTACTGAACCAACACACCCGAGATCCTGTAAGACGAAAGACCCTATCATCATAACTGTATTTCCGAAGCACCCAGTGCTGTACTGCAGTCCACAATTGCCATAAAATGCTACGACACAAGCAAAATACCAAGGCAATTAAAGCTGTCTGCAGAACCAGAAGCCAGGTGGAAGTTGATGGCTCCATGCACAGAAGGGGAGAGGGATGCATCCGTCTGAGAAACCCAGCACAAGGCATGGCACAAAGCACCTGGGGAGAGGGCAGGTTTGCAGGCATCCCCTGGGGAGGGAGCTACAATGAATGCCAGGGGGAGCAACAGACCCAGGCCTGCCTCCCCCAGCGAGACGGCTGACTCCTGCATCATACATGGAGCTAGCAGGCCAGGTTCTTCCAAGAAACCTGGGTGGTTAAGGCATCCCACACACTCTTGGGGTCCAACTCCTTCGGGCCCTCTGGGAGATCCCAGCTGTACCTTTCCCGGCTCACTTGCACAGCTGCCAGCAGCCTCCCTGGATTTTGCTGCGTGCAGAGCCGGGCAGGCTGGAACAGAGCATGCCAGGAGACGTGCACACTGCGCTCTCCCCGGGAGAAAGCTGTCCTAGCTCACCTGGATTGCTCCCTTCGTCTTAGGCCAACGCCACTCAGCCTGGGAGGGTCTGCACTACTCATGCATGAAGGAGAACACAGACACACCTCAGCAAAGCAAGTCAGGAGATCCCAAATACTGCCAGCAGCTGGAGCCAAGTCCTCCTTCCCCCTTCCAAGGTGCTCTGGTGATTTATAGCCCCATATAAAGCATCAGGCTGGCCACAGAGCAACCCGGTGCTTGATGGAGAGCCCAGGGCAGGTGTGAGAACAACTCCATGCCCATGATCAAGGATGTGACCCACCCTTCAGACACCTCAGGCTTACTACCAAGGGTCCCAAGTTCATTTCCCAAGTCCCAAGTTTATTTCCCAATGGACTATAGCAGCTTAAAATGAAGGGAGCGATCCAGCTGAGCTGGGAAGGCCTCCTTCCCGGGGAGGGGAGCTCGTGCGGGCTCAAACGCCAAGCAAGAGCTGATGCACTGTCCCCCCACGACACAGCATCCACGTCACACCCATCCCAGGGCTACCAGTGTGGGGAACAAGAAGGATCAGCAGCAGCATAAAGCAGTAGGAGGAAGCAGAGAGATGCACCAGTATGGGAGAGTGAGAGAAGGGAACAGGTAAGCTGTCCCTGCCTCTTTTCCGCTTCCCTTTCCCCATGCCAGAGCCCTGTTCTCACACTGTACCCTAAGGCCACATTTCCAAGGGAGCTGTGTTCTCGGTGAGCCCCCATCAGAAGCAGCCAGGTCCCCAGACAGGCTCAGGATTCGGTGCACGCAAGCTGCTAAATTAGGCCTGAATGATGTTTACTCCACCGCCAAAATGCAGCCACTTCTGGGGTGAAACACAGCAACCGCTTCAAACCCCCAGGGTGGAAATCCAGCCAGTGAGTGTAAAGGCCAGCTCAGTTCCAGCATCCCTCCAAGGGGTAAGGTCCGTTCCAAGAGGGGAGATGCCAGGCAGGAGCCTGTGCCAGGAGACCTACCTTCCAGCAATGTCAATGCAAACACACAGCCTTGATCGCTGCTCGTTTTCAAAGGCTGTTTTTCTTCAGCGGAGCTATAAACCCCCAGAAAATGAGCCCCTAGGAAGTGCTGACACATACACACCAATGAAACAATTGCAGTTGAATGGGGCCAGGGTAATATACGGAGTATAAATATTTATACCTCCATGGGGTTACTTTCCAGCCCGAAAAAAAAATAGTGTTGTTTTTCCACTGGTGAAATAAAACGTTTTCACTCTTCACATACATTTTATTCTCCTAAAACAAAGGTGGGGAAAATGTGTCTGGGGAGCAGGGAGAAACCGCTGTGCTATTAGTCAGGAGGGCTGCCTGTTAGGTGATTTTGAACCGGTAGAAAAGCACACGGCTGGACAGACAGCTCATCTCTCTTCCCCAGCCCCTGCCGTGGCCTGCAGACAGCCAGCGCAACCTGAATTCAGTGCAAAACAAATGCCGCTAAATAAAGGGCCTTGCCAGCTTCTTGGGCTAGTCCTCCTCTGACACGTAGCGGCCGAGAGGGGATCAGGACTTTGCGGAGGGCTGTGTTTCAGGAAACCCTGGGCACCGTGCCCCCAGTCTGTGCTATCCACTCTACAAGCTTTAAAGAGGAATGGTAATGCAGACCACAACTGTGGCAGATCCATGGCATTGATCCTCTGCCCCTACACAACCATTGAGCCATCCACCCATCCATCCCCACATGCCCCCATCTACTCATCCATCGCCCTACACCTCCTCTCTCTACTCACCCATCACTAGGCCTTGTGAATGTATCCCGGTAGCAAGTGCAGTGCACCAAGATTAACAGCGACTTTTTACTGTTCTTATGCCCATCTCAGCCACTGACTCACTGCGTGACCTTGGCCAAGTCGCCTGGCTTCAGGGCGGTGGGTCTAAGCTCCCTAGACCTCGGCTGCCCTGTCTAGGTGAAGTGCTTTGGGCTCTACAATTAAAAAGCCTCCTGCCAGTGCCAAGTTGGCACTGGCCCACATCCTCCTAATGAGTTTGGCCTGTACTGGGATTGCCAGTCTAAACAGAGGAGATGGTGATGGGAGCTGGTGGGTGCTCACATGGCTGGGAGGGCATCATGCTGATGGGGCCCTGGGGACTGGTGCACTTTGACAAACCTCTGACCAGATCCAGCCTGGCCAAGGTGCTGCCCAAACACCCGCTGCTAATGCTCCTGGACAGCAGGGGCAGCCCTCAGAGCCAGGCAGGAGTCCGCTCCCCAGGGCCGCACCATTAAAAGTGATGCTTCCTGGGACAGAGCCACTTGGCTGCTGGGAGCTGGACACAGACCCCCAGATCCATAGCACCCAGCCAACACTTAACAACTAACGAGACCACCAAAGAGACCTCGGATGCAAAAACTTTACCCAGTGACCACGCTGGGGGCACACCCGAGTCCTAGTGAAGGCAGAAGGAGTCTTTCCATGGGCTTTAACAGACATGTCAAGTCAAGTCAAGTCAGTCCCGAGGCTGCTGCGACCCTTGGAGCACTTCTGATGTCGGAACAACCCTCCTAGGATCCACCATTTGCATTCAGTTTGGCTGTCTAAGGACTCAGACAGTACGATTACACCTGTTTCAGTTGCATCCATTTGCACACAAGTGTGAGCGAGCCCTGGATCAAGAGCAGACAGACGCTGCTACCTCGGGATAGCTGCCTGCAGCAGTTGCTATGGCAGCACATCATCACTAAGTGGTACAGAAGCAGGTAATAGTCCATTTGCCTTGAGCAAATGTTACCCCAAGATAAACTGCAGGCAGACAAAACCAATGCAAGTATAAATTTGCACTGGGGGGGTATTCCTTTCTCTTTCAAAGGCAATATGACACTGGGCAAAGTACCCTTGGTATACGGGTTTATGCCAACATCTGTCTACTCCTCTACTCATGTAAGAGTGCCAGACCCTCAGCGGGAGAAAGCACCCTAACTAGTTACCTATCACTTAAGCAGCTACCAGGTAGACACTCCTTTTATTTTAATGTTGCCTACCAGTCAGAGTTATATATGTCCCTGGGCATTCCAGATAAGTGGAGCATATATAACCACGCACCCTTTAGCACATTACTTATAGGGGATGTGCTGTGATAATAGGGAGGACAGGAGATTTATTTCTTGAAGATAAGGGTGGCTTCGTCAATCAAAAGATGCCACCAGGAGGGAACAAGCTCCTTCTCAGCCTTGGATATAAATCATACAACACGATGCATAATATTAACACAATATATAAGCCACAAAGTTTGGATGCAGTTAGGCCTAGCAGGGGCAGTCCACCCACTCACCCTTGTTCATAGGATCATAAAAATCACAGAAAATAAGGGCTGGAAGGGACCTCAGGAGGTCACATCTAGTCCAATCCCCCGCTCTTAGCAAGACCATTCCCTACCACAACTTTGCAGTTGCACTGGACTGAGATTCGGGGCATCCACCGGCCTGTTGCATGACCTTGAGCAATTCACTTCCCTGCCCCACGCCTCAGTTTCCCCAGCTGTAATTGGGGGATAGTGATCCCACATGACCTTCTTTATAAAGCCCTTTGAAATATAATGATGTGAAAGCCTAGAGAGGAGCGAGGTGATGGTGTTTCCATTATTATTCCCTAGGAATGAGACTGGGCATCAGGAGTTATCATTACTGTTATTACTCCTGACCTGCTTCTGAAGCGACCAGAGAAATTGTTTTAACCCTCACGCAGCAGCCCGGAGCTCCCGCCTTGCTGAAGTCAACCCAAACTTTCATTTCAACAGCTCCAAGTCCACTGTGGTCCCGTCAGACTAAACACGCTTGTACCCCCTGCATGACGGCAGCCTAGAAGAGCCCACCCCAACGCACCGCTGGGGCAAGACCCCAAGAAAAGTCGGAGACATTGTTATGAATATCACCTCCCCTTGCACTGGCTAAATTTATAAAGGCTATGCCTGCACGCTTCAGAGCATAAGCAGTCTCTCGGGAGCAATAAAGCTGGGTAAAATATTCTGGTCATATATTTTATTTGCCAAAATAAAACAGATTTGGGTCAGTCGCTACCTGTGAATCCAGACCAATTTCAGCTAGCTGTCTGGGCTGAAAACAAGCTAAAAGAAAACACAGAAAAATCAAATGGTTTCATGTCTTCATTTGGGGTTTTTTTCAATTGGGGGGGTGCTTTTTTTCAACACACATTTCAAAAGGAGGCTTTGCTGTGACTTCATTCTCATTTTTTAAAAGTTACGAATGTAACTCATGCCTCCGAAAGCCCAATGAATGAGCTAGGCCCACGGGCCTTTTTAACCAAATAGGCCAAAAGCCCAGTGAAAAGGTGTGGTTTAGGGCAAACGAAATGGTCTGCTCAACTTGATGCCGCTTTGTGCACCGCTGAGAAAGCCCCCAGAAAACCACTTTCAGGAAGACCCTACCTACACGTTCTCCCTGATTTTTCAGTCCTGCCAGTGAAGACAAACCCTTAGCACGGATGACAGAGGATGGTATCGTCGCGGTGGATAAGGTCCTGCATGGAAGCCAGAGGAGGATCCAGGATGTGACAAAGGGGCGTGCGGGAGCAGCCACCCATACGGCATCCCCGCTCACAGCCTCCTTCCTCCCCCCACACCCACCAGCGGGGCAGACTGCACTGCCAGAGCCTCGGGGGACGTTTTTAAGTGCCCAAAGCATGTAAGAATTACCTATCCTTCTCCTCTCCTCTCCTCCCCGACTTCCCCATCTGCTGCTACAGCTTTTCCTGCTGTCCCGGGGCCAAGGGAGGTGTCAGAGCCTCAAGTAGCAGCTATGGGCAGGGGTGTTCCCCCTCCCCAGGCCTGCTCCCGGGGGACTGGGCAGGGCAGGGAACCCACCACCCCACCCATCATTGCAGTTGCCACCATCACTCTTAACCCCCCTGAGCCATGCGGTCTGAAAGCAGGGTGCAGCTGCCCCATTGCACCCCCTCTGCACCCGCCCTTGTTGGACGCATCTGGGAAAAGGTCCATTTCAGAGACAGGGTGCCAGCCAAACAGCCCACTGCTCTGATCTTGGTTGCAATCCCTCCCTAGTCCTCCCGCTAGCGGGATCTGCGCTGGCACTGAGTGCCGCTTCACCTGAGATGCAGCCACTTCTGGGGTCCAGCTGTTTGGCAGCACATGCAACAATACAACAGAGCAAAAAAGCCAAAGGGCAGTTTTTGAAGGGTTTTCTCTGGCTGGTCCTAAAAACGTGCAAGACCTGACTCCGCCATGCTGAAGCCCGTGTGCATTGTGGCAGCAGAACAGAGACTGACGGGGGGTGCGCATCTCCTGGGCAGCGCGGTTCTCCCCTCGAACAGAGTAAGCTGACTGCGGTAAGGCTGGGCCGGGGTATGGCCAAAGTACCCTGCACTTCCCATCACCTATAGAGGAGCCCAAAAAGAAGAAGGGAAGTTAAAAAAAAAAAAAAGGCTGGTGGATGCTCTAATCTCTGCATGCAGCAGGACAGAAGGGACAATAAAAAGGCGCCTTCCAGCTACCTCTGCCATCTCCAAAAGCAGCCCTCAATCAGGCCCAGGTGTCTGTAGATTTGTCCTTACTTCTATCCCCTTCGGGGGAGTGTAACGCTCAGTCATAAACATAAATAAACAGAGATAATGCTGCTTACCGCCACTTTGGGATCAAGGGATGAAAAGCACTAGATAAGTATCCATCTGTACATTCGTATCTCTCCGGAGAGAGAGGAAGAGAGCGCGAGAGCTAAGGGAGTGGAATGCATAATCTATTTGTGCGAGTCGGAGATGACAGCCTAAGTCACGATCAGCGGAGCGTGCCGCGGCCCTGCTAACGAGTCCTGCGTCACCCTCCCTAATGAACAAAAATAAATAGTGGCTCCCAGCCCCCCTCGTGGGGCGTGCTATTTTGAAAGCCGTTGTCATCTCCCGCGTCTCCACCACATGCATCATTCAGGTGTCACGGTTCGGCAGAGGCAAGGAGGATGGGTTTGGATTTCACGGGCCTCTCTGAAGAGTAACTAAGAAAAAGCAAGCCGGGTGACAAGCGGAGGGAGGAGGAGCAGAGGCGGATGGAAGTTACAGCTCAGCAAGGGACCGAGGAGATGGGGCATTTAATTCCCTTGCCCCCATCAGCTGCTACTGGTCCCTAGAGGTCAGCCCTTAACCCCCTCCTTTCCTCCCCAATGCCTCTGTCCCTCGCGGATGCCAATTAGCAAAGCTCTTGGCAGCCAGCAATCCCTTTGACGCGTTCAAAGGCTGGAGAGGAGTTTTGTGCTGTCCTTCAAGGTGGAGGATGCTGGACCCATCCAAAGCACTAAAGAAAGCCGGTGGGAACCAGACTGAACCGCCGTGGTGTAAATCAGTGTCTGGGCGAGGGAAAGATTTCAAACCCTGAGCAAACATCCTGGCACTGCTAAAAGCACAAGATGGCTCTGATGGATTGCTTCCCATGCTGGCTCTTTGAACTCCATTTGCTTTTATTACTTTCGTTATTGTTATAATAATAATAATAATAATAATAATAACAATAATAACCACTGTGCTAGGTGCTGGACAAACACAGCACACAGAAGATGGTCTCTGCCCCTCTACAGTCTAGAAAGGGTTTGCTAATACAGGTACCCTAATATTGCTGAGTTAATGCAGCTACCTTAATATATCAGGAGTCTATTAAAACCCTCTGAATGGGGCTCCACCTTATGTCAGCACATGAATACCAGGGCTAGTCTAGCTTATACCAGGCCTGCACCCCAATAAGTTACCTTGGCAAAAAAGACATCGCCAATGACCTAACTGCTTCGCCAGGCCTCGCTGGGTCTGTTGGGGAGAGTTTTCGTCCCCCACGCTCCTCGCCAGTCAGTCAATGCCAGCAAAACTTTTAAGGAGAGATCAGGCCTGAGTAATACAAGCTCTTCTGTGATAAAAGAGAAGTGACTTGATAACATGGATTGAAGGTCAGATCCTCAGCAGGAGCAACTAAATGGTATGCAGCGGGAACAGCGTCCTTCAGGTGGGCCGATTCATTGCAGCACAACCTAAGCTTTCTTTCCTATTGATGTATTAGTTGCAAAGGTTTCCAAGTTTTCTGGTTTGGAGAAAAGGCTTCCCTCGTGGAAACTGGAAGTGACTTCTGACTGAGTCTGGTGGCAGCCTGAAACAGCAGCCTTCAGGAGACGTCCCGGAGGATTCAAACCCCGGGAGGCACGGCGCTGGCCGCAGGCGTGGGGCTATACACCAGGGCTGCACAGGGTCTGGGCCGGTGGACTCAACTGTTCAATGAATAATTGTGAGATCCTGGACAGAAGCTGCTAGATAACCGTGACTGCCCCTCGTTAAGCTCAGCCAATAGGGGTTGGTCTGTTGATGCCATGCATCCCTTTCAAATCTGACGGGCTGAGGACCCTAGGGAAGGCAGGCTGGCAAAGGTGATTAGCTAGGGCTCTGTGCTGATTGAGTAGTTGAATCAAGGCCTGTTTGTAAATCAGTTGGTGTTTTACTGATTCCCCTTGGGCTCTTACTAATGAGACAGCAATAATAAAATAAAAAATAAGAAAAAAATCAAGGGACACATTATTAATAAAGCAAAGTTGTTCTAAGCCAGGTATTCTGGAGAGGCCTGCTACTTTCACCTTTCCCGCGTACAACTGTAAAGCAGGAGCTTAAATCAATAGAGCTGAGCAAGCCAGACAGCGTTTAATTACCCAGAGCATGTTTCCCTGGATAATGGGGCAAAAAACAGAGCCAGGCAACGAGGGGCCCCATTGTGTGATCTTGGGACTGTTGCCAGGCCTCCGTTTCCCTATGTGCAATACTGGGTTAACGATATTGGCCCATCCGTGAGGTTTGCTTGGAGATCAATCGGTGCTGGAGAGGACCTGAGCATCACGGCCCATTTCCGCTGAGTATTGAGACCTAGATGGGGGCACCCAGCTCCTCCTGACAAATCTCACTTGTGGCTGCAGCCCTTCTGATTCGCCTCCCCAGCTTGAACACTAGGCCCAGGACATCATTAAACCCATGATCACACACCCAGCCTGTAACCGACTGATGACCAGCGATGTCTCCACAGGCCTGTAAGGAGGCATGAGCTAGCATAATCCATTAGCAAGTCGTTCCACCCTGGCTCCTTTAGCCCATTGCTGCAGTGACTCTACCACCACTTCTACCAGGTTGGCTTGATAAGGGCTAGGTTGCCACAGGGCACAGCATTGTGCAGCACAGACATGCCCCGAGCCCACTGGTTTTCAACCTTCTTAGACTCAAGCTGCCTTCTTATTCAGCTCAAGGCACCCCCAGAAACTGCCAGGGCTTCGCCGTCACCCGTTTCTTGCCTACAGGAAAAGTAATGGAGCAATGAGTCTGTTGCAAAGAACTCAGCCCACAATAGGGTAGGACATGTTTGACACTGGATTCCTGCTGGAAAGCTGCGGGTTCATCTTGTACACCCGCCAGCGCTAACCCTTTAAAGGATCTCCCAGCACCCCAAGGTGCTGCGGGCCCTGGTTGAGAATCGCTGCCCCAGGGCATCATCAGAAGACATAACGCCCATTGCAAAGTCAATGGAAAGACACCAGCGATCATTGGGTTGGGCCCAGCATGAAAATACTGCTCTCAGAGGGATCCGGTTGGTTAGAGAGCAAGACAGAGTGGCAGATTGTGGCCTAGGGAAAAAGGGATGTAAAACCAGATTTGGATTTACACTCCTTGGAAGACACCGAGAGGAATATATCTGAATCCTGCCTGGATCTGCATGTCTCCGGTTCTTCTGCTATCCTCATTGCAACCCTCTGCAGGTGTGAACTCAGAGACCAATGGAGTTGCACCTGTTTACACCAACCATAGATCTGGCCCGGTGTCTTTAGGCAGAGCAAGAAGTATTTTGACACAACCCCAGCCCAGAATTCAGTCTCTCGGGCACCTGCTTTCCCCTGCCATTCATCACCGCACGTTCACACTCCGGTACTTAATGATCTGCTGAAGCGCTCGGTATTTTGTGCGTCTACAAGAAAATACCAAGTGGAGTTTACAAAGATTAGGCACATTTAAATGCAAATTGTGTTATTTCTGTCTTGAAAAGTGTCATTAATACATTTTCTGCAATTTGGAGAAATCAGTGGCAATTATTTTTTTTTTCCTCCAAGTGAACCATTAGCCAACTTTCATTTGAAGGGGGGGGAAATTATCAAGGAAATCATTACAGGACTGACACATTTCCTTATAGGTCTTCAAACTGCTGAGTGACTTTCTTACACACCCAGAATAATTACCCTGAAAAGGAACTAGAAAATAGTTCTGTGAGATGGATGTACCCAAGGCCAGAGTTCATTTTCTTTTAGCCGTTTGCTAAAAAGATCTCATTTACCTGCGCGTGCGCGCACACACACACACACACACACACTCCCCTGCTCCACAAATTGGATGTGCTATCAATGGACACCGAGATAAAGACATAAATTGCATGCCAAAGTCTTCTCGGTGATGTAACCACGTGTCCTGGCTCCCTTGGTGACTGAGTTCTCTCTCGGCCTGTTTCTTGCCTATTCCCAGTGGCCTGGGCCTTGTCTGGCCAGTTCAGATCTAACTCCAGAGCTACTTATGCACGAAACTCCCACTGAAACCAGTGAGAAAGCCACTTTGAGACTGGGCTGGAAGGTCTACATTGGTATAAGCCACTGCCCCTTATCAGCCTCGCTGACGTCCTGCCCGTTTCACACGAGCAGAGAAGTGATCTTTGAAGCACTTTAGAAATAGCAGAGCCAGAAGAAAAATGCATGAAGACACAGACAGATGGAGAGGTTTATTCACCATGTCGCTTCGCAGCTCCCCCTCTGACTCGCTGCATGACCCCCGTCCCTATCCGCGTCTCAGCTGTCCTGCAGTATCACGGTAACGACGCTTCCTTGCCTTTACCGAGCGCACTGAGATTCTCAGCTCTATGTTGCTAAATATTTATTATAATTAATAAGACTCTCTGTAGCCTCCAGGGATCCACTGCAATTGTTCTTCTCGCCCCCGAGACCTCTCCGAGTCACGCTTTGAAAAGCAGAGCGCACACGCATATTAAAATAAGCATCACAAATAGGGAGGCGGAGGGGTTCACAAGGCAGGATTTCATCCAGATGGATTCTGCGCAGAATCAAGACCAAGAACGCATGTCCATACTTTTCCTCCAAGCAACCAAGTCAAGCCAGGGCCTCTGTGACACCTCCTGCAGGGCTGTGTCTTCTCATCGCCTGGCTCAGCTCATCTAAAATCACAAGCTTTGGTAAAGCAGGAGCACAATCACACAGGCTGAAAACCAGCTGACAGGACTAGCAAAGCTAACCAGAGATAGTAACTGCATGCTGGAGTATAGGGGAAGACCAGCTGAAATTTTTTGGCTGGAACTCCTTTTCGATGGAAAGCCAGGGCTGTGCCTACACTCAGTTTTACCCAATATATTTCATAGTTCCATAGTTTCTAAGGTCAGAAGGGACCTGAGTAGATCATCTAGTCCAACCCCTTGCCATGGCAGGAAAGAGTACTGGGGTCAAATGACACCAGCAAGGTGTACATCTAGCACCTTTAATTATATCATCAGGAAAAAAATTGGTTTCTCTTTTTTTGGACAGGTTTCCCCACCAGCCACCCTGCTTTCATTGACTTTTCTCAAAGAAACCATCCTACCAGGGGACATCCAGGAGAAGGGTGGGAGAAACCTGGGCACAGCCTGCTGGGGCTCGAGGCTGACCATGAAGGGGAAATGAGGCAAGCGTTTGAAACTCCTTCTGAGCCAGTTTGGGATAGGTATGCAAGACGGGGAGGCATCCACCTCTTGGCGTAGACCTAATCTGAGACAGAGGGTACTAGGAACCTTTCCTTTGGATCAGGCCCTGAAACCACTTTGGTCTGAATGGGCCTGGCATAGGCAGTTCGTTTTTCAGGTGCCACGACACCCAAGAAATAAAACCATAAAAAACCAGGGCTAAAAGGGACCTCAGAAGGTCACATCTAGTCCGATCCCCTGCTCAAAGCAGCAGCATCCCTAACTAAGCATCTGCCTAACCTGCCCTTGAAAATATGCAGGGCTGGCGAGCCCACAACCTCTCTTGGTAGCTTGTTCCAATGCTCGATCACCCTCCTAGTGAGAAATTTCTCAGATCCAACTTAAATTTCCCCTGCTACAGTGTGAGACCATTGATCATAGTCCGACCCCCTACAGCTACAGAGAATAGTCAATCTCCATCCTCCACATAGCTGCCCTTCAGGTATTTGAAGGCTGTTATCAAAACCCCCTTCAGTCTCCTCTCTCTCCTGACTAAACACTCCTAGTTAGAAAGAAACAAGCTAGAAGGAATATCACTGGGAGGAACGTAAGGGGATTAAGGAAGGGGAAAAGACAGGCTGCGCATCAGGAGCAGTATCTCGAGCCGTCTTGGACAGTCTCTCCAGGGAAGCAGTAGAAGCCCCATTACATGGGACACTTAAAGCCTGCCTGGACAAAGCACTAGCTGATATATCAACTGGGAACAACCCTGAACTGGCAGAGAAATGAACTGAACACCTCCTGACCCAATTTTACACCTGCCCATAGCTTTCCCAGGCATGTAAAACACAGCTGCAGGACAGCACTTCGGCATCTGGCTCTAGGAAAGGTTGCCTACCAGTGCCCATCTCTGCAGGAGCTGGCAGAGATTATATTATAAATGGTTATAATCCACCGACCTCTGCAATACAGGCCAATCTGCAGCAGGGACAACCAGGTAACAAGACACGTTTGTGTGGCCATTTCAACCTGCCGTTCATCGCACTGGCATTTTTCTTACTGCTACAGACACCAAATTGCAAGAAAATGTGACTATCAGGCACGTGGGGGCTCTTTGGATAGGACCCGGTCCATCATGACAGGGGACACTGGGCTCGGGTAAGGCTTCTGGTGTTGCTATAACCCAGGTGCTCTGCTACTACTATCTAGACCCTTGCTCAAGACAATGCAGTCCTGCCATATTCAAGATACTATAGAAACACTGTTATGTTCCATTGACTTCAATGAGATTTAAGTACTTGCAGGTGCTGAAATGCTGTCATGAATAGAGATATTTTCCAGAACTAGAGCCCCATAGCACGGACTGATTTAAAAAAAAAAAGTTAAAAATCAGGCACAACGGGTCTTTTCTGTGTCTAAAGACATCTGATCTCCAGACATTGCGAAGGATAACACTCCCACTCCATCGGTATCCATGTAATAGGTATCCATAAAATATGAAGAGATCATTTTTAATTTCAGTCTTCCAGTGTGATCTCTCTGCTGCTTTAGTGCTAAATGAAAAGGAAAAGAGAAGGGGGGGAGGGGGAAATTGTCAGTGCTGAGATTAAAAGGGGAAGAAAAAAAACCCTAATCTTATTTGATTCATCGGGTGAGAGTGAAGAGCAAATTTACATAACACTGTAAGTGCTCATTAACTGATGTTAAATGACAACTGAACACCTATAGGATAACACAGAGCTCCCGGAGAATATTAAAGGGCTTCCTTCATCCAGATCTGGGCTGTGCTACAAAGAGCCCACACTACTGAGGACACATTCAAAGCCGGAGCTGCTCCCTGCAGGTACGTGCACCTGCATGGAGCTTTCTCCTCCAACGGCCCCACGGTGATGATGGGAACACGGACAAGAAAAATGATCTGCTTCTCGTCTCGTTGGGTTAACCTTTCGATTGCCAAGACCTGTCTTCATGGGACCTTTGTGCGCTAGGCACTGTACAAACGCACAGGAGGGCACAGGGCTAAAGCACTTACAATCAGGGCCTGGGCAGCCAAATGATTATACCAGCGGTTCTCAACATTTTTAGACCCCCTAGCCTCAAGGCGCCCTCCGTAACTTTTGTGAATTGAGCGGCACCCCACTTCAAAAACCACGTTCATTTATTACAGCAATTACCTACCTGCGAAGGGGCTGGGAAATGAGGGTGGGGGGAACAGCCAGGCAGGGACAAGTCTAAGTCTGAGCTGGCTTGTCACACCTGGCTTATCTCAGCTGCACCTTTCAAAGGACCCAGACTGAGAATTACTGCAGTATACCGACCGAAAAGGCAAAGCAGGAGGATTGAACGGTGCCCGGCCGCCGAGTGGCAGAGCCTGGAGCGGGACCAGAATTGCGGTGTCCCCTAGAAGGGGCGTTAAACACCACTGGACGAAGAACCTGGACTGGAGTCCTGTGCCTTTCGGGCACTGGAGACTTGAGGACTTGTATCTCTGGGCATGTTGGGTCCATTCTACAGATGTGAACATCTTCCAAAGGACAGGGAACTGTGGGGAAAGGGGTAGATTTCCATTCCCAGCTAAACTGCACTTTCCTCTGGCATTTGCATGTGAACCCTGAGCTGGAAGAAGCCTCCTCTGTCAGGATAATTGTGTTATTGCAGCTCACACTGCTCCGTCATGTCCCAGGAGCAACTGGCTGTTTAAATCTAATCCAGGGTCATTTTCTCTCTGTGGCTGCTTCTCTTCCCAATTCTCACTAGCATATTCTCTAGACATGGATGGGAGGGGGTGTTGGTTTTTTTCCTCCCCTCTAACACAAGGCTTCTGGCCTGAAGGAGTCAGGGAGCTTGTACTGTTGTTGTCAGCGACAAGACAGAGGGAATGAGGTTTCTGCTCACTTTGGAAGCACAGCAATTTTGCCTGTCAATCCATACTTGTTTTCCCAGTGCAAAGACATACATGGAGAACTTTGTGACACAGATCCACAGTGACACACACGCGCACACACACCCCCACGCACAGGCCTGCCATCAGCAAACCATGCATCCTGCCTCCCGCCCCCCCCCGTGTTATTATTACACTCTTGCAATGTAGTGTACACAATCTGCTGCACACGCATTCCCTCCCCCTCCAGAGCGCGCGCGTGTACACACATATGCACACCCTGAGCCTGCATCTACGGACGCCAGTGGCAGCTTGGCACTGTTGCCTTGAATGGGAAGAGGGTGGGGGACCTGCCGAACAGGATTAGAGCTGCCTGGAGCTCCTACGGCAGGGAGAGTCACAGTTGTTAGGGGCTGGAAGGGACCTTGCAGATCATCGGGTCCAGCCCCCCAGCTCCAGGCAGGAAGACAACTGGGGTTAGGTGACCCCAGCAAAGTGACTGTCTAGTGTCCTCTTGAAAACCTCCAGGGTTGCTGTCTGCGTACAAAGGTACGCGTGCGTGTGTGTGTCTGCACATGGCTGTTTTCACTCCAGCAGTCTCTGCAACCTCTCTGGATAAACTGAGATGGTGAGAAAGTCCTGGATGCTGTAACACAGCCCCTTGGTTCACAGGACCATAGGAAAATACAGGTGGAAGGGACTGCGGGAGGTCATCTAGTCCAGCCCTCTTGCTCAGTGCAGGATCATGCCTGATGCAACCATCCCAACCAAGCGTCTGTCTGACCTGCTCTCGAAAACATCCAAGGATGGAGATGCTACGGCCTCTCTAGGGAGCCTGCTCCAATGCTTGCCCACCCTCCTAGGGAGGAAGTTTTTCCTAATCTCCAACCTGAATTTCCTCCATTGCAATTTATGACCATGACTTCGTGCCCTGTCCCCTGCAGCCGCAGAGAATAGTCTATCGCCATCTTCAGTATAACGGCCTTTCAGGTATGTGAGGATTGTTCTCAAATCCCCCCTTGGTCTTCCCTTCTCTAGACTAGACAAGCATAGTTCTTTCAGCCTTTCCTCGTAAGTCATGCTTCCCAGACCCCTAACGATGTTGGTTGCTCTGCTGGACTCTTTCTAGCCTATCCGCATCTTTCTCGAAGTACGATGCCCAAAACTGGGCACAGTACTCTGAGCGAGGCCTCGCCGGAGCCAAATAGAGAAGCAGAATCACTTCCTTTGACTTGCAAGCGATGCTCCTATTAATACAGCTATTGTATTAGTATGCTAATTGTGTTAGTATGCCAGTATGCTGTTGGCTTCTCTCTCTCAACAAGAGCACGCTGCTGGCTCATATTCAGGTTATTGTTCATTATAATCACCAGTATCGCAGCCTTGCCAGTTGTTGCACAGCCTGTATTTGTTCAGCGACCCCATTTCAGCTTTCTCCTAAATAACAACCGGAGCCGAGGCATGTAGCCATCTGCCCGCTCCATGGTCTTGGAGACCCTGACAAATAACCACCGCATGGCTATCTCAGTCTGAACGAGGCAATAGCGTGCTACAGTCATTACAAGGTCTGCAGGGGGTGCGGAGGGCACGTGCTCGTGGCCTGGGTAGCCGATGGCCGAGCTCTTCTGTCAACTCGGCATCCGGGATGGGCTGGGGATGCAATGTCCTGATCTGTGCTGCCTTCAGGAGACCAAATCTGGGCTGAGCTGGTGTATAGGCCCCATGAGCTGCCCCACAGGACTTGGGCCGTGGGCCACTGGAGCTGCCCTGCAGCCACTTCAGCACAGTCCAGAATTCATCTGAGAGCGACTCATGCACCTTGGATGGGCCCAGGTGTCACCCAGTGAGACCTGGGAACCTCCTCGGACAGCCAGATCGGTCCTTCCCCCAGCCCCCAGCTCCTCCCCGACAGGGCTGCAGTCCCATGAGTCCTCACTTTGCAGCAAGGATCATTTCAGAGCAGAGGCACGGGCAGAGCTGCCCCCAGCACATGGAAAGGAGGAATGGCCCCGCGGTCCATGAACCCAGAACAAGGGTGAATCACGCAGCTCCCCCAGGCCCCTCATCTCCTCCGAGTCGCGGGGAACGCTGCTGGTGCTTCCCTCCAGGGCTGCTCAGGCGCGGGAGGCTGCAGCGTGGAGAAAGAGGACTTTGATCCTTTGCCAAGCGCCATCCGGGCTGGGCGGGAGCTGGCAGCGAGCGACAAGATCAGAGCTGCTGACCTTTCCCGACGCTCATCCAATTCAGGCAAGCTCCATGTTAAGAGCTCAGGAGTCTGTTAATACCGTCCCCGCCGGCCTCTGCAGGATTCGCTGGCACTGGCCAAATAAAGAAAGCACTCATTTTTCCTCTCCCCATGGCTTTGCCTCCCTCCGAGCTGCTGAAATATCAGCCCCCTGCCGTCACCCCCTCCCAGGCAGGACAGCAACAGCCAGCAGAAAGCCTCAGCCAGCCGGATGCTGGAGCCAGCTCGGTCCTGTCCTCCAGCACTGGCTTGGCTTAATTAATCCTTGCTTCGTTATCTGCTCTTTCCCAGTCATCTCCCAGAAAAGAGAAGCTGTCTTGTAGGTGCTGTCTTTCCGATGCCTAATCTCCGATTGGGATTAGCAACCCAGGCTGCAGGAGCCGAGCGGGCACCCCCACCTGCCGAGGCGGCGCTGGGACCGAGCGATGGGCTGGCAGCTGAGTGAGTGACCCCAGCCCATGGGAGGGGGTGCGAGGGGAGCCGACGCTGTGCACAAATCAGCACATCCCAGGGTGTAAAACCAGCACACAGGTGCCCATTCAGATTTGGACCCCGAACCACGCTTCAGGGATCATCTGGATCCAGGGGTTTGGGTCGGATGCCACGCAATGACAGGGCCCAGCCCTGCTCCGAGCCCAACGCAGGTATCGTCTGAGCCGGAAGCTGGCCCGGCTCGGCTCTGTACAAGCCGTGGCCGGGAATCGCATGGCCTGCCACCCACACGCAGCCAGCTCCGCTAAGTGGCAATTACCAGGGGTTAGCCATTCTCACACCTCTCCTCCCCTTCCCTTCCCTCCTTCTCAGCATCAGCTCTGGGGAGCGGGGAGGCAAAGGCAACCCAACCGGAGGGGGGGGGCCACGGCAATCCTGCCTAGAGCGAATCATTTCTTCCGCTGCTTTTTCAGTTTTAATTTAAAAACCGTGGAGACCGGAACATTCCTCTGATTTTATTAGAGTGAAGCAATTGCCTAAAATCAGTGATATTTGGCAGAGGATAAATGGGGGAAGAAGATTAGCTTTTTCTCATTGTCATTAGGATTGCCCAAGTGCCCAGGCGACAGCCATATTTTGCTGGTATTATGATAAACCTCAACGGCCCAGCTAGCCGGCTCACAGCGGCACGGATTCAAAGGCCCATGCGGGCGCACCTCCTGTCCTCCCTCCTTCCCACCCATCACATCTGGAGCATCCTCTGGAAAAATGTTCAACAGCTGCACGTGACAGAGAAGCCATCTCAGCCCCCAGCCACTTTCTCCAGTAGCTCATGGCCCCTGCTATTAAAACTTTGACCCCCATGTCCAAACGAAGCACAACTGGCATCAGCTTCCCATCACAGCTGAGCGACTGGCCGCGCTTACTGAAACCCACCGTCTTTAATCCGTCTTTCCTAGATAGGATAATATCGCCAATTCTTTCCCCGCTGTCCTACCAGCTGAACAGATGGGTTAAACTTCAGGAAGCTTGAAAGTCCTCCAGGAAACCTTTTTTTTTTTTGTTCCAGCAGAGAACTGGGTTTTCCACTACAATCATGCTTTTTTTAGCCTCTTTTCCTCGAAAACTTTGCATTTTTTCATCCAAAAATGCAAAACAGATCGTTTCTCAGGTTTCAGCTGCCAAAACACAACTCTGTTTAGGGTTGTTCCCCCCCCCATGAAGCTTCAAACATTTCCCCTGGAAGTTTCAACGGACAAACATTCATCTGTGTTGCCATTTTCTGGAGGGTGCCAAGACACTCTCCCCCACTGCCCCATTTCACATCCACCTCCAGCGGAGACCAACAGATTTTTTTCGGAAGGGCTCAGCTCTCCCTTTGGCAACTAAAGAAGGGCCAGGTTTTCCAAAGTACGTGGCACCCAGCAGTTCCCAGCTGGTCCTTATGACCAGGCGTCCAAACCAGCTGAACGCCCAATGTGTAGAACATATGTACGGATTTGGACTCCCGTGCCTCTCAGACATGATGGGTCATTTTCCCACCTACCGACGGACGTGCCACGAGTTGGGTGGAAAGCGAGAGAGCAGATCTGCAGCAATAAAACCTCAGCCCTCCACCGGTGTGCAAGCTGGTGGAAAAACGCAGATGCACTCAGCACAGAGAAAATGCCTACGTGGCCCACACCCGTCCAACGCGCTGCTCTATCCTCCTCTTCCAGTGACGGCAGGGTCACCGACAAAGGTTGATGAGCCTATTACTGCTCTTATTCTATTAGCTGAGCTGGCTGAAGCTTGCGTTTCAAGATCCCGAGGCTCCTAATTCAGCCCCCCCAACAGCACCAGTCACCCACAGGTGTGGCATTACATCTATCGCCAGAAATGGAGACAACCGAAAGCACATCAAAGAGAGTCTGGCCCCAGGCTGCCATTCAGATCTGTCCCTGATCCTGAGTGCAAAAACCTTGCCTTTTAATGAGCGTGCTGGGAGGGAAGGAAGAGGCTATCAAGGGAATTCAAATGCATTCTGTTTTCAGACCGCTACCGGGCTAAAACAGGCAAAAGATTCCCGCCTCGGTGGGTGACCGTTTCCTGCAACACGAGGGCAGGATATAATTGGAGTCAGTCTCCAACCCTCTGACTCTTGGTAAAAGGCCTGTAAGCTCTCTAATAGCAATGCTGTTCTTTTCATGTTCCAGGCATCCTGATCAAAGAGTCCGGCTGTGTGCAAGGGGAATGTTTCCCCCCCGCACGACTACTCCTTGTTCTTGCATGCCAGGAATATTGGCCCTTTTCCTCAGTAAAGGTTGCAGAAAACACGCCCCGATTCAGCCTGGCTTTCCAGTGCACGCTCGAGTGCACTGGATCTGCATACATCGCTGGGAGTTCGTGCCGATATCGGGGTCTCGGCTGCAAGAACCTGCAAAGATAAGCCACGCCGCTTGCCTCAATTTGGAATTTGCAAGGAACGCAGCATGGGGCCCCACTGGATGCTAATGCTTCCGCTGCTTCCTACAAACACAAGTGACAGCTCTGCAGCTACCACGCGCCTGGGGAGAAGGATCCTGTATCCCAGGGCTTCACCAAGGCTTGGCAAGCAACACAGCTGAAGCCAGGGCACTTCCACCAGGTCTTTGCCCCCTCCTGAGATGCCCCCCCCGGTAGGGACAGCGCTCTCTCCGGCCAGAAATGATGCCCCTCTTCCTGCTGACTCTGTTTAGCCTGGCTCTTGCCAGCAGCAGCAGGCTTCCCTAGGCTGCCTGATGAAATCCCACATTGACTTCCCCCAGCGGAGAACGTGGCCGAGAACCCAAACATCTCCAGCCAAGAGCTGCGGGAGGACGGGACGAGTAGGGCCCAATGCCGAATCCCACCGAGACCCGGGAGAGCTGCTCCGCCAGCTTTGGATCGGGACCTAGTAGGCAGAGGCTGGCGGGAAACTCCTGGCAAACGTGCCATGACCAGAACCCTGGGAGCAGATGCTCCATAAATCACGGGCTCTTTCCTCCCTGGCCATTAGTTGCTCCTGCAGGTGCACAGGAAGCAGACGTGCTGGCAGGAGGGCCCATACCTGCAGCCCACGAAGCGCCTGGGAGTGCAGAACCACGACTGGGTTTCAGCCACGACCTGGGGGCTGCACAAGGAGCTGAGACCGACCCCACCAATCTGGTGTCTGTTTGCCGCCTCCTTTGAAGAGGCATTGGGCAACCTCAAGTGGTGCAAGGGGCACTTGGAGGGGAGTTAAATACACGGCCAACCCAGGGAGAAAGGGTGAAGCAGAGAGGGGCCCAAGGGCCAGAAGTTGGATAGCCAGAGCTCTGTAGCAAGCCCAGAAACACCCCTGGGTGTGTTGGGTGCAACAGGCAAAGACCACACCTAGCTTGTCTCCCACGGGTAGGGTTAAATCCCATGGGCGTCCATCTGTTTCTGGAACAAAGGTGGTGACCCTCGAGCCAGGAGGTGGACGGACGGACGGATGGATAGATAGATGGACGCATGGATGGATGGGAGCACAGACAGACAGAAAAGCAGCTGTACTTGAAAGGAAAGCAACTGCTGGCCCTTGGGAGATTCCTGCTACACCCCGTGTGGAACAAGCAGCTCCTCTCGACCCAGGGCGGCTGAGCATTCAGAGCAGGCTCCAGCCTTCACAAGGTTTGAAGCCCAGCTCCAACTAGGGTGGCATAAAACCACCCCAAAACTCATGTAGGCATCTCCTCTGGTCTCAACGTGCAGCCGTTTGCATCCCAGTCGTTGCTTTAAAGTTCCCAGTCAAGCAAGACACCAAGAGCTGAGACACGCTGACAGCACGTGTGGCTTCCCCACTACTCTAATGCAAAGCCCATCCGTCAGCAAGGCTCACCCAGAACAAGGCACAGCATCCAACAGAAGGGGCCAGCCCTGTGTCTCCGTGTCCCACCAGAATCCCCAGTCCCCAGCCCCCCCACCGGGCTCTTCTGGGGTGGGGGAAGAGACCCCGCTCTGAGATTTTGGCTCAAGGAGTCTGATCTCAGAGGGCAGATCATTTTTCCCGTGGTTTCCAGTGTCCTGGGCAGGCATCTACCCCTGCTCAGTGCCAGGGGCTGGCCCTTGTAGGAGGAGACTTGGGTGATGAAGAGGAACAGGAGAGAAAAGACGGGAATGTGTCTATATACAAAATGCCACCACTGCTGGTTTTCACCTTCCCTCTCCAGTTCAAACTCCTGGAACCTGGGGATGGAAGGAAGGATACCAGCTCTGCCAGGCTGATCCTCATCCCATCTGGGATGTCCATGCAATGCAAAGGCTCAACAGCCGGGCACATCAGCATCCCTCCGGCTACCTTCCATCCAGCCAGTGCCGGCAGGAAGAGCAGAGAAGAAACACAAGTGCAGGCTGGAAGTCCTGGAGGCCTTGTGCTCTGGGTGCTCGACGCCATACCCCCACCTCCGCCCAGCTATCACGCATCCATACTAGCTGGATGAAAGCCAACTTGGGCTCCAGTCACACCTTGCCTTTGCTGTCCAGATATGCCGTTCTGGTCCCTGCAAAAACATGCAAGGACCTCGGGAGAGCAGAACGGAGCCCTACCAGCCTGTCACGTGGCCCAGCGCATCTCTCGGCAGCATCCCCATCTCTCACCCAAACCGCCGCCTCCGATGCAACCACATCCACCTCCCAGAAAAAAATGTGAGCGTCATGGATTTATTTTTCAAGCATCAGCTCCCGACTCCCCTTGACAATAGCGTGGCCTTCTTAACTATGACTAATATCTATTCACCAAGGCACTGTAATAAATATCCAGGGCCGCTTAAGGACTTTGCAGCTGCCACTCTGAAACGTGCTTCAGAGCAAGGCTAGCACGCACATCTCCTCCTCCCCCAAAAGCACGTGTCCTTCCCAGCAGCGGCTGTGGGAAAGCTGCGCCGGCTGCCTGGAGCTTGCAGTCAGGCGGCTCTGAGCCTCTCCAGCAGGAGGCACTGGGGACGCCAAGCTGCCGTCCATCAGACCCCGGCGCTCCGTGGACAGCAGGGAAACGCCTGATGCTAAAACCACAGCAAGATCCTGGGCTGAATCCTCAGCGGGTGTAAATCAGCATCGCACCAGTCCTCCCAGGCCCCCTCTCAAACCTGACAAGTGGCTCATCCATCACCCAGCACTTTTTTCTGCAATGACTGAGGTCATTTTTTTTTCTCCTTTATCCCTTTTCTTGTTTAAAAGCAATCCTGGGCAGTGATAGATGTTGGAAAAATAGATCCGCTCACCGACGTGGCTGGAGAGGCTATTTACTACCGCGGCAGGAAGGACTCCAATGAGGCGGCATAAAGGGGCTTGGGGGATTCGACGCGGCATCCTTCTAAGCAGCCGGCAGCGCCCGCAGGCCTGTCAGGGAGGCGATCCCTCCTCCCCGCTGTGATGCTCCATCAGTTTCCAGCCACTGAGTTATCCCCTGCTCCTGTAGCCATCTCCCAGCCTTGCTGGCAAGACCACAGCCATAAATCCTTGTCCCTTTAAACAGAGTGCGCCCGTGAATACCTCCTGTCTAACAAGTTATTGTGGGAGGCGGCGGCAGCGGTGAAAAGGAGCAGTCCGCCGCGTCCAGCCAATAGTCACAAAGCGAGAGGGGAGCAGGGGAGAAAACACGCTTCCAAAGTCAAAGGCTTCTGATCTATATCCTGGGCCCTGTCCCTGGGAGCCCAATTTATGGAGCCCGACACTTATTTTCCAGCAGTTTTGAATAAGCCTTGGCCACGAACAGCCGAGCCGCTGCCCGGCTCCCTTCTTGAGTGACGGATGAGCGCTGTCACTCTCGCCATCCCTTTGCTATCGATTTTTTATCCATATAATAAACACTCGGGCGCGATGGCAGGCAGCGGCCCCATGCCCAGCACACACCTCCATGCATCACCGGGGGCACAGAGAAGCCTCGGCAATTACCTGCACAGACAGGGGCAGATCAGGGCGCACAAATGACCGTATCATTGCACAGGAGGGACGCGGACAGAAAGCAGCCCCCAAGCGCCAAGATAAATGGCCCCTCCTGGCCCAGCCGCTTCATCGGGATGCAGCACGCAACAGACTGCCACAGACTTCCGGGGCAAGCAGCGAGATGGGGCTGAGCCAAGTGCCTCTGGGCAACATCCTCACACCCTTCAACCAAAAAGTTCCCAAACCTTGATTAATCAAGCCTCAAACGCAGCAGGCATTGCCCCCTTCATAAAGGGGAAACCGAGTCACGGGTGCGACGCCTGCCTTGCTCCTCTGCAGAGGAGCTGGGAGTAGAGGGTGGGGAGGATTTTCCGGGGGTCCGAGGGAGTCGGATGCCCGCTCCCCCAAGGTTCGGACGTTGCTGGGGTTTGCCAGCTGCACCGTGCTGACAACTTGAGCCAAGGGGGCTGCCCTGAAGCGGGCACCGTGTCCACGTGGGAAAAGGAGGCTAGGGAGGGAAGTGAATTTTCCCCAGCCAGACAGCAGAGCAACGGTCCCGAGTGCCCGGCCAATATGCGATCCACCCTGCAAACTCGGCCCCTTCCCCTGTCCTGGGCAGAGCGAGGCCTCCCCAGGCTGCTGTCGCCACCCAGCTGGAGTCCAAAGCGACGCTGCTTTAAGAGCTCCCTTTGAAGGAGCCCTCTTCATCGCTTCCTCTCGCCGCCACCGCTTCCCTTTGGTTCCCCTCTCGATGTCCACTCGCTTCCACTTAATTAACTGCTACAAAGTGACTTTTCAGGCTAGCGTCTCCTCAGCGGCTCATGTTCTCAGCCTGACACGCTGAGAGTTATGTTAACAATAAATGGAATTATGCATGTAACTCCCAGCACATTACAGGAAGGGGCCCATTACTGCCTTGCCAGCCTGCCTGCCTGCCTTTGCCCAGCCCTTGCTTGGCAGGGGAATTAGGACAAATGGGACATGAGGTGGAGATCTCCACGCATCTGCCACGAGACCCCCCCCCAGCCCCACGCTCTCTAATAGGTGTGCATGGGATCATACAGTGCTAAATTAATGCCCCAAATTGAGTCTGGGTTTGGATGCAGCTGTGATGAGCAAAGCGTGCAAGCAGAACAGGCAGGGAGATACGGAGGATGTGATCGATGGGGCCAGATGTGATCCAGTGGCAGCTCAGAGCTCACCCGATCCTACTAGGCCCACCTTCTAGTTACTCCCGATGCAGCGAACGCTCTTCAGCAGAGGTCAAACCGTGCCACTTCGGCCCCAGCTCGGGCAGTGGGGCCGTAAAAGGAAAGTCGACCCCCACTCCAGTACAGCTGTTACGGGCCCCAGTTTCATGATGGCTTCTGGATTTAATAGGGAAGCTAATCAATCTCTGGGGAAGACGCCCAAGAGGCCTTGACAAGAGCTGTCCTCCGAGGATCCACTTGCATCAGCACCTCGCTTAGCAGCCAGGACATTAATTCCTTGCCTGCCTGGTATCAAAGAGCCAAGGCGGGTTACACATGATAGAAGAGGAGAGATGCCACATCACGGGCCCATCTAGCCCCATCCCCTGCCCCTCCAAGTGGCACAAAGCAGATACTAAGGCGGGGCGGGCAATTATTTCGGGCAGAGGGCCACTTACTGAGTTTTGGCAAGCCATCGAGGGCCGCATGACAGGCAGCCAATATTAATTTTCTAAATTTTTTAGGGGCCCCGTGGGTCAGATAGACTGGCCTGGCGGGCCGTATTTTGCCCACCCCTCTACTAAGGGCATTTAAACAGAGCCTCTCCTGACTGATCCATCCCCTGCTCCACTGCCCGTACAACGTCTAGCAGAGAGGGACCCAGGGAGCCTTAATGTGGAGGACAGTCTTAATTAACATGTTGGTGGTGGGCCTCACCTTGACGCATTTAGTAAAGCACTGAAACAGGTTATGCAGAGGTAGGGGAAGCTCCATCCTTGGCGGTTTTGAAGACCCAGCTAAACAAAGCCATGGCTGGGATGATGTATTTGGGGCTGGTTCTGCCTTGAGCAGGGGGCTGGACTAGATGCAACCTCCCGAGCTCCCTCCCACCCTCATCTTCTACGGCTCTATGAATTTACCTGACTCTCTATTGAACCCAGCTAAATCAGTAGCCAGCTACCTGCACCGGTGAGTTCCCCAGCTTAATGCTAGCCTCTGTGAAAAACAGCTCCTTTTTTTCTGATCCGTTTTAAAACTTGCTTCCTAATCATTTCACTGTACATCCCCTAGTGGCAGTATTGTGAGAGGGAGTTGGTAGTAAATCCTCATTTACTTCCTTGGACACCATTCATTATAAACCCATTGTGCTGAGACATGTTTCACTGCTCCAAAACTGACTGGGTCACCTCCTGCCTCTCCCCTTTTCCCCCGTGAAAAAGAATGACTTTCCAGGAGAACAGGCCTGCTCTGAACAAGGCAGGGCTTTGAAGTGGGAGGGCTAGGGTCTCCGCTGACATGAAACACTTCCAAGCTGCAGCAGCCCTGAAAGTCTAAAGCCAAAATCTGAATCTCCTTGGGCTCCTATACACGACGGACCTCTGCTTCAACGCACGCTAATTAGCATGCATTGGAGCAGACTCGATTAATCAAGTCTGCTGGAGCATGCTAATTAGCACACTCCAGCAACCTCCGCATCACATATATTCAGCTTCCCCGCGTTTCAAAATGGTGGGGGGGGCAGTTTAAAGCTCATTCGACAAGCTTTAGTTGGTTAAAGCACCCCCACTGCTATTTTGAACCACAGGACACTGAATACGCATGACACCCAAGGGTGCTGAATACACAGGACACCACGGGCACTTTAATTAGAGCAGCTCTCAGAGCTGCTCCAGTTAAAGCACGCCCCTCCCTCCACCCTGGAGCACGTGTATAGACGCCCCATGTGCTTTCCCTGGGAAAACAGACCGTGCCTTGAGTTCTGGGGTGATCAGGGCCAAATAAAGACTGTTGAGATCATCACAGTTTGACTTCCTGCACAACACCGGCTGGCGACCCTGCCTCACGGCTCCTCTGTCGAGCCTATCATTTCATATATTGCAGGCTCATTTGGCCTCCAGGAAATTGCCTGACACCGGGGAACAAATGATTAATCCAGCTACTTCTCTACCTGGTCAAGACTGTGCTATCAACTGATTGGGCCCTGTGAATTTCTAGGTAGCTTTTAGCAGCAAGGCCCTCCGCTTAACAAGGTAAGCAGACTTAATGAGGTGTGAACAGCCGAGAACAAGGTGTCCTGGCAGGAAGAGACAAAGGGATTTGCAAAGAGCTGGTAGCAACTGCTCCATTTCAAAGTCTGCTGCCTTCCCATTTTACCCAAGCCCCTCCCTCCTAAAACTGAGCCTCCTTTTTTGAAGTCTGCATTTGTCTCCCCACTACTTCCCAGCCCTTGGGTCTGGATGTGCTTTTGTCTACCAGGCAGAAGAGCCCCTGCCCCATAGCACTTCCTCACTGCGACCAAGTCACTTCTTCGCTACCTCTGCTCTTCCCACAGGAGATCCAAACCAGGAGGACTACAAACTGGGTAGCAAGAAGCTACTGACCATTGCTATGCAAAAAAAAAAAAAAAAACCCAACAAAAAAACCCTTTCCTCTCCCTTTGGGGATGCGACCGAGTTCCCCGCCCTGATTAAGAGGCTTGCAGGTCGGGGCCCTGCTGTTGCTGCTCTCCTAATTGTGTTTGTTTGTTTCTTCCTTTAACGCCGCTCCACAATTTTCACTCAGCTGGGAGCTTCGGCTCCCGACACAAGGCGCTCGCTTTGAGGGAGGCATCTCTGTGAGCCAAATGGAAACCACAGTGCAGCTGCTTAAGTGCCATAAATTATGTTTGGGTTACCTGCTGAATGCCTAATCAAAATAGCGTATTTCACCCGACGGGATGACAGATTTCCTCTCTGCGCTTAGTAGCTGTTTTCAAGTCCTCTTGTACTCTGATATGGATCCAATATCTCCCGCCATGTTTGGGGCTGTATAAATAAAAAAAGTGGGGGTGATGGTGGTAAAAGTTTATTGGCGAGTAAAACGCAGGCACGCAGAGGTTCAATTTGGGGGCCGATTTCCCTATGCTGATCCATCCTCCAGAACAAGACGTGTTCGTTCTTAGAGCCGGGGGCCTGCATTTTATAAAAAGTTGCCTCTGACATTTCCAATCATGTGAACATGGCAACAATCTCCGATGGTGGAGGCGCGTTTTGAATATGACACAATTGCAGACGGGGAAAACACACAGCTCCTAATGGAGTTCAAGGTAGAGTTAAAAAAAAAAATACAAATGGTGTTTTCTCAAGAAGAACATAGTAGCTGGCGGTTCCCCGGGGATTGCGGGAATGAGTAAAAGCAAACCTTAGTGGCGGGCTGAAATAAGTGAGGAAGTGATTTACAGCTGGCTGTATTTATAGGCATAAAGATACCACTTCCCAAATAGCCCTCAGTTGGGCATTCATTATAAATGCTCACCCAGATGACTGGTGAGAATGCAGATTATAATGCACGGAGAGAGGAAAAAAAAGGGGGGGTGGATTTTTTGTCATTGTTTCCGCTTTTATTTTTTCCCCCTCCCCGCAAGCCTGCCACCTCCATGACAGATCAGTGGAGGATAGTCCACGGGGAAGGAGCTTGGAGGGCGAGTTCAAACAACTCCGTCATCCACAAAACTCCGAGTTTCCTGAGATCTGCTCCCCTTTGAAACAGGTGCCAAAAGACTCCCCAGGCAGGCTGTCATCTTCACAGGCAGGCTGCCTGGAGCTCAGTGGATTATTCTTCTCCTGGAGGGGAACTGCAATGAAATCAATGGTGCTACTCCCGGGAGGGGGGAACAGGCCTTCTGTGCTGGGCTAGCTTCCTGCCAGCTTCGCTCTTTAGGCAGCTCTCAAACCCTACAAACCCCCCAGTCCAGATCAGCAGCTTGCTGCAAACCCTGACAAACCTTCTCAATGGCTGGGGCGGACACTCAGCTCGCACGCCATCGGACTTCTTGGGTCTGGCTGGCAAGTGGCAGAGATGCAGCTGATGAAGTCAGCTTTGGCTTATGAAAGCTTGTGCTATATAGCTCCACTTTGGTCAGCCTAGTAGAAGCCAAGGTAGATTTGCACCTTCCAGAGGTGCCCCGAGACAACTCGGCAAGAGAGGCTGATCTCTGAGGCTCCAGGGGTTGGACTGCTTTAGATGGGCTTTCAAGTTCCCCGTCCCTTTCTCTCTTCAGGCCTGTCCCGAAGCCCAGCGATAGCAATGGCAGGTCTTCCATTCAGTGATGATTCATGCTGCGGTGCCCGAGGGCAGCCGAGGCATGGACCGGGGCTGCACCATGCAAGGCGCTGTACAGACGTGGAACACAAAGATGGTCCCGGCCTTAAAGAAGTTACAGTCCAAGCAGAGGATCAGGTGTACCATCTCTCTTGGTGGGTCTAACGCAGGGGTGGGCAAAATGCAGCCTGGATATGGCCCTTCAGGCCATTCTATCCAGCTCGCAGGGCCCCTAAAAAATTTAGAAAATTAATATTTATCTGCTCGTGGCTGCCTGTCATGAGGCCCTCAGTGGCTTGCCAGACTCAGTAAGCGGCCCTCCGCCTGAAATAATTGCTCGCCCTGGTCTAACAAATGCATCGAGAGGCTCCAACTCTCAGCCACTCCTTCAAATCACTCGTTTCCTTTGAGATCAATTCTCACCCCCTGACATCCCCTGTAGGACCCTGCGCACCACCCTGTGCTCCCTGCTCCCTTTGCAAAGTCACCGAAAGTTGGGGGTCCAGACAGATCCACTCCATCCCGCCTCCCCGACCTCACTCCAGAGCCCCTGGGGCTCCAGCTGGGGAGACAGCTACTCCAAAGCAGTGGGGTCGACCACCCTGCCCCCCTGCTCTAGGAAGCGTGGGGGAGACCAAGTTTGCTCCTGATGTCCTCAAGGAGCATAAAGTAATACCCGAGAAGCCCAGACCCAGCTGGGAGCTGCCTAAATTGCTCAGTGCTGCCTAAGGAGGGAACTTCTCTCAGGACAAAAAGCTAGGGCCGTGCAAGATGAACGTACGTATAGAAGAGGAGCCAAGCAGCTGGTGGTGGTGGTGAGGCTGCCTTCATTGTGTGAAGGGGAAGCCAAGGAGATCAGAGAGAAGGAGGGCAGGACAATGCCAAGATGCCTGGTACAGAGGGAGATGCAGCAAGGGGAAGGAATCCAATGGCAGGGAGGGGTAAAGGCCAGGCTGGTTATACACAGCTGTATCTGCCCAGGGCCTTGCACATAAGGAGGGTTCATCTAGGCCAGATCCAGGGCATGTCTCCGAAGGAGGCCACGGAGCAGCAGGAGGGAGTAATTTGGGCCACTCTGGCCTCAACAGGACAGTGTGGAGCTACTGCAATTTGAGAGAGCAGGTGGCAGGAGGAGACCCCAGTTTAGTTAAGTCCTTAATGCCCTTCCCCACCTTTTACACAGCTGTTGCTCTCATCCGGTCCCAAAACACTCACGCAGGAGAGCGGCATCGTGCACCCCGTTTCACAGCTCCGGAAACTGAGGCTGGGAGCTCAAATGGGGTTTCTGTGCATTAGGCTAATACAGCTAATAAGAAGTAGACAGAAAGCTGAGCAACTCTCCAGCCACGGCACGCGCAGAGACGGGAAGCAGCATGCTCGCTCGCTCTCGGGAAAGCTGAGACACAGTAATCCTGGGCTCCCTTCTTATTTAAAAATGATGGTTACACTGACCAAAAAAGAGATATGACCCATCGCGGTGCTGCACGCCTCGGCCAGCTCTGCATGGTTATGGAGACGGTAGCTCTGTGCTCCCGCTGGGCTAGCAAGCCCTGCTTCTCAGTGGGGAACACAAGCGTGAGCAGAGTACCCCACAAATGTGGTTATGCAGCTTCTCAGCACTGGGCCTGGCTCTCTCCGAGCTAGCTCAGGCAGGGCCCAGCACTGGGGTGTGCAGGCATCCCTACATTTTCTCACAGCAGAGCAAGACTTCCATGGGTTAATCCTACAGAAGAGAAATCTCACCAGAGAAACCCTCTAATTAATTCACAGCAAAACAGCAGGGAAAAATATTCCAGCCCCGATCTTAGCACATCAAAGGATAAACCAGGCTGATAATCTATTTATCTGCAAGACCCTGATTCTCCAAGCCACGCTGTGTAGCAGCCCCCCTCCTGCCACCCACACAAAGCACTGTCATTTTGGCTAGCAGCAAGGTCTGCCAGTGCGCAGTCACTAGCAGGCCTGGGACATCAGGCTGTAAGGGAAACCCTGTGCAAGCCCACATGCTAAGTGTATGTACAGCCCCCAGCATAGAGGGAGCACAAATGTCTACCGATTGCACTAACAGGGCAACTGGTAGCAGTAGTAGGCTGTTGTCTTCTGTGTAGCCCGGCCACTACGAGAGGAAACAAGAGACGTGCATTGCTGGCGAGATTTGCAGCTCTTTGCCAGACATCAAGGGGATATCCAGACTCGGGAATCCAGGCTTCAGCTCCAGGGCAGTGCACCCTAGTACTTGCAGATCTTTCCACCTCATCTTCCCTGCTCGGCCCCTGTCCCCTTTTGCTCCCTTCATGCCTACCCTCACACGCTCCAGTCCTGTTCCAGGCACTGCTCGGACAGCAGAGGCTCCCAGATCTCAGCCCCCAGCACATGGAAGGAGGAAGAACTGCAGGTAAAGTCCTGCTCAGACCCTGCGGCCCGAGGATCAGTCGGGGGTTTTGCTGCCTGCTTCCAACAACCAAGCGCAGAGAGTGGTTTCCAGTGGCCTCCAACTCAGCCCGATTCAGGTTACCAGCCACAGAGGCAGTGGAGCAACGTCTTCCCCCTACATTTACTATTATGGCCAAAAGCCAGGGTCCTGCTTCATAGCAAGGAGGCACTAGGGCTTCTCAGCAAGCATTTTAAAAACGGGGGCCAACAAGTGTGGGTTCCCCTTTCTTGGAAACAGCCCAGCCGCTTTTTGCTGCCTCTTTCCGACGAGCTCAGGTGGAAGCAGCCCCCCCTCAGCATGACAAATTTTAGCCCCAAGACTTTCCACCTAGAGAAGGCATTAGCATCTCATTGTGGGCAGCAGCGAGCATCCTTAACCCAAGTAAGCACCGCCGGCTCTGGCTGTCGCGGGAGCTGCGGTTGCACGTCACTGCCATTCCCATGTCCATTTTGATGGCTGAAGGCAGCTTGTTGACTCCTCTGGGAATAGCATCAGATCCGAGACGCGGTTTCCATTATGAGGTCCCTTATCTCTTCCTCTCTCTCCACTCCGCTTAAGGCCGATTTGTGGCTGCGGTGCTGACAGGCAGTTACATTCGGAAAGCCAGCTTTCACAGGGGCCCGGTGACAGCGCCTCCCTGCTCCCCCTTCCGTCGTGTGAGCCCTGCCTGCTTCCTCTG